>NC_133336.1:209769839-210371089 GCF_042186555.1 Aquarana catesbeiana
GGAGCATCAGCAGATGATGTTTATGTACCCAGGCTAGGCTGTGGTACTATAATCAACTACGTTTTCTGGATGACCAGAATGAAGCCAGGCCATCACTTTCAACCCTTCCCTCCACCCTTCCCTCCACCCCAGCAGAGGCTGATGAGGAGCAAGCTGGGTCTTCCATCCTGGATGAACCAGATATGACCATCTGGAGTCAGGTAAATTATTTTAACAAATATTTACTGTACTAATATTAATGATGTTAACTGGATGTTATAATTGTGTAAAATAATTTGGCACTCAAAATTGTGTATACATATCAATTGACAGTAGTGGCTAAATATGTTTGGCACCTGCTTGAAATAATTAGGGTGTCTGATTAGACTCTTTTATTAAAGAGAAGTATTCACATTGAATTTGCTATTCATGAGAAGCAAACTGTGTGTCATTGATGAACCCCAAAAAATATACTCAAACTATTGTCCTTTTTTTATACACAGGATGAGTCCATCAGGAGGAATGTGGGAAAGTGGCAGGCAGGAGGAGACCAGGCCCATGGACAGCCTGGAGGAGGCCGGATTCACCATCATCCTGGAGGAGGCTGGGCCCAGTGTCAGGCAGGAGGTGGCTGCTCCCAGTGAGGTGGCTGCTCCCAGTGAGGTGGCTGGGCCAAGTGAGGTGGCTGGGCCAAGTGAGGTGGCTGGGCCCAGTAGGAGCCTGACCGAATCCCAAGTGCCTCCCCTCCACCTTCCCAAAAAAAGGGCCAGGAAGGGGATGGTCACACAGGACGCATCCCTGCGCCTCATGCAAGAGGCCACCCGTTTTTTAAGGAGCCCCCCCGAAGCGGAAGAATCCTATGGCTGCTACTTAGCCAGCAGGCTTCTTCAGATGAATAGGGAGCAGCGCCTCATTTGTGAGCGCCTATTTGGGGAAACAATCCATAAGGGGCTGCAGGGCACGCTAACACAAAACACCCAACTACATGAGGCAGCCCCCCCTCCTCCTCCTCCTCCTCCTCCTCCTCCTCCTCCTGCCACAACTGAAACACCAGAGCCACAGCCTCAAAAGAAGGCTACAGGGAAGGCTGCAGGGCAGCGTGGAGGAAAGGCTGCAGGGAAGAGAAGAAAATGATGACCTGGGTTCAGTCTGGTCTGACAGAAGACGCAGGCTGTTGTAGGACCACAGTCTGGGGACATCTAGATCATCTGCTGGTGCTGTTGATCTCTGGGATTCTTGGACCAGATTGTGCTCCCTCTTATATGGACTCCGCAAGATCCCAATTTTCTGGTACACCGACTTTTTCCAGCGTTGACTTCCTCTTTATTTTATTTTGACCATGAATAAATGGATCATTTTTTGAGTTTAGCAAAATACTTTATGTTTTTTCTTTGAAATCATTGATTTTACACACAATGTTAAATTAACAAGGGACAACAATCTCATTGAGTTTGAAAAAAAACACACCAAAAATACATTACTAATGTTAATAATGTTCAAGTGGTAAGTCTTGAAAATCCAAAAATTTACGTAACCAAAAACGGTGCTTTGGGTTAACTTTATCTAAAAACTAAAAAATAATCACTATAAAAAAAAAAATAATAATGGGTTCTTTGTGTTAACTTTACAAACCTAAAAAAAAAAAAGGGGAAAAAGTATTATTAGTATGGAAACATTGTTTTTAAAATGCATACTATATCATTCATGAGATCAAAGAGAAAAAGAATCCAGAAATCAGTTTGGGAGAACTCTGATTAGGAACAGCAAAACACCTTCGTTCTTTAGAGCCTTCGTAAAGAAGAAATAAAATGCGCTGCATTCAACGATCACAGATTTTGCAGCGTGATGAATGTGCTACCTACAATACGAACACTAGTTTTACTAGACCGAGTGCTTCCGTTTAGTTTTTGCTTATGAGCATGCGTCGTTTTTTTGTCCGTCGGACTAGCATACAGACGAGCGGACTTCGGGGTCCGTCGTAGTTACGACGTAAAGATTTGAAGCATGCTTCAAATCTAAAGTGCGTCGGATTTGAGGCTAAAAAAGTCCGTTGAAAGTCCGGAGAAGCCTACACACGATCGGATTACCAGCCAGCTTTAGTCCGTCAGCGTCCGTTGGACTTTTGTAGACGAAAAGTCCGACCGTGTGTACGCGGCATAAGTTTACCAGAACGAGCTGTTCCGTGCCGGAATTTCTTCTGAGCATGCGTGGCACTTTGTGCGTCGGAACAGGCCACACACGGTCGGAATTGACCGATCAGATTTTGTTGTCGGAAAATTTTATCTCCTGCTCTCCAACTTTGTGTGTCGGAAAATCCGAGGGAAAATGTCCGATGAAGCCCACACACGGTCGGAATTTCCGACAACACGCTCCGATCAGACATTTTCCATCGGAAAATCCGACCGTGTGTACGGGGCATTAGAGGTATCTCTGAAAAAGCGGCTAAGAGCTCCCCTATTCAGGAAATCAGGCTAGCCTCCGCCTTTCTGGGGGAGGTCTCTATTGATGATATTCGCCTAGTGGCTCGGGTGATGTTGTCATCGGTCACCGCCCGTCGGGCTTTGTGGCTCCGACCCTGGTTGGCGGATCCAGCTTCTAAGCAAGCTTGGTGCCGTATTCCATTTGAGGGTTCGTCTTTCTTCGGCAACAAGCTTGATAGCGCCATTACCCGGGCTACGGGTGGTAAGTTGAGGTTCTTCCCTCAAGATAGGCGTTTACAGAACCAGAAACACACCTTTACAAGAATGCAGAACACTGACCGTGCAAGGGAAGCACGCAGTTACAGGCCTGGTCGGGAATTTTCAAGATCCTGGAAATCCAGGCAGTCCTCTTTCAAAAAGCCCACAAAAGGGGCTTCTACTGGTAACCAGGACTCCACTAAGTCCTTTTGAAATTGGGCCTGCTCAAGCATGTCAGGTGGGGGCTCGTCAGCTCCACTTCCGGCATGTTTGGGCGGCCTCATTTCGGGATTTCTGGACTGTCAGGACGGTGTCCTCAGGCCACACCTGGGTTTTCAACAGCACTCCCTGATTAAGATTCATACCAACAAATCTTCCAAGTTCAGGGGAAAAGAAACAAGTTCTTTTAGCTTACGTAAGCTCTTTATTAGCTCAAAGCGCAGCCATTCCTGTTCCAGATGGCGAACGAGGCGAAAGCATGTATTCCCCTCTATTTCTGGTGCCGAAGAAGAACCGCACATGGAGGCCTGTTATAGACCTGACTCATCTCAACCAGTTTATCCGAAAGGAAAAATTCAAGATGGAGTCACTATTAACGATTCAACAGTCGGTTCATCTAGGAGACTGGTTGGTGTCAATAGACTTGAAGGACGCCTACTTTCATGTTCCAGTGGCGGCAGACTTCCAAAAGTTCCTTCGCTTTGCTGTAGGCGATCAACATTTACAGTTTACCTGCCTTCCATTTGGTCTCACGACATCACCGTGGGTGTTTTCCAAGGTTCTGTTGGCTGTCGTTGCTTTGCTCCGAGTCAAAGGAGTTTGTCTTCACCACTATCTAGACGACCTCCTCCTCCTAGCCCAGGACAAGGGTTAACTTCTAGAGCACAGGAGTCTAGTAATTGCCACTCTCCAAGAGTTTGGGTGGCTCCTGAATTTGGAGAAAAGTCACCTGAATCCATCTCAGTCCCTCATATTTCTAGGTGCCCATTTCAACACACTAGAAGGCACCATCTCGCTACCTGAGGAGAAGATTGTGGTGATCTGGGACTTGATCCGTTCAACACTTGCTTCATCTCACCTGTCCACTCTTCAATGTCTGAAGGTGATTGGCACAATGGCAGCCACCATTCCCATGGTGAAGTGGGCACAATGGCACACTCGCCCATTTCAGAAAGGGTTTCTCCAATAGTGGGATTCTCCCAGCAAGAGTCAGTGCATCCTCCTCACTCCATCCATGAGAGAGTCTCTCCTTTGGTGGCTCCAAGGGAAGAATCTCCGCAACTGCCACTCGATTCTCCCCATCACATGGGTCACAGTAACCTCAGATGCCAGCAATCTGGGCTGGGGTGCTCATTGCCTGTCGGAAGTGGCTCAGGGCAGATGGAAATCGCCATCTCAGAAGGTTGTATCCAATATTCTGGAACTTCGAGCAGCCTTTCAAGCGCTCAGATCCTTCCACCATCTGATAGAAAACTCCTCAGTGATGCTCCGGTTGGACAATACAACCGCAGAGGCCTATATAAGGAAGCAAGGTGGGGCTTGCAGCTGGTCTCTCCTACGGGAGGTCGAGCCAATCATGAACTGGGCTCAGAGGAATCTGTCCAACATTTCGGCAGTCTACATTCCGGGGGTCCAGAATGTACAGGCGGATTTTCTGTCCCATGTTCAAATGGACAACAACGAGTGGTCCCTGCACAAAGAGGTGTTCAAGTGGCTCCTGACACTGGGAGTGTCTCCAGAAGTGGATCTGTTTGCATCCCCATGCAATTACAAACTGACCAAATATTATTCGAGGTTCTGGGATCCCCAAGCCTATGGGATAGATGCCCTCACGAATCGGTGTAGGTTAAACAAGGCGTATGCCTTCCCTCCGGTACCTGTGATACTCCAGTTTCTCCGCAGGCTCAGAACAGAGGAGGTGGAAGTCATAGCAGTAATACCGTTTTGACCCAACAGGCCATGGTTTCCCCTCTTAACTGTCCTCAGTTATCAAGATTTAATTCCTCTGCCTCTCAGGCCGGATCTTCTGTCCCAAGGCACAATCCTGCATCCATGCCCTGCTCATCTACATCTCAGGGTCTGGTTTTTGAGAGGGGAAGGCTTGAAGCCTTAGGTTGTCCAGGAGAAGAAGCCATTCCAACTCTTCTTAATGCCAGATGGAAGAGCACTAATAGAGTTTATGAACGTATCTGGTCCGAGTTCACAGAACACATGGCCTCTAGACCTAATCCTTGTGGTTCTCCAGAAGTCCAGGATATCCTGAGCTTTCTGCAAATGGGCTTGGATTTGCCTCTAGCAGTAAGTTCCCTTTGTGTACAAATATCAGCCATTTCAGCGTTTACAGGAATTTCATGGGCTAACCACGCCCTGGTTCGCCAATTCTTCAAGGGTGCTATCATGCTAAGACCTCAAAGAAAACCAAGATTTCCTAAATGGGATCTTCCCCTTGTTCTAGATTTTCTTTCCACACTGGGAACAGATCCTGAAAAGCCTCTATCAGTTAAAGACCTCACACTCAAGACCGTCTTCCTGGTGGCAGTAACTTCAGCCAAAAGAGTGTCTGAAATCAGAAACAGGTTCTAAAGAGCCTTTCTTGACCTTTTTTCGAGATAGAGCAGTGTTAATTCCCATGTTGGGCTCAAACCCTAAAGTGACATCTATTTTTCACGAAAAACAGGAAATTGTGTTGCCTACCTTTAGCACAACAGAAGGTCAAGATGTCCATCCCCTTGATGTGGGACATACTTTGAGTCAATACTTGGAAGTTACGGAATCGTTTAGACAAACAGACTTTCTTTTTATTCTTCTACGGAGAAAAAAATAGGATTTTTTAAAACAGCTTACCTGTAAAATCCTTTTCTTTCAAAGGACATCACGGGACACAGAGCCACAGTAATTACTGATGGGTTATATAGGTATCACTGGTGATTGGACACTGGCACACCCTATCAGGAAGTTCAACCCCCTATATAATCCCTCCCCCTTGCAGGGATACCTCAGTTTTGTAGCCAAGCAATATAGTGCATTAGAAGAGGGACGGGACCTCTGTGTCCCGTGATGTCCTTCGAAAGAAAATGATTTTACAGGTAAGCTGTTTTAAAAAATCCTATTTTCTTTCTCAAACATCATGGGACACAGAGCCACAGTAATTACTAATGGGATGTCCCAGAGCAATGCTATCTGAGGGGGGGAACCACGACCAAGTAGGGTGCAATCAGACCTGAGGACCCTGTACCGCTGCCTGCAGCACACTACACCCAAAGGCGATATCCTCATGCCTTCTCACATCCATTTAGATAGAATCTGGTGAATGTATGAACTGAAGACCAGGTTGCGGCCTTGCAGATTTGAGCCATAGAGGCCCGGTGATGCACTGCCCAAGAAGCACCAATAGCCCTTGTGGAATGTGCCGTGATCAGAAACGGAGGAATCTTCTGTTTTAAACCGTAAGCTTGAATGATCAATTGTCGAATCCATTTAGAAATGGTAGCTTTTGACGCTGCCTGTCCTCTATTGGGACCCTCTGGCAGCACAAACAAAACATCCGTCTTGCGAATCTGAGAAGTTGCTCCGAGATAGGCCTTTACTGCTCTTACTACATCCAACGAATGTAGAGATCTCTCTTCCGGAGAACAGGGATCTGGAAAAAAGGAAGGTAGAACAATGTCTTGGTTTAAATGAAAATCAGAAACCACCTTCGGTAAAAAACTAGGATGAGGGCGTAGTACCACTCTATCCTTGTGTATAATCAAATAAGGCTCCTTACAGGAAAGAGCTGCTAATTCTGAAACTCTTCTAGCAGAAGAGATGGCAACCAGAAAAATTAACTTCCTTGTCAACAAGACCAAAGGAATGTGACTTATTGGTTCAAAAGGCTGTTTCTGTAACACAGCCAGGACCAAGTTCAAGTCCCAGGGGTTTAGGGGCGCTTTAACTGGAGGATTAAGACGCATCACCCCCCGCATAAAGCTTCGGACCAAAGAATGTGATCAAATGGCCGCTGAAATAATACTGATAAAGCAGAGACCTGGCCCTTGATGGTACTCAAGGCCAGCTTCATCTCTAATCCTAATTGTAGAAAATCAAGAATTCTACCTATGACATATTTCCTGGGATGCCAACCTCTGGATTCACACCAGGATACATAAGCTTTCCAGACTCTATGATAAATCATCCTGGAAGCTGGCTTCCTTGCATTAATTAAGGTAGATATGACAGGACCTGAGAGCCCACGACTCTTCAGAACGTGGGTCTCAATATCCAAACCGTCAAATTTAGCGTTTGTAAGGCAGGATGGAACACTGGACCTTGAGATAACAGGTCTGGGCGTACCGGTAGGGTCCACGGGGAACCCACCGTCATCCTTACTATTTCTGCATACCAAATCCTTCTGGGCCAAGCGGGGGCCACCAGAAGTACCGACTTCCTTTCTTCCCTGATCCTGCGAAGGAGTCGTGGTAGTAGCAGAATAGGCGGGAATGCACAAATCAGTGAGAACTGATGCCACGGAATCACCAACGCATCCGTCCCGCATGCAAGAGGATCTTTTGTCCTTGCCACAAATCTGTCTATCTTTTTGTTGAATCGGGATGCAAAGAGATCTACATCTGGAACCCGCCATCTTTGGCATATGGCCCAAAAGACGTCGGGATGCAGAGACCATTCCCCTGGAAGTAACTGCTGGCGACTTAGATAGTGCGCCTGCCAATTCTCTATCCTCTTGGGAAGTCGCAGAGGGTCCCTCTCCACCTGATTCCTATGAAGAGGAATCATCCGTCCCATCCTGATCCTCTGAAAGGGATTCATCTCCTTCAGGGCCGATCCTAGGGTCACAGACGCCTGGGTGCAGAAATATTTCTGGCGCCACCACGTGGGTGTGGTCATCTTACCAACTCCTCCCCTTTACAAATGTTACTATGGCAACAACTCAAACACAGAGATGCTCTCCTAAGAAGTCTTCGTTACCCTGGGATCCTCCCATGATCTTTTAACAATAAAGAAAATACAGGAAGAGCGTACACTAATGAGACCTGGAGAGGAGTCTCTCTGATGCACACAGAGAGGGCTTCTGCTAGAGAGTCTGTTAGAAAGAGCCCTCAGACATAGTACAGGAGATGGTTAGAGACTGGAGATATAATACAGGAGATGGTCAGAGACTGCAGACATGTTACAAGAGATGATCAGAGACTGCAGACATGTTACAAGAGATGGTCAGAGACTGCAGACATAGTACAGAAGATGGTCAGAGACTGCAGATATGTTACAAGAGATGGTCAGAGACTGCAGACATAGTACAGGAGATGGTCAGAGAATGCAGACATATTACAGGAGATGGCCAGAGACTGCAGACATAATACAAGAGATGGACAGAGACTGCAGACATAATACAGAAGATGGTCAGAGACTGCAGACATGATACAAGAGATGGTCAGAGACTGCAAACATGTTACAAGAGATGGTCAGAGACTGCAGACATGTTACAAGAGATGGTCAGAGACTGCAGACATAGTACAAGAGATGATCAGAGAATGCGGACATATTACAGAAGATGGTCAGAGACTGCAGACATACTACAGGAGACAGTCAGGGACTGGAGATATAGTACAGGAAATGGTCAGAGACTGCAGACATACTACAAGAGATGGTCAGAGACTGCAGACATAATACAGGAGATGATCAGAGACCACAGACATAATACAAGAGATGGCCAGAGACTGCAGACATAATACAAGAGATGGTCAGAGATGGCAGACATAATACTGGAGATGGTCAGAGACTGCAGACATGATACAAGAGATGGTCAGAGAATGCAGACATAGTACAAGAGATGGTCAGAGAATGCGGACGTATTACAGTAGATGGTCAGAGACTGCAGATATACTACAGGAGACGGTCAGAGATAGCAGACATGATACAGCAGATGGTCAGAGAATGTGGACATATTACAGGAGATGGTCAGAGACTGCAGACATGTTACAAGAGATGGTCAGAGACTGCAGACATAGTACAGGAGATGGTCAGAGAATGTGGACATATTACAGGAGATGGTCAGAGACTGCAGACATAATACAAGAAATGGACAGAGACTGCAGACATAATACAGAAGATGGTCAGAGACTGCAGACATGATACAAGAGATGGTCAGAGACTGCAGACATGTTCCAAGAGATGGTCAGAGACTGCAGACATAGTACGAGAGATGGTCAGAGAATGCGGACATATTACAGGAGATGGTCAGAGACTGCAGACATACTACAGGAGACGGTCAGGGACTGGAGATATGGTACAGGAGATGGTCAGAGACTGCAGACTTAGTACAGGAGATGGTCAGAGACTGCAGACATACTACAGGAGACAGTCAGGGACTGGAGATATAGTACAGCAGATGGTCAGAAAATGCGGACATATTACAGGAGATGGTCAGAGATTGCAGACATACTACAGGAGACGGTCAGGGACTGGAGATATGGTACAGGAGATGGTCAGAGACTGCAGACTTAGTACAGGAGACGGTCAGAGACTGCAGACATGATACAAGAGATTGTCAGAGACTGCAGACATGTTACAAGAGATTGTCAGAGACTGCAGACATAGTACAGGAGATGGTCAGAGAATGCAGACATAGTACAAGAGATGGTCAGAGACTGCAGACATGTTACAAGAGATGGTCAGAGACTGCAGACATAGTACAAGAGATGGTCAGAGAATGCGGACATATTACAGGAGATGGTCAGAGACTGCAGACATACTACAGGAGACAGTCAGGGACTGGAGATATAGTACAGGAGATGGTCAGAGACTGCAGACATACTACAGGAGATGGTCAGAGACTGCAGACATAAAAATGGAAAAAGGTCCCCCGAGCGGGGTTTTTAGGCAGCTAACCATAGATATGAACAAGGCATTAAATAAAATATTAAAATGCTTTATTGAAGGGTAATGAATGAATGTAACAACATATAAATATAAATTGGGAGCTCCAGTGGGGAAATACCCATACCAAATACATATAATAGCAAACATAGGTTATACACAGCATATGATAAGGCTATTGCATAACAATCCTGACGCGTTTCGACCCATGAATTTTGGGGTCTCTTCAGAGGATGAGTTTGCTACAAAAAAAAGAAAAATTTATAACAGTATGTCCAGCTTATTTAAAAGAATTACAGCATAGGCAAGTTTGTTTAGCAACACTTTGCACATAATTACCACTGAGTTTGGATGTACCCCTCGATCAGAGCCTCCCCACACAGCAGCCAGACCATCCAGTGTGCCCGCACGTAGCAGCACCCCAGGAAGAAGTGTCATTTGATAAAGGAGCGCGCATGTGCCGTACAGACCCTGCGCAGGCTCAGAAATGCGTTGTGTTTTTTCTCCTCATTGACAACATTGCCAGCGGCTTCCTGGGCTGCCACTCCGTCCTCCCGCAGAGACAGGCTGTGTACCGTCCTGGCCTCCCCGCCAGACTGCGTCGTGTTTGGAGGCATCTCTGGGGAATCACTGACTGTTCCCTTCCCCCTCTCCTATCAGGAATCACATCTGTCTGTTCGATATACCGCTCCTAAATGTAAGTTGATACTTTGTTTTTATATTGGTGAATAAATGATTTTACTTAGTGGCGCTCCTCTCTCTCTTTTTTACCTGGATGGATCTGAGTTTGACTTCTCTCAACAAGAAGAGCTGCCTTTCGTGAATCTGGCCACACAAATTCCTACAAGAAAAGAAAAGTTTTATTCCGGTGTTTTGTTTTACCTATGACTTATCCTCCAGGGATCCTCTCCTGCTTTATAGACTGTTTCCTGTCTCCTGTCAAAGACTTCCAACACCGTCCTGATTACACCGTGATTGATCCAGCTTTTAGACTTTATAATTTCATTAACTTTTATAGTCATTTGCCTTATAGCCTCTGAGCGCCAGTTTATTTGTTTTAATATTACAGGAGATTGTCAGAGATTGCAGACACACTACAGGAGACGGTCAGAGACTGGAGATATAGTACAGGAGATGGTCAGAGACAGCAGACACAGTACAGGAGACGGTCAGAGACTGCAGACATGATAGAAGAGATGGTCAGAGACTGCAGACATGATACAAGAGATGGTCAGAGACTGCAGACATGATACAAGAGATGGTCAGAGACTGCAGACATGTTACAAGAGATGGTCAGAGACAGCAGACATAAAACAGGAGATGTCAGAGACTGCAGACATAATACAAGAGATGGTCAGAGACTGCAGACATGTTACAAGAGATGGTCAGAAACTGCAGTTGCTATGGACGTTAGTAGATAATGGCCAATCAGCCCTCTCACCTGACCCAGCGATACAGCAACAAGGGTTCCTCTGATCAGGAGTCTGCTCACTCTGAGTTGCCCGGGGCGACTCCGCTGGGTAGCACCCAGATCTGTATTCTGGCAATGACTCCATTCCTTTCTCCGCCAGGGATGGTGCTAAGTTGTGTGGCTTTCCCTCTGGTGGAGCAGGGCAGCGGGGTTCTCTCTCTGATGGTGTTTCCTCATCACTGACCTCCCCCTCTGGAGTCCTGGGTGTACTTCCCTGAAAGCTCTCCCGGGCTCCTGTCTTTCTCTCTCCCATTCAGCTGAGCATGCTGTGTGGGCTGCAGTTTCCGTGTTACAGTGGGGCTGCCAGTCCTCGGGACTACATGTCCCACAATCCTCTTCTTTGCTACTTTTTTTTTCTTCCCTGGCCGATATAAAGGCGGGGATGAAACATAGTGCGCCGCTCACTAGTACAGCAGCGCGCGCGAAGAGGAGAGGGAGGGGGGTGTCACCCGGTGCAGTAAAACATGGTATCACCCCTCCTGCACCAACTATAGTCGCCCCTCAGTACAGACCCCCTTCCACCAGTGCAGACCCCCACTAAGTATAAACCACTGCCTCAGTACAGACCCCCCATCAGTATAGACCCCCCCAGGACAAAACACCCCCCTCTATCAGTATAGACCCCCTCAGGACAAACCACCCCCCCTCCATTAGTACAGACCCCCCCTGAACAAACCACCCCCCTTCCATTAGTACAGAACCACCCCCTCTATTAGTACAGATCCACCTAAAACAAACCACCCCCTCCATTAGTACAGACCCCCAAAACAATTACCCCCCCTCCATTAGTACAGACCCCCCCAAAACAAACCACCCCCCTTCCATTAGAACAGACTGGAGATATAGTACAGGAGATGGTCAGAGACTGCAGACTCGGTACAGGAGACGGTCAGAGACTGCAGACATGGTACAAGAGATGGTCAGAGACTGCAGACATGATACAAGAGATGGTCAGAGACGGCAGACATAAAACAGGAGATGGTCAGAGACTGCAGACATAATACAAGAGATGGTCAGAGACTGCAGACATGTTACAAGAGATGGTCAGAAACTGCAGTTCCTATGGACGTTAGTAGATAATGGCCGATCGGCCCTCTCACCTGACCCAGGGATACAGCAACAAGGGTTCCTCTGATCAGGAGTCTGCTCACTCTGAATTGCCTGTGGCGACTCCGCTGGGTAGCACCCAGATCTGTATTTTGGCAATGACTCCATTTCTTTCTCCGCCAGGGATGGTGCTGGGTTGTGTGGTTTTACCTCTGGTGGCGCAGGGCAGCGGGGTTCTCTCTCTGAAGGTGTTTCCTCAGCACTGTCCTCCCCCTCTGGAGTCCTGGGTGTACTTCCCTGAAAGATTTCCCAGGCTCCTGTCTCTCTCTCTCTACCATTCAGCTGAGCATGCTGTGTGGGCTGCAGTTTCCGTGTTACAGTGGGGCTGCCAGTCCTTGGGACTACATGTCCCACAATCCTCTTCTTTGCTCCTTTTTTTTTCTTCCCTGGCAGATATAAAGGCGGGGAAGAAACATAGTGCGCCGCTCACTAGTACAGCAGCGCGTGCAAAGAGGAGAGGGAGAGGGATGTCACCCGGTGCAGTAAAACATGGTATCACCCCTCCTCCACCAACTATAGTCGCCCCTCAGTACAGACCCCCTCCACTAAGTATAGACCCCCCTCCGTCAGTGCAGACCCCCCACTAAGTATAAACCCCTCCCTCAGTACAGACTCCCATCAGTATAGACCCCCCAGGACAAAACACCCCCCTCTATCAGTATAGACCCCCCTCAGGACAAACCACCCCCCCTCCATTAGTACAGACCCCCCGGACAAACCACCCCCCTCCATTAGTACAGACCCCAGGACAAACCACTCCCCCTTCATTAGTACAGACCCCCCAGGACAAACCACCCCCCCTCCATTAGTACAGACCCTCAGAACAAACCACACCCCTCCATTAGTACAGACCCCCTCAGGACAAACCACCCCCCCTTCATTAGTACAGACCCCCCAGAACAAACCACCCCCCTCCATTAGTACAAACCCCCGGACAAACCACCTCCCTACATTAGTACAGACCCCCAGAACAAACCACCCCCCCTCCATTAATACAGACCCCCTAGAACAAACCACCCCCCCTCCATTAGTACAGACCCCCAGGACAAACCCCCCTCCCTTAGTATAGACCCCCAGGACAAACCCCCCCTCCATTAGTATAGACCCCCAGGACAAACCCCCCCTCCATTAGTACAGACCCCCCAGAACAAACCCCCCTCCATTAGTATAGACCCCCGACAAACCACCCCCACCCCTCCATTAAGCTAATTAAAAAACACCCGGGCGGCAGCTGGAGAGGAGAGTATGCAGCCGTGCTGCCCAGGTGGAGAACAGAGCATGTCAGGCTTTGGCAGCAGGCGGGAGTTACACACAGGAGGAGGAGGAAAACTGGAACGCGTCGGGAACGGACAGCCCCCCCAGTGACGTCACTGCCCGGCTGGTCTCTCTGCACACAGAGACACAGCCACCCCGATCTCCAGCTCTCCTCCTCTGACAGGAGGAGGGAAGGGGGGATGGGCTTCGGCAAGACACACTGGGGCGGCGGCGGTGACTGGCGGAAAGAGCCGCCTATGGACAAGGAGAGGAGGAGGAGGAGGGAGGGGAGCACTCTGGCACTTCAGCGCCCCACCTCTGTGGGGCCCGGGTGCACTGCACCCCAGCCAGGATCGGCCCTGATCTCCTTTATCCCAGAGCTCCTCTGTCTGAGGGTCTTCGGAAACAGAGGAAGGCCTAGTGCGTTTTCTTCTACTGAGTGAAGACGTAATCACGGCCATTAATCTTTCCAATCTTTCCTTTAGACCATTAATGGTTGAGGAAAAAACCTCTTGTGTAATATATACAGGGGCTGAAGTGCCAGAAGCAGGTGTAGCCCCTGACCCCAATGGCTCTCCCTGACTAGCCGTCCCTGGCCCATCAGGGGGAGGGATGCTGCTGACAGGGGGCCCTCAGAACCTGAACGAGATCCCCTAGTGTCTCTGGTTCTTGGGGTGCTTGAACCTCTTCTACCCATAGTGCAAAGCAACAAGGTGTGAGGTATACAAATGAACACTGACTGCTGAGCGATGTAGTCTGGCTAAAAGCCTTGCTACCCAATGCTCAGTCTGGTGTTACTTCAGTAAATGCTGCCTAGGAGAATGCCTGTGTCCCACCTTACATGCGACTGTCATCTCTGTGTCTCTCCAAAGGCTGAGTGCACCTGTACAGAGTGCCTTAATAGCCTGCAGCTGGCCTGAGTGGGAGTCTAAGCACCTGTGCTGACGTCCCACCCCCCCCTACCGCTCCCCCCCTCAAATTTTGAAAAAAACGAGTGCTTCCCACGCTGGCCGACTCTCCTGTCATACTTATGGAGGAAGGCTGGGGGAGGGGGAGGAGGGAGAGAAGCTGGTAGTGAAGACCTGCCTGAACGGCAATGGTCAGACATGGTGGCCTGAGGCCACAGAGCCCGAGTGGTATAACCACTTTCTAGACCCCTGTGGCCCCTCTCTAGCCTGGGGGGAACATTCAAACATGAGAAATCCCCCTTTCCATCCTACCTGTGTAGCCGGCCTGAGACGCTGAAAACATGTGCAGCGATGAATCACTGAGACAGACCATCTAGCATGTGAAGGTTTGTGCTCTTGGCAGCCCCCGGTGGTCACAATAGGCATAGCATGCATTTACCTTAAAGGATAAAAGCCAATAGAACTCAAAAATTCTGTGGAATCTCCTCTTACCTTATCCAGCCGCAGGGTTCAGTTTGCACAGACCCAATCTTCACCTCTCACAGTGGGCTCCGTTTGAAAAAACCATCAGAGACTGGGGCCCCCTATGAATAGGGGGATCCTGCAGTTCTGGGACCGTAAGGCACCCTGACAGAAATTAGGAGGTTTAAAGCCATTTTCTGATCTGCGGGGTCCAGCTCTCTAAAAAGAGAAGCGTTACGGGTAAAACCTTGTTTCTTTGGACACGAGGCCCGGGTACCATCCAATTCGGCCATGAAATGACACTTTGAATGGAGCCGGTTCGCCTGGCTTGCCCCAGTATAGGATATAGGATATTCCCTTTGGAGCTCAGCACAGGACATCTTTACACGTCCATCACCTAAGACACTGGCGAAAAAACTGAGGTATCCCTGCAAGGGGGAGGGATTATATAAGGGGTTGAACTTCCTGATAGGGTGTGCCAGTGTCCAATCACCAGTGATAACCTATATAACCCATCAGTAATTACTGTGGCTCTGTGTCCCGTGATGTTTGAGAAAGAAATAAAGGAAAACGGGCCTCAATTAGATCCATCTCTGCTTGGATAGTACAGATCATTCAAAGAGCTTATAAAGCGAAGGGCTTGGCTCCTCCAGAGGCAGTGACTGCACACTCAACTCGGAGTATCTCAACCTCGTGGGCGGCTTCTCTTCATGTCGCACCCGAAGTTATATGTAGAGCAGCTTCTTGGTCATCTATTAATACGTTTGTTTCCCACTATTGTGTTGAACCAGCCGCCTTGTCATCCGTTAATTTTGGTTTGAAAGTGCTGTCAGTTGACAATGTTAAATAAATTTATTTTCTTGCTCAGCATTGTGCCCACCCGGGTGTGTTTGGCGAGTTATTTCCCACACGTATGCTGCCATGGAGCCTGTCAGGAAAACGAAAAATTTATATCAAATACTTACCGTAATTTTCCTTTCCTGATAGGCTCCATGGCAGCAGGAGTCTCTCCCAATGCTGGAGTAGGCTAGTTACGAAACACGGCTGGGAGCTCACAGCTGAAATTTATAGGGAGGGGTCCTATTGGGTAGTTATGGAGGTGGGGTCAACCCACACGTATGCTGCCATGGAGCCTATCAGGAAAGGAAAATTACGGTAAGTATTTGATATAAATTTTCCGTTATACCTCATGAGAAGAAACCCATAACAATAGATGTAAAACAAAATCTTGCGACATCAACTTACAGAGCTGGCATATAAACATGGAAAAATAAAAAAACATATAAAAATAAAAACAAAAACATCAAAAAAAAGAAAACCAAGGTTTGAAAGCCTGAGATCCATTTGCATCCATTTGCATCTCAGGAGGCCTTGCACAATGGCAAAGGCCAGGTAGGGGCACATGGGGGTCTCCAGCAAGGGGACTTAGGAGAGAGAGGGGACTGCCCACTTTCCTTATGAACTTGGCAGTCGTGATAACAGTCTGGCAAAAGTTAGCTCATCAAATAAAGTCATTAAAGAGCAACAGAACAATAACAGAAACTTTACCTTTAATACCCCACGGGTATAGGAAAGGAGTACCCCTAAAACAGAATATCAGGGTAACTCATACTACCTGAAATCCAGCACACAGCACTATGCACCCTGTAAACTACAGGGGGAAAAGACAAAACAGTGAGCCGAAAGGTTTCAGACCCAGAGAACGATGAGCCCTGTCCAGGCATCAGTCCACGTCCACCACCGAGGGCGCCAAGGTGTTAAAGAACCCCAGGAAATAGGGGCGCAAAGCGGAGTCACCCACCTTTTCAGGGATACCACAGAATCATAGATTTTTTCTTCTTTCCCTGTTCTCTAAGTCCTCCTGCTGTAGCTGTAACTGGGAGACTGAGTTTTAAGGCAGGAGTTCTCATCTTCTATGGCCTGCACTTAATTCACCATTTCATCAAATTTATGCTCTAGCGTGTCTGTGCATTCCCCAATTTGGGTGATTTCCTACCTCAGTTCTGTAGATATTTTGCTCACAGCAGCCGAAATGGATTGGGTGATTTGCTGAAGCAGAAGCTGCAGTTTAGCATCCAATTTGGCATCTAGGATGTCCGGGGTTAGAACTGCTGGCACAGGAGAGGGTATAAGGCCCGGGGCCTGTATTGCAAGGGGAGGGGCATTCCCAGCCTCCTCCGTCCCCAGCGAGGGATCCATCATTGCTATGGGATCAGCGGGGAAAGTCGAGGCTGAATATTGCGGCCTAGTAACATACCGTTCCATGTCGGATCTCTTGTGTGGCCCAAATAAAGTATTATAGCAGTGCCGCTGCTGGCCAACCTTTCCCATGGGGTGCCCAAGGAGATATGCGTGTGATCAGGCTTACCCCGATGCTTCTGCTCTCTAATTGCGCTGAGCGGAGGTCATGGAGAGTGGACGGAGCCCGGAGCTCACTCAGAAGATGTCCACCATGATCGAGAGCCGCGCATGTGCGATTGTGGTTTGCAGTCTTGAGTCTAATGTACTTCTGTTCACTGGTTCAGGTGCAAATGTTTCCCTGAATTTGCACCTGAACCGTACCTAAGAACGCACAGGACCACTTTTCAAAACCGCACCATGGCCGCCCCGCCCATGTGTGAACTGGCTTCATTGAAAGCTGGTCACATTCCTGTTTCTAAATTTGCTGCTGTGTGGAGGAGAGGAGGGAAGCGAGCAGGAGGAGAGGAGAGAAATGAGCAGGACTGCAGGTGGTGCAACACAGGGGGAAGCCCAGGCAGTAAGGGTAATACTTGCACAGAGTATTTAGGGTGTGCCCAGGCACATCTTGCACACCCCCCTGTGCATGCCTATGGCTTACTTTAAATTATAATCTAACATTAATTTCCATGCAGGGTCCCTCTATTAAAGCCTCCCATCAAAAGTTAACCTATATCCCTATGTGTTTTACAATGGAAGAGAATTTGATCCTCGGTCAGGAATTTATGATGCATTAGACTCAATTCACAAAGCGCTAACACAAGGATAAAGCTCTCATTTATAGCCATGGACTCAGCTAAAAATAACTTGCTTTAAAAAAAAAAAAATCTACTTATCTGGGTGTTTTAGCTTTGAAAATTGAACCTATTGTGTCCCTGTGGGGAAGACTCGCCCTCAGTTTCACCCCAACAGAAGAGTTAGGACCTCTCTCAGGTTTTTATCACTAGCTGATCATTGCTCTCCATATCCCTATTTACTACACTTTTTAAACTTCCTTTTCTAATGACTTGTGGTCCCTTCCACAGGAAGTCCAATCACGGGGTAAGTGAGTGGGCAATTCAAAAACAAAGCCAGGAGAAACAAAGGGTGAAAACAATTTGCCATAATACAAAGCTAAGAGGCGTATACACAAATGCTAGGAGTCTAGCTAACAAAATAGTGGATCTGGAGCTGCTATTACATGAGGAGGACTTAGACTTTGTGGGAATAACTGAAACTTGGTTTGACAGCTCACACGATTGGCTAGCCAATATACAGGGGTAATCCCTGTATCATAAGGACAGGGAAGGGCGAAGAGGGGGAGGGGTGTGTCTATATGTCAAAAGTGATTGTAAGGGTGGTAGAGAGGAGCAACATTATGTATGGGGCTAGGGGGAGGTGGAATCAGTGTGGGTAGAACTTCAAAGAGAGGAGATGAGTGGAAAACTAATAGGGGGGGTATGCTAGTGGCCACCCAACATGAAGGTGGAGGAGGAGCTGGAATTACTATCTCAGTTATAAATGACTGGGAAACAGGATAATGTAATCATAATGGGGACTCCAATTATCCTGATATCGACTGGGCAGAGGGAACAGCTCACTCACTAAAGGCCTGTCATTTCATTAATTTTTTACAGGACAACTTCATGTCCCAAATGGTGGATTCCCCTACTAGAAAAAATGCCCTGTTAGACCTATTAATTAAGAATGATCCAAGTCTGATCTCAAATGTTGAGACAACTTGGGATCTAGCGATCATAGGATGATCGTGTTTACCATAAATCACAGGAAAAGGAGGGATATGGTAGTACAAAAACACTAAATTTCAAACGAGACAATTTTCCTGAACTACGGTCATTGCTATATGACATTAATTGGGACCAAATTCTGGGGACATTGAACACAGCAGAGAAATGGGAATGCTTTAGAAGCATATTAAACAAAGTTATCAAACAGCGCAATCCAATGGGCAATAAATATAGAAGAGCAAAAATTAAACCTGGGTGGTTAAACTGTAATGTGAGACATCAAGGAGAAAAGTATGACCTTTAAAAAGAATAAAGGGAATGGGTCACCACCAGCATTACTGCACTACAAGGAATGCAATAAGAAATGTAAAATTACAATCAAGGTGACTAAAAAGATTACGAGAGACACATAGCGGAAGAAAGTAAAAATCTCCCGAACAAGTTTTTTTAGATATATTAACAGTAAAAAGACAAAAACGGAGCACATTGCACATTTAAAAAATGAGGATGGGAGGATGGTTACATATGACACAAAGAAGGCAATTGTACTAAATGCCTTTTTCTCCACAGATTTTATGCAAGAAAAAGAAGGGTTTATGAACAGCGACTTTAGTGTTAGTGACACAACACAAGACATATCCACGTGGCTAAGAGGCCAGAGTCAATGATAGACTTGGCAAACTCAACACAAATAAATCACCGGGACTGGATGGCTTACACGTGAGTCCTCAGAGATTTCAGTCAAGTTATAGCCAGACCATTGTTCCTGATCTTTATGGCCAGCATAATGACAGGATTAGTACCAGCTGATTGGAGAAAAACCAATGTGATACCAATATTAAAAAAAGGGCAGAGACATGTTCCTGGGAATTATAGGCCAGTCAGCCTAACATCAATAGTTGCTAAATTATTGGAGGGGATGATTAGGGGCTATATCCAAAGTTTTACTGAAGAATAGAATATCATTAGTGGTAATCAGCATGGGTTTAAGAGAGGACGTTCCTGCCAGACCAATCTGCCCGTGGAGGCAGATTGGTGGGGAGACCTGTGGATGTGGTGTATCTGGACTTTGAAAAAGCATTTGATACAGTCCCCCATAAACACTTAATTTACAAGCTGAGGTCTGCAGGCTTGGACCATAGAGTTTGTGCTTTGGTAAAAAACTGGTTACAGGGACGGGTCCAAAGGGTAGTGATAAATAACATGTACTCAGACTGGAGTGGTGAGTGGGTTACCCCAAGGTTCTGTCTTTTGACCAATTCTATTCAACATATTCATAAATGATATAGAGAATGGGATAAATAGTTCAGTCTCAGTTTTTGCAGATGGCCCAAAGATAATCAGAGTAATAAACTCACATCAGGACATAGAAATTTTGCAAAATGACCTGAATATAATAAGAGTGGGCAGACAAATGGCAAATGAGGTTTAATGAGGAGATGTAAAGTAATGCACTTGGAGGCGTTCACTCAGCATGTTTGGCTGGGAGCAGAGCTCCATGAAAGACTCTGGGAATTCAGCAACCAGAAGCATCTAACAGTGGCAATTTCAACACCAGCAGCTAGACAAGGTGACGGAAAAACGGAAGACATGCCACTAAAAGGAAAGAAAATAGACAACCGAAAAAGCTCACTGCTTTCTTCCTACAGCCTGCACGAGGGAGCAGGAAAGATGGCGCCGGCAATCCAGCCCCCGATCCCTCACAGCATAATACTGCACACTAGACAGATCTCCCTGACAATCTCTCCACGGCTGAGGGGAATACAGGGGAACCCCAGTCTCCATCCATGACTAATCCATCAAGCTCACTCTGCAACAGCCCTGCAAAGGCTCGCATGAGGCTGGATCAGGACTCCTCAGACCCTGAGGTAAGCCAAGAAAGCACAAATACACCTCCCACTGCCTCCATGATGTCACCCATAGTGTCCTTTCCAACATCTAACCAGCCTGTCATGCATACATTCTCCTTAAGGGCATGCTCCTGTCCCTCCATAACTCCTTACAGGCTGAATTTCTTAACATGTTCAAACAATTCGCCAGCGAGATCCACTCACTAGGTGACCGGGTACACCATATTGAGAATTCCATGGAGGAAATTACTACTAAAGTAAATGACTTAGTAGAAGCAAATGATGATGCAATGGAGGAACGAAAATGGATCAAGGCTAAACTCGCTGATTTAGAAGATTGTGCAAGGCATAACAACCTCAAACCTAGGGGAATACCTGAGTCAGTACAAACAGCTGACCTCAGAAAATTTGCCACCGATCTTTTCATCACTCTCCTCCCAGAGACAGCACCTCTGGAACCTACTATAGATCACATCCATTGAGTTACAAAACCATTGTTCCTCCCAAGCTCTGTACCTAGAGACGTAATTTTGAAAATCCACGTCTACCATGCTAAAGAACAAATCCTGGCCAAATCCTGATCTCTAGGAAACCTACCAAACCCATACAACAACATTCAAATCTATGCAGACCTGTCCAAGTATACGCTGGACCTCAGAAGACAACTTACTACAATCACAAAGGCGCTTTGCAACCACAAGTTGGTATACAGATGGAAACAACCATCTAAGATCATGATTAACAGGAATGACAGAACATGCACCATCTTATCCATGTAGGAAGGGCTAGCTCTACTTCACTCCTGGGATATCATCCCTGATCCACCAGGGGGCTCAACCAGACACCCATAAAGGGTATCTATATCCTTACACACCGTCAACGAGGGATCTTGACAATATCCAAGATGAATTTGTCAGTTATAGACTAATTCGCCACTCTCCACACCAAGACCTCCCCGAGTCCACTCACTAGGAGATATACTTTGGTCATTGGGACTTTTACCCCCACTAAAAAAAATGCAGCTTTACCTTGCATCATACAGCTACACTTTCAGTAAGTCAGTAAGTACACAAGTAATCTATTTACCTCTGAATATAAATGACTCTTAATATACTAACTTTAAATGCCCACGGCCTAAATCACCTGAACAAAAGACATTTCATGTGGCAAACAGCAAAGGCACAATTGTGCTCTATCCTGTGTATTCAAGAAACACATTTTAAAAATACCACAAGCCCAAGATGCACCCACAAAGACTACCCACATGTCTACCTTGCCTGAGGCCCTAAGAAAACTGGAGAGGTATTGATAGCAATCCACAACTCTGTGTCCTTCCAACTCCTGGACCAAGTGTCAGATCCACTAGGGAGGTACTTAATCCTAATTTTCTCTATTGACAAAACTTTCTACACTTTGGTAACTGTATATGCTCCCAACAAACGCCAAGTGGACTTTCTCCAAAAGGTTCTTAACAAGACCCAACAAATCCAAAAAGGATATCTCATCCTATGCGGAGACTTCAACAGCATACCAGACACGTCTATGGACACCTCCAACCCCACCCCAAGACAAATCTCCAATTTGAGCAAATTCCTCTATAAAAACGCTCCTACACCTTCTGCTCATCTGTGCATAATACTTATACTCGTATAGACTACTTTCTAGTAGATAAGTGGGTACTACAAAAAATCTGCAAGTCTGACATAGAAGCCATAACTTGGTCTGATCATGCTCCCATTAGTGTTACCATAACTAATCCATCTTCCCCTTCAAAGTGTGGAGAGCTAATACCAATGTAATGAAAACATCCCCAATACGGTGACCTCTTGGAAAACCAATTAGAGAAATTTTTCCACAACAATGTAGGTTCTGTGTCAGACTCAACTATGCTATGGAATGCCCACAAAGCATTAATTAGAGCACTAGTAATAACATTGCCCAAACCCTGGAAAAGATCCCGACAAACCACAAAATTTTAGACCGATATCCCTTCTAAACTGCGACATAAAGCTATACGCTAAAACCATAGCGGATCGATTGATGGATATCTTGCCATCTCTCATACACAGGGACCAAGCGGGTTTTACAAAAGGGAGACAATTCTCAGACACCACAAGGAGGCTAATAAATGTTATACATTTTGCTGAAAGAACCAGAACGCCCTCCCTGCTTCTATCTTTAGACGCAGAGAAGGTGTTTGACAGGGTGAACTGGACATACATTCAAGCAGTCTTAAATAAATTTGGGTTCCAAGATAGATATTAACAGCCATAACAGTACTATACTCAACCCCATCAGCCCAAGTATATGTAGAAGAGATACTTACCCACCCATTCTCAATCACAAATGGCACCAGGCAGGGATGCCCCCTCTCCCTTTTAATCTTTAATCTAGTTATGGAACCCCTAGCAGAATGGATAAGAAGTGACCCATCTATATCTGGTATAAAAATAGGTTTATCCACACAAAAAATAAGCTTCTTTGTGGATGATGTCATCCTTATGGTCACAAACCCGACATCCTCCCTGCCCATTATACAAAATATCCTTAAAGAATCCTGAGAGATCTCATACTACAAAGTAAATGAGACCAAATCCCACATTCTTGACATATGAGTAGATGGAATCTTGAGAAATCTTCTAGCATCACAATACCCCTACCCTTGGAAAGACACAGGGATTGACTATCTGGGCATTACACTCAGAGTACAATTTTTTTATTTAGCAGCAACTTCATCCCATTTAAACAACAATTTGCCAAAGAACTGGAATCTCTAACCAAATTCGAGTTCTCTTGGGAAGGTCACCTAGCAGCAATTAAAATGTCAGTCCTCCCAAAATTACTGTACCTCTTTAGAGTTCTCCCTATCGACATCCCTAAATCTTACCTTAAAACACTACAAACTAGCTTAAATAAATATATATGGCAAGGGAAAAAACCCAGGAGCGCCCACAAAATCTTAATCAAACACAGATCCATAGGGGGCTCCACAATGACAAATATACAAGACTACTATCATGCATCAATACTAGCACAACTAACAGATTGGTTCAGGCCATTCCCAACCACACTCTGGGAAGACATAGAATGTGACACAGTCCCATTCCACAACTTGCAACTTTGGTTATGTAGCATTCGTCCCAGCTCTACTATCCCCTCACACTATCCATCTACTATTAGAGCATCAGCACGGGAATGGTGGAGAATCACAATACATGGACTGAGACTCCACTATCAAAATTAAACCGCCCAATCAATATCCTAAAATACCTAATCCCAGATGTCCACCTAACACACTGGTCCAAGGATCCCAATGCAACCTTAGACATACTATTTGATAAGACCTCCTTGAAATCAAAATTAATCTCGAACCATAACATACCCCCCTCAGACTACTACTAATATATTCAAATACATAACTGCATTAGACATAACCCTCAGATCCTCACTAACATCCCAACACAAATAAAAAATTACCTATTTCTGAATCCACACAGAACTAAAAGGCATTTCACTCTTCTATGCCACTCTGGGGGAGAAAACAATATTCACAAAGATCCCCCCATGCTTAAATGGGAAAGAGATCTACAATGTAAATAAACATCAAACCTGTCAGAGAACTTACACAGCAAGCACCCGTCTCCATGCAGCAGCTGCAAATCCTCATTCTGCTAATGCAAAGGTGCATGCACGGAACCATAGCCAGAGGCAAATGAGATCCAGGGTGAGCATGCACAATGGCACCTCTATGCGAATGCGCACACGCGCTAACGCGCGTCCGCGAGTGCCAAAGCGCTAATATGCTAACGCACATGCGCCAATGTGCCAATGTGCTAGCGCGCATGTGCCAATGTGCTAAGTTGCTAATGCGCATGCGCGTATGCACGTACGCTGGCGCCAATCCTGGCACACAGCACCCTATATAAACAGAGAGTCTGCCTAGCATCAGTGCTGGATTGTCTTCAGCTTGTTCCTGTGTTCCTGTTGTTATTCTGCCTGATTGACCTTGTTCCTGAAAACCCGGCTATCTTCTGACCATTCTCTTGGATCTCCCCTGCCTGCTGAACCTGCCTCTACTTGCAATACTGACCTTGGCTTGAACTTATGATTACGGCTCTGCTTCCTGATTCTGTACCCTGCTGCCCGTCTGTTGCCAACCCCTGCCTGTTCCTGACTACGGTTTTGCCTTCTGACTTGGTACCCCACTGCCAGCCTGTTGCCGACTCCTGTCTGTTCCTGATTCTGCAGTTGATCCTGATCTGGCTCCCGCTGAACAAGTTTGGTGATCAATTTCCACATCTCCTCAGCAGAGGTTCCTATATCTCCAAGTTCCAGCCTCCTGCCTGCAGGCACCTGCACCCTTTTGTTGCCCTCGCACTCCCTGTACCCACCACCAGGGGTGCTTGGACCGGAACCGTGCAAAAGGCCACCCTCATCATTTCGGGCTCCGCTGTAAGGTACGTGACAAAACCAATGGAAGAAGGCACTGAACTCTATATACAAAGCCACTGCATGCACAGGCTTGTGGGAATTAACCCAAAAGCCAACCCAAAGATGATACCGGACCCCCTTGACTCTAGCTCACTACAAAGGGAATATTCCCCCATACTGCTGGAGAAATTGCAGCCAAATAGGAACACTCCAACACATAATGTGGGACTGTCCCCTGATGCAAGGTTTTTGGAAGGAGGTTTTCACCATCATAAGCAATATCGTAGAGTGTAACAAAGCCCCCTCCCCAGAATTAGCAATTCTAAATCTGAATATTGACTGCATACCACATTCTGGAAGAAAAGTAGTAATACATGTCTTAATGGCAGCCAGACTCTCAATAAGAAGACTATGGAAAGGGCAATCGCCTCCAAAAATGCTTGATGTCATACATACGACCCAAACCCATTACACACACAAACTCCTATTGAAAAAGGATAGGACGACTTACGTGAAAGTACAGCGTGGTCACCTTGGACCAAATGGTTTGAAAATTATACCAAATAACTTAGGAAGGTTTAGTTACCACCTATATTGCTGAAGTTTAATTAACAAAGGATTAGTAAACAATTTACTATATTGAATTGGAAAATTAATAGGAGGAAACGAGTTTGTTAATTTGTTTGTAATCTACTTTATACATGTAAACATATATTGTAATATCATATGTTAACTAACGTCATAACCAGATTTGACAACTGTTCATTAGAGCAACATTACTTCCGTATTTGTTTGAAAAATCAATAAAAAACTATTTAAATATAAAGTAATGCACTTGGGGTCAAAAAACATAAATGAAAAATATTCACTAGGTGGAGTACAGCTGGGAGAATCAAGGCTGGAGAAGGATCTAGGGGTGCTAGTAGATGACCGGTTGTGCAACAGAATGCAGTGCCAAGATGCAGCTACCAAAGCAGGCAGAATATTAGCATGCATAAAAAAGGGATATACTCCAGGGACAAAACTATAATTCTAAAAGTCCAAATGCAGCGCTAAAATAAAATAAATGTCCAAATAATGATAATAGTCCATAGAACTCAATCAGCAATAAAAGATGATGTGAAACCTCCACCAAGCTTCAGTGTGTAAAAGGAAAGCACACCACACCCACGTGCTATCAGTCTGCTTACCAGAAAGATATAAAAAATAGGCGATGTACTCATATATTGCAGAGGGTCAGCAGCAAATCCAAATGGCACACTCCATCATGGGCAGGCACAGCATGGAAACAATCAGGTCACCACATATCAGAAAGCTCAGGACTCGTATTAACGATGGACAGGTTGGTGCAGTCATCAGCAGGAACAAACAGGTATGAAGTAAAAATCATCACAGAAAACAGGAACAATCCGCGGTTCTCAGCGTACTTGCATTGACCAGCCTGACATGTTTCAGCCTGACATGTATCATCGCCTCTGATGATATCCACATAGGATGAAACATGTCAGGCTGGTCAATGCAAGTACGCTGAGAACCGCGGATTGTTCCTGTTTTCTGTGATGATTTTTACTTCATACCTGTTTGTTCCTGCTGATGACTGCACCAACCTGTCCATCGTTAATACGAGTCCTGAGCTTTCTGATATGTGGTGACCTGATTGTTTCCATGCTGTGCCTGCCCATGATGGAGTGTGCCATTTGGATTTGCTGCTGACCCTCTGCAATATATGAGTACATCGCCTATTTTTTATATCTTTCTGGTAAGCAGACTGATAGCACGTGGGTGTGGTGTGCTTTCCTTTTACACACTGAAGCTTGGTGGAGGTTTCACATCATCTTTTATTGCTGATTGAGTTCTATGGACTATTATCATTATTTGGACATTTATTTTATTTTAGCGCTGCATTTGGACTTTTATACTTATGTTTGATGCAATCTACAAACTATGCTAGCTGCTTTTTGTGTTCTTTTCAGTTAGCGCAGATATTTACTTGTTTTTTAAAACTATAATTCTGCCACTTTATAAAACTCTGGTTAGGCCTCATCTGGAGTTTTCCATCCAGTTCTGGTCACCAGTCCTCTGAAGGGATGTGCTTCAGCTGGAGAGAATCCAAAGAAGGGCAACAAAACTAATAAGGGGACTGGAGGAACTCAATTACGAAGAACGGCTGTAAACACTAAAATGTATTCTCGCTGGAGAAAAGACGCTTGAGAGGGGACATGATAGCGATCTACAAATATCTCAATGGGAAACTCTGGCATAGGAAATAAACTATTCAGTCCCAGGGAGTGTATAAGGACACAGGGACACACAATGAGACTGGAGGATAAGCAGTTTAACCCTAAACTGCAGTTTAGGGTTGCACTGCATAGGGGGTCTTCACTGTTAAGGCAATAAGGATGTGGAACTCTCTTTCACAATGGGTGGTGGATGCAGGGAGTGTGAATATCTTTAAAAGACTCTTA
This sequence comes from Aquarana catesbeiana, assembly GCF_042186555.1. Lineage (NCBI taxonomy): Eukaryota > Metazoa > Chordata > Amphibia > Anura > Ranidae > Aquarana > Aquarana catesbeiana. The sequence continues at coordinate 209,797,283 of NC_133336.1, forward strand.
GATATACATCTTAAAGGACACAACATACAGGGATATGGGAAATCATTATAGATACTGATACAGATGCACCTACACAGGTTGAACTGGATGGACTATTGTCTTTTTTTAGCCTTACCTACTATGTAACTATGAAGTTGGGGGGAAATCTCCCCAATGTATATATAGCCAATTAAAGAAACATGACAGAGGATCTGACATTTCCCTATTTTATCTATAACAAAAGAAAAAGGTTTTAGTTGGAATGTGACTGGTGGCAATGTGACTTAGAATGTGCTGGTGGCACTGTGGTACCCAGATCTGAAGGGTGTTGTACTGGTGTCCACCAGAAGGTGTCTCCTAATAACCAGCAGATCCAAGCATTTTTTTCTCCACCTGATGCTGGCTGCTAGGACAAAATAAAGAGGCACTGTGAAATACTAGAAGATGGGTTAAATCCTGTTCTAGTATTCTACAGCTCCTCAGTGTTTTGCCTCTCTGCCCCACATGCTCTGCTTCTTAAAACCTATGACCCTGATCCTGATTCTGTTCCTGCTCCCACCTGCTTGTACCTGCTCCTGTGTACTTTCTCCCATTCTGGCTCATTCCTTGTTCATCAGCCTGATCCTGTTCTTCCATATTTATCCTGCCATCTGTACATACCCTGTTTCCCTGAAAATAAGACCTAGCGTGATTGTCGGTGATGGCTGCAATATAAGCCCTACCCCCCAAATAAGCCCTAGTTAAAGTCCTTGTAGGTCTTATTTTCAGGGTAGGGCTTATTTTCGGGGAAACAGGGTAGGGCTTATTTGGGGGGTAGGGCTTATATTGCAGCCATCACCGACACTCACGCTAGGTCTTATTTTCGGGGAAACAGGGTAGCCTAGTTAGTTTAGGTAGCTTTGCTTACTTCTATTCACTTCAGATGACACCAAGTTAGACAGGATGTCTCCAACTTACAAGCTGACCTCAATGCAATGTTTAATTGAGCAACTAAGTGGCAAATGAGGTTTAATGTTGATAAATGTAAAGTTATGCACTTGGGGCTAAGAATATGCATGCATCATACATACTAGGGGGAGTACAACTGGGGGGATCCGTAGTGGAGAAGAATCTGGGGGTTTTGGTAGATCATAAGCTTAATAATAGCATGCAATGCCAAGCTGCAGTTTCCAAAGCGAGCAAAATTATTTCTTGTATTAAGAGAGGTATGGACTTCAGAGAGAGAGATATCATTTTTCCCCTGTACAAATCATTAGTAAGACCTCATCTGGAATATGCAGTTCAGTTTTGGGCACCAGTTCTTAAAAAGGATATGTCAGAGAAGCAATAAGAAAAGAGCTTGCCAACATCGGAAGGTTCCTGTGCGTTTGCGCGGCGGAGCCGCGCTTCGGCGCATGCGCGTTAGCAAAGTAGCGGCACACACGGGTTCACTACACGGCGTAATGGCGTACGAACATTCGTTCGTCAGCGTTACGCCCCCTTTCTGGCCTATATAAGGACTGACTTGTTCTCTGTTTAATTGCTGGTTTGTCTTTCAGCTTCCAGTGTTCCGTTCCTGATTCCTGCTCCTTGTGTTTACCTGTTTGACCCGGATTTGCCTGACCTACCTTGTTTCTCTCCAGTGTTTGACCTCGGCTTGTTGAAAGGACTTCCCCACCATCTGCTTCCAGTGTTTGACCCTCTGCCTGTCTCCGGATTCTCCTGCCTTCTCGTGTATGACCCCGGCTTGTTTAACGGACTCCTCTACTGACATCTCCAGTACTCTACCTCTGGCTTGCCTTCAGGACTTCTCTGCTTACAGTCTGCTGTGTTTGACCCTCGGCCTGTTTAAAGGACTTCCTCATCTACCCGTCTCCAGTATATGTTCTCGGCCTGCACCACAGACTCTCCATTACTGGGTTCTCCGTGCCTGATCTCCTGCACCTCTCTCAGCTCCCGTTGTGTTTATGGGTTAGAACCCCAGCCGGGTCTTCTTCTCCAGTTCCAGGGGCAGAGCCACCATTGCTCTCATCTCTATGTTACAGAAGTCCTCCTCTCAAGAGCTACCTGCCTGCTGGCGACCCGTGCCTCTCTGTGCCCTATACCCTCTGTACCATCACCAGGGGTGTAGTGCGCTTAGCTGCAAGGGAAGCCACTCCCAGCATCTCGGCCTCGGTGAGTACCCGTGATAGGATATCAGGGAACTGGAGAAAGTGTAGAGAAGGGCAACCAAACTGATAAGAGGCATAGGGGAGCTCAGCTATGAGGAAAGATTAGAGGAACAGAATTTATTCCCTCTTGAGAAAAATTAGATTAAGGGGGATATGATCAACATGTACAAATACATAAGTGATCCATATAGCGAACTTGGTGGCAAGTTATTCACTTTAAGGCAGGTGTGTCCAAATTTTTTCAAAGAGGGCCAGATTTTATGAAGTGAACATGCGTGAGTGATAACCATTTTGCCTGACAATCTTTGAACCATTAAAATTTGGTCTAAGTGTGTTCGTCCGAGCACTAATACACTGCCCAACAAGGATTATCTTGCCTTTGTGGCTGTGTGTGGTGAAGAGATGAGCTTGGGTGTGTTATCTGGAAATATATATATTTTGTGGCCCCCAACGAATCTGCTCAGGACTAAGGATGAGTTTGGGTGTGTTATTTGAATATTTTTTATTTATTTTTTTTTATCTGTATTTATCGGAGTATAACACGCACTTTCACTTTAAGATAAAAAATAATTTTAAATAAACAACTGTGAAGCAAAATAAGTGTCAGTGCCCATCAATGCAGCCTAAATCGGTGCCCATCTGCAGTCACACCATTGCCATGAATGCAGCCTCACCATTGCCGTGAATGCAGCCTTACCATTGCCGTGAATGCAGCCTCACCATTGCCATGAATGCAGCCTCACCATTGCCATGAATGCAGCCTCACCATTGCCATGAATGCAGCCTCACCATGCCCATACATGCAGCCTCACCATTCCCATGAATGCAAAACAGAAGAGAGGCGCCTCTGGGTGTAGACTAAAAACAGTTTTTATTCATAAAAAAGTAGTGATCAAACTCACATTTTTGAAGTCATCAAAAGAGCATATAGATGTGAGCAGGTTCTGAAGGGATCATCATCCATCAAGAGGTCAGGTCAGTCAAAAACAACTCCTGGCTGGAGGCTCTGTCTGTGTCACCACTGCGGCCGGCCTCTTCTGTTTCTCCTTAGGATTTGGAATTTGGTTTCGCTTCTTGATGAAGGCAGCCCTGTTTGTGGACTCTCCATTCCTTGGATCCCTGGACCTTTTTTATGACTGTGACATTATGCTCCATATGTGATACTTCTTTTCCCTTTATCATCTATGGATGTATACATGTGGATATGTGGATATAATTAATTTTATTGCTGACAGGGAGGATTTTTAATTTCCCTTCTTGTTGTTTTTATTGCTATTTCCAGTTCTCTGCGCCTATACTTGTATATTCCCATGAATGCAACCTTACCATTGCAATCAATGCAGCCTCACCATTGCCATGAATGCAGCCTCACCATTGCCATGAATGCAGCCTCACCATTGCCATGAATGCAGCCTCACCATTGCCATGAATGCAGCCTCACCATTGGCATCAGTGAGGACTCACCATTGGCATCAGTGCAGCCTTTGGACATACCTGCTTTAAGGTCATCACAAAGGACATGGAGGCACTCTTTACGCCTAGAGGAAAAAATATTTCATCTCCAAATACGGAAAGGTTTCTTCACAGTAAGTGCTGTGAAAATGTGGAATAGACTCCCTCCAGAGGTGGTTCTGACCAGCTCAGTTGATTGCTTCAAAAAAAAATTCCTGCATTATTTCCTAAATATACCTAATATAACTGGGTACCGACATTTATAGATAAAGTTTAATCCAGGGGAAATCCAATTGCCTCTCGGGGGATCAGGAAGGATTTTTTCCCCTGCTGTAGGAAATTGGATCATGCTTTGCTGGGTTTTTTTTCCTTCCTCTGGATCAATTGTGGGTGAAGGATTGTGTATATGGGAATGTTTTTTGGGTTTTTTTTTCATTGGTTGGACTGGATGGACTTTTTTCAACCTGACTAACTATGTAACTATGTAACTTCTACTGATTAGTTGTGCTTTTATATAGGTTCATAGCTTTATATAGGTTCACAGAGTTTATATTCTTTAGTGTATTGGATGTTTGTGTTTTATTGTTGTGCTTGTCACTTGTGTGGTTTCCCTAATAAACCACATTTTCTTTCATTGACAATTTACCTTTGGACAAAGATTGAACAGCGCTGTGGATCTGATCAAGTAAATAAATACATAAATAAAATATACTGATCAGTTCATCCAATGACATGTCCTCCATATTGTCAAAAAATATTTAATCTATCAAAATGTACCAATTGTCTGCAATCAGATACACAAATAAGACAAATCAGCTAGCAAAAATGTGTTGATCACAAGTTAAAAAACATATGTAAAAAAATGCAGCTCTCCAAAATATGATTGACATTTTTACAACAAACATGAAATGAATAAACATAAAATTAATATAAGTCCATCAAAGATTTGTAGAGAGGGGTCCCAGAAACTGGCTTCAGTGTGAAAGATAGCACTCAACAACATGGTGAAACCTCCAAACTGCTTACCAGATGATGTACAGTAGACCCTCAAATTATAGAGTGGTCTAGAAGCATATTTTAGATATTTAATGTGGACATAGCCATCTCCTCTACACCAGAACAGAAACCAGAATCTCTTCACTAATCCAGAAACATCAGCAAAGTAAAAATTGATCATACACCATGGACTCAAAATAAAAAAGCCACTATAGTGTAGTAATTTTAAAACTTAAAAGAGGTTTTAATAAGAAGGTCACACACTCACATGTACATAGAATTAATGCGCATTGTGAACGGCGCTATAAGCAAACAAATGTCGAGAATATTAATTATCAACAATAATGCGGATAACAATGGTCACAAAATCAGACAAGTGAAAATATTGTCAGTGACAAAATAAAAAATATATAGTGACATATAGGGGGTCATTTACTATAGCGCCAAAAAATTCTCCTGCAGTACCAAAAAATAACTCTCAAAAAAGGCCAGGAAGACTTCAACTCTCAGAAAGTCAGCGCTAATGCAAATGGAAAGCAGCGCTATTGCGGCAATAATGCCTGTCAGATCACATATGCTGGAATAGTGGAAGTCAGTGGGGCTCGAACCTGCAAAATCCAAAGTTCTCACTGAAGGCTTATATGCAAGTTCTTTGCCATAAAAAGTGTTTGGAGACCCGGGTTCTGCCCCAGGGGACATGGATCAATGCCAATTTTTTTTTTTTAAAACGGCTTTTTTTTCGGGAGCAGGGATTTTAATAATGCTTTGAGTGAAACAATAAAAGTGTAATATTCCTTTAAATTTCGTACCTGGGGGGTGTCTATAGTATGCCTGTAAAGGGGCGCATGTTTCCTGTGTTTAGAACAGTCTGACAGCAAAATGACATTTGAAAGGAAAAAAAGTTATTTAAAACTACTCGCGGCTATACTGACCTCTGACGTCATGGGGAATGCCACAGGGAAGTCCCCGTGCGTCAGAGGGGGGCGGGGTCACCCGCCCTGCGTCAGAGGGGGGTGGGGTCACCCGCCCTCCGTTATTTAAGAACTGTCAGAAGAGGAGAAGCGTCACACAGCAGGAGCCTCCCATCCAATCGTGGATGCGGAGCGGCCCGAGGAAAGAAGATGAAGTGAAGACGGCGCCGCTGAGGAAGATGCCGGACGAGAAGACTGGATGAAGAACCAGAAGAACAAGAAGAACCAGAAGAACAAGAAGAACCAGAAGAACAAGAACCAGAAGAAGAAGAAAATGGAGGAAGAAACCGAAGGAAGATAGATGAAAGAAGATAGAAAATAGAAGAAAAAAGAAGCATTTAAATAAAGGAATTGTCAAAAACTGTCTCTTGTCATTTTTAACATTTTTGACATTTTTTTTGTGAAATGGTAGGGGTACTTTTGTATCCCCTTACCATTTCACACAGGGGGGGGGGCCGGGATCTGGGGGTCCCCTTGTTAAAGGGGGCTTCCAGATTCCGATAAGCCCCTCGCCCGCAGACCCCCACAACCACCGAGCCAGGGTTGTGGGGATGAGGCCCTTGTCCTCATCAACATGGGGACAAGGTGCTTTGGGGGGCTACCCCCAAAGCACCCTCCCAATGTTGAGGGCATGTGGCCTGGTACGGTTCAGGAGGGGGGGGCCCTCTCGTCCCCCCCTCTTTTCCTGTGGCCTGCCAGGTTGCATGCTCGGATAAGGGTCTGGTATGGATTTTTGGGGGTACCCCACGCCATTTTTTTAAAAATTTTGGCACGGGGTTCCCCTTAAAATCCATACCAGACCTGAAGGGTCTGGTATGGATTTTGAGGGGGACCCCACGCCAATTTTTTTTTTTTAATTTTGGCCGGGGTTCCCCTTAATATCCATACCAGACCTGAAGGGCCTGGTATGGAATTTAGGGGGACCCCCACATCATTTTTTTAAAAATTTTGGTTCGGGGTTCCCCTGTGGGGAATTCCCATGCCGTTTTTATCAATGAACTTTTATGTGTATTGTCGGCCGGTGTTCCGCCGAGAAAGTTCCTCTCGGCGGATAAGGACCCCCCTCTACTGCGCAGGCGCAGCGCCTGCGCAGTAGGAGCTGGCGGAAATAGCCGAAGTGAAATAGAGAAGAAATCAGCTGTACACGGCGCCTGTAAAAGGGTCTCCCGCGGGCTCGCTTCGCTTGCCCCGCTTCGGGCACGGCCTCGCTTTGCTCGGCACTTTTTTATTCCCCCTCTAGGTCCACTTGGATGGTGGGGCTTCAGCCTGGACCCAGGGCGCAGGCGCCGTGTACAGATGATTGAAGATTTTCATCTTTGGCTATTTTCAGCAGCTGCTAGTCGTTGGTACTGCGCAAGCACAGCACTTGCGCAGTACAGGGGAGACCTTATCCGCTGAGGGAACTTTCTCGGCAAGACACCGGCGATTCAGTATAGCCGCGAGTAGTTTTAAATGACTTTTTTCCTTTGAAATGTCATTTTGCTGTCAGACTGTACTAAACACGGGAAACATGCGCCCCTTTACAGGCATACTATAGACACCCCCCAGGTACGACATTTAAAGGAATATTACACTTTTATTGTTTCACTTTAAGCATTATTTAAATCACTGCTCCCGAAAAAACAGCCATTTTTAAAACTTTTTTGCATTGATACATGTCCTCTGGGGCAGGACCCAGGTCCCCAAACACTTTTTATGACAATACCATGCATATAAGCCTTTAAAATTAGCACTTTTGATTATTCATGTTCGTATCCCATAGACTTTAACCACTTGCCTACCAGGCCAATTCTGACATTTCTCTCTTACATGTAAAAATCATAATTTTTTGGCTAGAAAATTACATAGAACCCCCAAATTTAGCAGAGACCCTAGAGAATACAATGGCGGTCATTGCAACTTTTTATCTAGCACGGTATTTGCGCAGCAATTTTTCGAATGCGTTTTTTTGGGGAAAAAAACAGTTTTGGGCTTTAAAAAAAAAACAAGAAAGTTAGCCCAATGTTTTTGCATAATGTGAAAGATGAAGTTACGCCAAGTAAATAGATACCCAACATGTCACGCTTCAAAATTGCACACGCTCGTGGAATGGCGCCAAACTTCGCTATTTGAAAATCCCCTTAGGCGACGCTTTAAAAATTGTTACTGGTTACATGTTTTGAGTTACAGAGGAGGTCCAGGACCAAAATTATTGCTCTCGCTCTAACGTTCGCGGCGACACCTCACATATGTGGTTTGAACAACATTTTCATATGTGGGCGGAACTTATGTATGCGTTCGCTTCTGCATGCGAGCTCACAGGGACAGGGGCACTTTAAAAGTTTTTTTTTTTATTGTTAATTTTACATTTTTTATTTTAGCTTGACACTTTTTTTCCCCAAAAAATTTTTTTGATCACTTTTGTTTCTATTACAAGGAATGTAAACATCCCTTGTAATAGGAATAAGCATGACAGGTGCTCTTTACAGTGAGATGTGGAGTAAATAAGACCCCACATCTCACCTCTAGGCTTAGAAGCCTGAAATAAAAAAAAAAAACGATCTCTGCTTCCCAGCCGAAGCGGCGCCATTTTTTTTTCAATACAGAGGCCGGGCGTGACGTCATAACATCATGCCCGGCCTCCGAACGATCATAGAGATTCCGGCGACCATCTGGTCCACCAGAAATCTCTATGCTAAACATCCGGGGCTGGCAGATCCTGTGACCGACTCACCGATCGTAGCGGTAAGTCGGTACAAGCACCGGAGGGTGGCGGGAGGGGGGGACGTCCCCTCGCCTCCTGTTAGAATGATCAAGCAGTGGAACAGCCACTATGATCATTCTTATGGTATGCAGATTCGCAGGCTCTAAAAGACGATATCTGGATGATGTCTGTAGCTACAGGCATCACTCGGATATCCCCGCTCAAAGCCGAGGACATCATTTGGCGTACGGCAGGCGGGAAGCGGTTTTAATGGTGTTCGCACAAATTTATTAAATTTATTTGTCTGTTCGCATGTTCTGCTGCAAACCGAACAGGGGGGATGTTCGGCCTATCCCTAGTTCTCATTAAGAATCATGGGGGTACAACTTGTCAAGCAACTCGGAAGTCCAAAGTCGCCCAACTGTGAAACAAGTCATATATATTTTAATAGAAAGGAGCTCTCATTTATACTTGCATTTACATCAGCAGAACAAATGCAGGAAGTGATGTGTGCACATGGGCCAGAAGCAAATGTGTGGGGATGCCAAACAAATCAATGAACCCCACCCACACCAAATCTAACTACCAAATCCACCCCGCATTGATTAAGCACAAGTACATATCTTACCCTTATCCGGAAAATGAGCCGCACCTCCTCTTTGCTAAAGAGGGACCTTGCCATGTCCACCTAGATGGAGATCTTGACCAGCACAGGGACTTCTGGGTGATTACAATGACTTATTTCTGGGTCAGAAGGCGAAACTACACTCTTTTGATCTCTGCTGCAAATATTTGATTGCAACCACTATTAGAATTTTATTATTTTTGCAGATATGCAAATTTGTATTTCTACTTATGATATTTAAAGGCGTTCGATAAGAAATGGTGTCCCTGGGTTAGCAGCAGGAGGAAATCGTTCAGCTGAAATCACACACTTTCATTCCCGCATGTCAGTCCCAACTGCAGGGGCAATTTCAGAGACATCTGTGCAGGTTTCTGCACTGATATCAATACAAATTGCACCCCAAAGTCACACCAATTAAAACAGTGCAATTGTCACCGCTTTGACATGTCAAATCGCACCAATGTGAACTAAAGCTGACACAAACACTGCCTATCCACCAGCTGAATTAATTACCTGCAATTCTCCACAGCTGTTATATATAAAGATTCTACCTTTATCATTTACTTGCAGGTGTGCAGAAGCCTAGGTTTACATTGGAGCAATTTGTCATGCAATTTGAGAGATCAAATCGCATGACTATTGGCAGCAATGGCACTGTTCCAATCGATGCAACTTTTTTTTGTGGCACCGCACCAATTTGCTAAAGTAGTTCCTGCACTACTTTTGCCGATTTCTGGTGCGACTTCAATAGACATTTGTGTATGAAGCCACACGGATGTCTATCAAGTAGCACCTAAAATCACGCTGACCTTGCTACTTTGAAATCGTGCTACTTCAAGTGAAGTAGCGCGATTTCAAAGTAGCATCAATGTGAACCAGAGCAAAGAGATTAGTTGTTTGGTGCACAAATACATATTGAAATAAAATATAAGAGATTGCACTTTCCCAAAACCACCACCCACAAACTAAAGAGAAGAAAGTAGAAGAAAAAAAAAACCAAAACACCACAACAAGGCTCAGTAATGTACTTTTATTATACCAACAGAAAAACAAAAAATTACATTCATTTACTAGCTTCAAAAAATTTTGGACAGGATATATGGTGCTACATTTAGCAATGGGATTTTAAGGGCCCTGCTCATAGGAGCTTACAATCTAAAAATTAGACAAAACCTTAGAGTGGACACAGCTTTAATTTCTGTGTATAATGGGCAACACATCACATGGTTATCTGCAAGATTATAGAAACATACTTAACAGTCATTCTTACAAAGCATTCCCACATAATATTACAAAAGACTTATTCAAAACACCCACCACCAGCCCACAATCCACACATACATACATTGGTGACCATGTTCTGCTGGAAGCTGCATTTCGGTGTACACGATTAAACGAGATAAAAAAAAAAAAAAAGTAGGTCAGCAGATGCTTCCAAACGATGTTTGCATGATCAGACAGGAACAATACACACACACAACATTGACAGCATGGCCACATAAACCCACTTTTGATTGAAAAAAATGCACAAGAATTTCATCAAATCTCCAAATATCATTCCTTCTCCCCTACAAATCACAGCAAAAAAAACTGACCTTCTCAGGCCAAACGAACCCCCCTACTGCAGGCCTTTATATAAGAGAGGTTGTATCGTTAGCACACTGACACACCCAATAGAAGTACACGCCCACCAGTATCTTTCAATCTGTCTCTTCATGTATGTCTAAAGTGATTGCACCTGATGAGCAGGAACACATAATAGTATTCGCAACTCTGTTAGCCCTTGGCTATGTGCATCAAATCTCCAACTACAGGACAAAGATCAAAGTCCATTTGCATCCACATAAACAAAGCAACAGTTTTCTAAGCATATGTACCCGTGCAGTGTAAACCCTAAAATTTGAAATGTCCAAGTCCCTGGGCATGATTAGTGCTAATAAACATTAACATCAGTCCCTGGCTGCAATGAGCTTCCAATATAAAGTCCAAAATTAATGTTCTTACATTAGAACCTATTTCGACAGGAGACAAATATGATGCCAGCATGTCTTTAGATTGTGGTGAGAAACCCACACAGGGAGAACATATAAACTTCAACACAAGCATTAGCATGTTGGGGAATTGAACCAACATCCCAGGTGCTGCTAGACAGAACTGCTACCCACTAAGCCACCAGGGAACCCCACACATGTTCTCTGCATCTCTGTGGTGTGAACCAGCCCTAAGTCCATAGCCATGCTCAGTGTCACAAGCAATATACAGTATATTGGCCTAAGTATTGGGATGCCTGCCTTTAAACACACATGAACTGTAATGGCATCCCAGTATTAGTATTGGGTTCAAAACTCATTTGGCCCACCCTTTGCAGCTATAACAGCTTCAACTCTTCTTGTCCACAAGGTTTAGAAGTGTGTCTATGGGATTGTTTGACCATTCTTCCAAGTGCATTTGTGAGGTCAGGCACTGATGTTGGATGAGAAGGCTTGACCTACAGTCTCCTCTCTAATTTATCCCCAAGGTGTTCTGTTGTGTTGAGGTCAGGACTCTGTGCAGGCCAGTCAAGTTCCTCCACCCCAAAATCACTCATCCATGTCTTTATGGACCTTGCTTTGTGCACTGGTCCAAATGATTTGGTGGAGGGGAATTATGGTGCGGGGTTGTTTTTCAGGGGTTGGGCTTGGCCTCTTAGTTTCAGAGAAGGGAACTCTTAAGGCGTCAGCATACCAAGACATTTTGGACAATTTCATGCTCCCAACTTTGTGGGGACAGTTTGGGGAAAGCCCCTTCCTGTTCCAACATGACTGCACACCAGTACACAAAGCAAGGTCCATAAAGACATGGATGAGCAAGTTTGGGGTGGAGAAACTTGACTGGCCTGCACAGAGTCCTGGCCTCAACCCGATAGAACACCCTTTGGCTGAATTAGAGTAGAGACTGCAAGCCAGGCTTTCTCATCCAACATCAGTGCCTGGCCTCACAAATGCACTTCTGGAAGAATGATCAAACATTCCCATAGGCAGACTAAACCTTGTATACAGCCTTCCCAGAAGCTGTTCTAGCTGCAAAGGGTGGGCCAAATCAAATTTTAACCCTACGGACTAAGACTGGGCTGCCATTAAAGTTCATGTGTGTGTAAAGGCAGGCGTCCCAATACTTTTGGCTATATAGTGTATCTGGAAAAGACTTACAATGGTGGTGGAACCCTCCTACACATAACTACTACATTTAGACATAATTATAGGACCTGGGAGACAAGACAACTTCTTCACAGGCATTAACATGGTTGGGATTTGAACCCAGACCCTCAGAGATGCTAAGCAGAAGTTCTAACATCTAAGCCACAGAGCTGCCACGTGTGAGACCCTCCTACACATAACTACACATAAATACACATAAAAACACATTAATACTGCATTTCTATGGACATACAGGTGATGGAATTACATTACTCAAGAGTTATTCTTCTTGATTTATTCTGTGATATTTGGTGTTTTTTTTGTGGGTGAGAGTAGAATATTACCCTCAATTTTTTGGGAATTACATTTTGATTTCTGATGTTGGAACACATATCACATTTTTTGGGCTCAAATTATGAATATTTGGAAATAATACAAAGCACAAAAAAATGTGATTCATTTTAAATTTTCATCAGCAATGGTATTGTTTGTGGATCGTAAAGACACCTGTGTGAGTTTGGGGTAAAGATTGTTGTGAGATGAAGAATAACAAGTGAAAGTGACAGAGAAAAATAAATTTTACCAAAACATCAAAACATTCCACATTGTAGCATTATTAAAATCAAAATATTTTAAGTAGAAGCAACAATGTTGCAAAGGAAAATTTATTTCACAGAAAGATACATTTCATCTCAACATTAAAAGGTTTTTTTGTGAAAGTTAGAATTGTTCCATTAGAATCAATGACTGAAACTTCATTTGGACTAAATTAGAGCAGATTTTAACTCCCAAAAAATGCTCTCTAATTAGCTCTCATTTTGGTATTTACTATACCTCCAGGTAAAAAACACACTTGAGTTAAAATGAGAGTTATTTTCAAGTCTGAGCATGCTCAGTTGTGTTGGCACCTAGTTGTCCAAAAACGGGGAATTTTTCACTTTTCAGACTTTTAAAGATATTTCAGTGTGGAAATCACTTTTTCACACAGTTTAAAAGCAGATAATCTTTAAATAATATACCGCATATTTCAGTACCATTTAGGCAATTATATCATGCTCTAAAAATTATTTCCATGTGCAATTCTCTAGGTTTTAGCAGAGTAAGGGTTTGGGCTCTATTTAGTTTCAGGGAGCTATAGTAAATTCGATTTTGGGAGAATTTTCTCACCAGCGCTATAGTGAATACCGTTTTAGCGCGAATTACAGCTATTAGCGCTAATTCGCGCTAAATTGCCGCAAATTAGTGCTAAATTGCCGCGAATTACCGCTAATTCGCGGCAATTTGCGCGAATTAGCGCCATAGCGCTATAGTAAATGACCCCCATAGTGACATATGGTCAATATAAAAATACTGATAAATACAATAATGGATATCAATAAAGATTAGTGTCCATGTGTGATGATAAGGGACCATATGAGATAGTAAAAAGTCCCAAAAATAAGTGATCCAATGCAAGTATGTGACAATCACTGAGATCCTGAACAAGCATCAGAGTGAGTAGTGAGTAACATAGAGAGTTCACCACCAGAAGTAACAGTCTCTTACCGGAAAGATTGGACTCATACAGGTATACACCTGACAAGCCAATCAAGCTTGGAAGGTAACCAAGAAGGCACCAATTCAATACATGGAGTGCAGCATCTGGGTGGGCGTTCCAGTGGATTCAGCAGAATGGACGCAGCTTACATGCAGATGTAGATCAGCCTGTAATTCTCCACAGCTGTTGTTTTTACAACAAACATGAAATTATTAAACATAAAATTAATATAAGTCCATCAAGGATTTGTAGAGAGGGGTCCCAGCAACTGGCTTCAGTGTGAAAGATAGCATTCAACAACAGGGTGAAACCTCCAAACTGCTTACCAGATGATGTAGACCCTGAAATTATAGAGTGGTCTAGAAGCATCTTTTAGATATTTAATGTGGACATAGCCATCTCCTGTACACCAGAACAGAAACTAGAATCTCTTCACAAATCCAGAAACATCAGCAAAGTGAAAATGATCATACACCATGGACTCAAAAATATAAAAGCCACTATAGTGTAGTAATTTTAAAACTTTAAAAGGGGTTTTAATAAGAAGGTAACACACTCACATGTACATAGAATCAATGCGCATTGTGAACAAAGCAAGATGGTTGCAGCATCCGGCGTGCTGACATCACAAGTCCCACCCTATGCATTCCATCACAAGCTGATGTCATCAGGGGTGTGACCTGTGATCACCAGTGCACTTTATATATCAAATAAACCGCACATCAAATGAGATGCATTCCACATACCGGAAGAGGATGCAGCATCAAAAAAAATGACAGTATGCGTTCCAACTGCTGGAAGACAGACAAAGAACACATTCCTACCCTCAAACCTGATTAGTGGAAAAACACCACATAGTGGATATCAATCAGAAAACAAGGTTCAAGACCAGATAGACCAGCCTATGGACCGATCAAATATCACAATCTATATACTGTACACAGGACCATAGTAAAACCAGCTCCATCTTGTGGAGATAAATAAATATACCAAATATAAATTTCATATATTACAATTTCAAAAAATATATAAAAAATTTTCATTAAAATATATATAACCCATAATATATATTTTACTGAAATTTTTTATATATTTTTTGAAATTGTAATATATGAAATTTATATTTGGTATATTTATTTATCTCCACAAGATGGAGCTGGTTTTACTGTGTTTACTATGGTAAGTAAGTAATTACATATGTTACACATAAAAAACTGTAGAAGAAAAAAATATCATTTTAACTGTTGTTTAAAAAAGCAATTTACGTCCCATTCTATATTTAATCCAAATGGGATATAGCTTTTAAGGTAAAAAAATCCAGTGTGTCTCCATTCTGGAAATTTCACATTGGATATGACTCCCTCTCCAATCTGGGATACATTTATCAATGGCCATAAAGAGAGTTCCATCAGGATATTTTCTGTGACACTGTGCATAATGCTTTGAAACACTGTGGCCAGGAAATCTTCTTTTGATGTTGCTCATTCAATCTGGCCTGTAGAGTTCTAATTGTATGACCCACATATTGTTGGCCACAAGGACATTGAATTAAATAGAAAACACAACATGAAAGATTTCATTTCATAAATCTTACATAGTTGGCTACCAAAAATGTCAGACCCGCCTTTCTTTCAAAGAATTAAGCCTACACACCCTATATTTACAACAAGGAAAATATCTTGAAAAAAGTGGGCCTCCTAGGGTGATCATTAACATTAGGGGCCAAGTGGACTCCCCTATATACAGTACCACCTGAGGACTTTCTGGGATCTAGGGACCTAAAAGTCTATCATTTTTTACACATTTTTTTTAGAAAGATCTTCTTTATATAAAAATATTGATTGGAATGTGAAGTGACAAAAGAGAAATGAAAATGATCAGAGCCTCTATTAGTTTTGGGTTTTTCAATCAACAGAGGTTCTATTATAATTCCCAATCTCATAAATTAATTGGTCCATTTCTCCAGCATTATAACCTTTATCAACAAACCTGGTATTCGGTATTGTTGCTTGTTTAAAATAATCTTGCCAGAGGGAACAATTGCACCTAATTCAAATGAATTAGCTTTTGGGGACAGACTGAAGCCAAGAGTGATGATGACAATTCCCTCGGCTTATGAAACTATTTAGGTGAGTTTCCTTGAAATGGGTAGTGGTCACAATACTACTATTCCTAACCTCTATATTTAAATTGAAAAAAGGTGCCTCTAATTTACTGACCCGATGTTGAAATTTGATACCCAATATGTTATCCTTAAGACAATTCATATAATTATCCAAAAATTCAACACCACTATCCCAGAGGAGGAGCACATTGTCTATGTACCTCCTCCAAATGTAAAAGAGTCAAGCCCACTAATAATAGGACCCCGAGGGGGATTAACCCACCAGTTAGTGTAGCCCCCTCTATGTTGGTATTTAGGGATCTAATGTTTAAAGGGATGTTCCAGCCCTAAAAAAAAAAAAAAAAGTCAGCAGCTACAAACACTGTAGCTGCTGACTTTTAATAAGGACACTTACCTGTCCAGGGCACCCGTGATGTCACCCCCTGAGGCCGATCCGAGCCTTGTGGCTTCACTGCCCATTTCCTACTGCACATGTACGAGTCCCCCGGCAATTTCTGAATGGGCGGCTGTCTTCTCTGACACACACAGGTCCCAGAAGACACCACGCCCAAATTTAGAAGAAATCAACGCAAGGAGGAGAAGACTGAAGATCACCATGAAATAGGAAATGGCAGATTATAACGATCTGCCTAGCAACAGGCATTTCTGGTAAGTAATTTTTTTTTTAAGGTTTTTTAATGTATTTAAGGGGGCGTTTTTATGTATTTTTTTTTAGGGTGGACCTCCGATTTAAGGACATGGAATCCTTGAAGGAAAAAAGATAGAAGGAAAGTAATCTGTTTTTTGATGGGATGAAGTCCCTAAAGGATCATAATATTATTGTCCACCCTGCTAATAAGGGGACGGTATTACTATTCTTAATAAGAACGCCTATGTGAATGAAATTAATATGATTTTGTCAGATGCTGAAACATGCACCCCTTCAATCCAATTCTACAATTACATTTAAAAAAAGGAGTTATTGCAGATTATTAATCAGTGTTACCAAGATGGAATTTTAACTAAAAAAAGAGAAGGCTTAACTGGCTACTGTAACCCCTCAAGTTCCAGTAATCCATTACCTGGCAAAAGTACATAAGGACCCTATTAATACCCCTGGAAGGCCAATTATTTGTGGTCTTGACTCTGTTACATCCAGCATAGGGTAATATATTGGTGGCTATCTCCATCTCCTGGTCACTCAAACCCCATCTTATTTAAGAGATTCATCACAAGTTATCAATTTATTAAGAAATATACAATGGAAGGACAGTTACATTTTAGTGACCTATAATGTCACTGTTATAGACACCATCATTTCACATCAGCATGGCTTTGAAGTTGTTGAATGTTTTCTTTTTGAGAGCCCTTGAATTGTTGCCCATACAGAGGAATTTTGTGTTACAATTATTTAATTTTGCATTATAATGTATTTAATATTATTTAATTATGTAATTAAATTTGCTATGGGGCATATTTATTTCTGGTGTAGGGGTTCGTACTTTTCTTACAAAACAGAATAGTGGCCATGGGGCCAAAATTTCACCCAGCATGGCCAATCTTTTTATGGCCAAGTGGGAGGAGGACATCGTCTATAAAGACCAGAGACCTGAACTTGTTTGGAGCAGATACATAAACAACGTGCTCCTCCTCTAGGATGGTGATGTTGAATCTTTGGATAATTATATGAATTATCTTAATGATAATTTATTGGGTATCAAATTACAACATCTAGCCTGTAAATTAGAGGGCTTTTCTTGTATTTAAATATAGAGGTTAGGAATGGTAATATTTTGACAACTACCCATTTCATGACGTGTTCCTCTTCTGGTGTTGTCTATTTAATTCAATGTCCTTGCGGCCTACAATATGTGGGCCATACAGTTAAAACTTTACAGGTCAGATTGAATGAACATGTTGGTAACATCAAAAGATTTCCTGGCCACAGTGTTTCAAAGCATTATGCACAGTGTCACAGAAAAAATCCTAATGGGACTCTCTTTATGGCCAATGATAAATTTATCTCAGATTGGAGAGGGAGTCATATCCAGCATGAAATTTTCAGAAGGGTGACACGCTGGATTTTTTACCTTAAAAGCTATACACCATTTGGATTAAATATAGAATGAAACATAAATTGCTTTTTAAATAACAGTTAAAATTATATTTTTTTCTTCTACAGTTTCTTTTTTTAACATATTTATTTATTGATTTTGTTCATGAAAAAACAAGTTATAGTACATAACAGTAATATATAGATGGTTACATCTCATACCTATGTCACATTCTTCCATAACATTAGCCGAGCAGGGCTTATTAGTAACAACCGGGTGTCACAGGATCCCTATTCCTCAACGGAGGAAAAAACTTGTACTAGAAGTATAGCAGGTTGATAAACGTGGACCGCACAGGGTCCAACTTCAGTAAGTCATAGTGCTGTAAACAGTAAAGTTGCATTCACAATCCAATACAGCCATACACACACACACACAATTGCCTACAATCACTGCAGGTGGAAAATGTCATTCCATCCTTCCTGCCCGTTCATCACCGTCCAGTCTACAGGAGCACTGAGCATTACCTGTGGCGCTCAACCACCCACAGACATCCCAGGCCCTTCAAAGGGGGGTTAAAGCCCCCTGTTGCTGAGAAAGCGGGGTGTCATTCCAAAAGGAGTCAGTAATATCAAGCCAAGGTTGCCATATCTTAGAAATTTTTTTGGGGACAAGCCCTTGCATTATAAATGAGTTTAAAGATGAGTATAACCTTATTAATCATACGGTACACCATTTGAACATTAGGAGCAGATACATTCTTCCATTGCAACAAAATTAATTTCAGAGCGTAAAACAATACTATGCGAGCCAGAGTACAAATATGGTTCCTATGTAGGAACTCGTTTAAGACACCCAACAGTCCGACTTCCAGAGTATGAGGTATTGGTAGATGTAGGGTGTCTTCAAAAAAGGAGAATAAGTCATTCCAGAATGTTGACAAGATTGGGCAGGACCAAAACATATGCATGTACCCGGCATCAGTGGAGCCACACCTGAAACAGGAGGCAGCAGAGTCATAACCCATACGAGCGAGCCTGGCAGGAGTATAGTGCAACTGGTGTATAAATTTAACCACTTGCCGACCGCCTAACGCAGATATACATCTGCAGAATGGCACGGGCAGGCAGAATCACGTACCTGTACGTGATCTGCCTCCCGTGGGTGGGGGGTCCGATCGGACCCCCCCCGGTGCCAGCGGCGGTCGGCTAGTGACTGGGAGCGTTGAGACGTGAGGGGGAGACCATCCGATCGTGGCCCCCCCCTCGCGATTGCTCCAAGCCAATGGGAATCCTCCCCTGCCTGTGTGTAGTTTCACACAGGCAGAGGATGTGATGTCATCTCTCCTCGGCTTGGCAGTTTCCGTTCCAGCGCCGAGGAGAGAAGACATGTAAGTGCACAACACACACACACACACAGTAGAACATGCCAGGCATACTTTACACCCCCGATCCCCCCCCAATCACCCCCCCGATCCCCCCCCAATCACCCCCCCGTCACAAACTGACAGCAAGCAGTATTTTTTTTTCTGATTACTGCATGGTGTCAGTTTGTGACAGTTACAGTGTTAGGGCAGTGAGTATTACCCCCTTTAGGTCTAGGGTACCCCCTAACCCCCCCTAATAAAGTTTTAACCCCTTGATCACCCCCTGTCACCAGTGTCACTAAGCGATCATTTTTTTGATCGCTGTATTAGTGTCGCTGGTGACGCTAGTTAGGGAGGTAAATATTTAGGTTCGCTGTCAGCGTTTTATAGCGACAGGGACCCCCATATACTATCTAATAAATGTTTTAACCCCTTGATTGCCCCCTAGTTAACCCTTTCACCCCTGATCACCGTATAACCGTTGCGGGTGACGCTGGTTAGTTCATTTATTTTGTATAGTGTCAGGGCACCCGCCGTTTATTACCGAATAAAGGTTTAGCCCCCTGATCGCCCGGCGGTGATATGCATCGCCCCAGGCAACGTCAGATTAGCGCCAGTACCGCTAACACCCACGCACGCAGCATACACCTCCCTTAGTGGTATAGTATCGGAACGGATCAATATCTGATCCGATCAGATCTATACTAGCGTCCCCAGTAGTTTAGGGTTCCCAAAAATGCAGTGTTAGCAGGATCAGCCCAGATACCCGCTAGCACCTGCGTTTTTCCCCTCCGCCCGGCCCAGCCCACCCAAGTGCAGTATCGATCGATCACTGTCACTTACAAAACACTAAACGCATAACTGCAGCGTTCGCAGAGTCAGGCCTGATCCCTGCGATCGCTAACAGTTTTTTTGGTAGCGTTTTGGTGAACTGGCAAGCACCAGCCCCAGGCAGCATCAGGTTAGCGCCAGTACCACTAACACCCACGCACGCATCGTACACCTCCCTTAGTGGTATAGTATCTGAACGGATCAATATCTGATCCGATCAGATCTATACTAGCGTCCCCAGCAGTTTAGGGTTCCCACAAACGCAGTGTTAGCGGGATCAGCCCAGATACCTGCTAGCACCTGCGTTTTGCCCCTCTGCCCAGCCCACCCAAGTGCAGTATCGATCGATCACTGTCACTTACAAAACAGTAAACGCATAACTGCAGCGTTCACAGAGTCAGGCCTGATCCCTGCGATCGCTAACAGTTTTTTTTGTAGCGTTTTGGTGAACTGGCAAGCACCAGCGGCCTAGTACACCCTGGTCGTAGTCAAACCAGCACTGCAGTAACACTTGGTGACGTGGCGAGTCCCATAAGTGCAGTTCAAGCTGGTGAGGTGGCAAGCACAAATAGTGTCCCACTGCCACCAAGAAGACAAACACAGGCCGTCGTGCCCATAATGCCCTTCCTGCTACATTCACCAATCCTAATTGGGAACCCACCACTTCTGCAGCGCCCGTACTTCCCCCATTCACATCCCCAACCAAATGCAGTCGGCTGCATGAGAGGCATTTTCTTTATGTCCTCCCGAGTACCCCTACCCAACGAACCCCCCCAAAAAAGATGTCGTGTCTGCAGCAAGCGCGGATATAGGCGTGACACCCGCTATTATTGTCCCTCCTGTCCTGACAATCCTGGTCTTTGCATTGGTGAATGTTTTGAACGCTACCATTCACTAGTTGAGTATTAGCGTAGGGTACAGCACTGCACAGACTAGGCACACTTTCACAGGGTCTCCCAAGATGCCATCGCATTTTGAGAGACCTGAACCTGGAACCAGTTACCGTTATAAAAGTTACAGTTACAAAAAAAAAGTGTAGAAAAAAAAAAACACAAACAAAAATATAAAATAAAAAAAAATAGTTGTCGTTTTATTGTTCTCCCTCTCTCTATTCTCTCTATTGTTCTGCTCTTTTTTACTGTATTCTATTCTGCAATGTTTTATTGTTATTATGTTTTATCATGTTTGCTTTTCAGGTATGCAATTTTTTATACTTTACCGTTTACTGTGCTTTATTGTTAACCATTTTTTTGTCTTCAGGTACGCCATTCACGACTTTGAGTGGTTATACCAGAATGATGCCTGCAGTTTTAGGTATCATCTTGGTATCATTCTTTTCAGCCAGCGGTCGGCTTTCATGTAAAAGCAATCCTAGCGGCTAATTAGCCTCTAGACTGCTTTTACAAGCAGTGGGAGGGAATGCCCCCCCCAACATCTTCCGTGTTTTTCTCTGGCTCTCCTGTCTCAACAGAGAACCTGAAAATGCAGCCGGTGATTCAGCCAGCTGACCATAGAGCTGATCAGAGACCAGAGTGGCTCCAAACATCTCTATGGCCTAAGAAACCGGAAGCTACGAGCATTTTATGACTTATGCCGCGTACACACGGTCGGACTTTCTATCCTACTTGGTCCGGCACACTTTCCGACGGACTTTGTCCGCCAGGTGCGCCGGACTTTAAAACGGACGGACTTGCCCACACACACCCGGACTTTCCGGCGGGCTAAGTCCGCCCGTCTTTCCGACGGACTTTCGCCGGAGTTCCGGCGGACTTTCAGAATGAACGGACTTGCCCACACACGGACAAGTCCGTTCATTTTGAACGTGACTCAGGTGCGACGGGACTAGAAAAGGATGTCAATCTTGCCGCTTTTATCGGCGAGATTGACACCTTGCGAGCCCCGTCGCGGGGCATACCAGGCCCTTAGGTCTGGTATGGATTATAAAGGGAACCCCCTACGCCGAAAAAACGGCGTGGGGTCCCAACTAAAATCCATACCAGACCCCGATCCGAGCACGCAGCCTGGCCGGTCAGGAAAGGGGGTGGGGACGAGCGAGCGCCCCCCCCCTCCTGAACCGTACCAGGCCGCATGCCCTCAACATGGGGGGTAGGTGCTTTGGGGGAGGGGGGCGCCCTGCGGGGCCCCCCCACCCCAAAGCACCTTGTCCCCATGTTGATGAGGACAAGGGCCTCTTCCCGACAACCCTGGCCATTGGTTGTCGGGGTCTGCGGGCGGGGGCTTATCGGAATCTGGGAGCCCCCTTTAATAAGGGGGCCCCCAGATCCCGGCCCCCCACCCTATGTGAATGAGTATGGGGTACATGGTACCCCTACCCATTCACCTAGGGAAAAAGTGTAAGTAATAAAACACACTACACAGGTTTTTAAAATATTTTATTAAACAGCTCCGGGGAGGGGGGATCTTCCTCCGGCTTCGGGGGTCTTCTTCCGGCTTCGGGGGTCCCTCCGCTTCATCTTCTCCCGGCGTCCGGTTGGTTCTTCTCCGCTCTCTTCTCCCGGTGTTCCTGTTCTTCGGCCGGCTCCTCTGCTGTCTTCAAGTAGCTCTCTTGCCAGCAGAGGTCCGGACTTCTGGGCTTCTGGGCTTCTGGGCTTCTCTTCCCCAGATGTTGACACGACGCTCTCTCCTGCTGGACTGCTCTCCGAGGGCTGCGTTGTGACTTATATAGGCGGAGACCCCGCCCCCTTTTGATGTCACAGTCCCTGGGCATGCTGGGACTGTGACGTTTTAGGGGGCGTGGTCACTGGGTGATGTTGGGTGAAGATTCCGATAAGCCCCCGCCCGCAGACCCCGACAACCAACGGCCAGGGTTGTCGGGAAGAGGCCCTTGTCCTCATCAACATGGGGACAAGGTGCTTTGGGGTGGGGGGGCCCCGCAGGGCGCCCCCCTCCCCCAAAGCACCTACCCCCCATGTTGAGGGCATGCGGCCTGGTACGGTTCAGGAGGGGGGGGCGCTCGCTCGTCCCCACCCCCTTTCCTGACCGGCCAGGCTGCGTGCTCGGATCGGGGTCTGGTATGGATTTTAGGGGGGACCCCACGCCGTTTTTTCGGCGTAGGGGGGGTTCCCTTTATAATCCATACCAGACCTAAGGGCCTGGTATGTCCCGCGCTCGCCGCAATAGGAAAATTTGTTTTTCCTATTGCAGCGAGCGCGAGATGCAATACCCTGCCCTCGTGTCGTATCTGGTCCGTCGGACCAGCATACACACGAGCGGGCTTTCCGTCGGACCAGCACACACACGAGCGGACTTTCCGCCCGAAACTGAGTCTGGCGGAAAGATTTAAAACTTGTTTCAAATCTAGGTCCGGCGGGCTTTTGGGAAGAAGTCCGCCGGAAAAGTCCGCCGCCGCCCACACACGGGCGGATTGTCCGGCACACTCTGGTCCGCCGGACCAAGTATGCCGGAAAGTCCGACCGTGTGTACGCGGCATTAGATTTCGCCGGATGTAAACAGCGCCATTGGGAAATTGGGAAAGCATTTTATCACACCGATCTTGGTGTGGTCAGATGCTTTGAGGGCAGAGGAGAAATCTAGGGTCTAATAGACCCCAATTTTTTCAAAAAAGAGTACCTGTCACTACCTATTGCTATGATAGGGGATATTTACATTCCCTGAGATAATAAAAATGATTTAAAAAAAAAATGAAAGGAACAGTTTAAAAATAAGATAAAAAAAAAAATAATAATAAAGAAAAAAAAAAAAAAAAAAGCACCCCTGTCCCCCCTGCTCTCGCGCTAAGGCAAACGCAAGCGTCGGTCTTGCCTCAAATCTAAAAAGCAATTGCACCATGCATGTGAGGTATCACCACGAAGGTCAGATCGAGGGCAGTAATTTTAGCAGTAGACCTCCTCTGTAAATCTAAAGTGGTAACCTGTAAAGGCTTTTAAAGACTTTTAAAAATGTATTTAGTTTGTCGCCACTGCACGTTTGTGCGCAATTTTAAAGCATGTCATGTTTGGTATCCATGTACTCGGCCTAAGATCATCTTTTTTATTTCATCAAACATTTGGGCAATATAATGTGTTTTAGTGCATTAAAATTTAAAAAAGTGTGTTTTTTTCCCCAAAAAAATCGCTGCGCAAATACTGTGTGAAAAAAAAAATGAAACACCCACCATTTTAATCTGTAGGGCATTTGCTTTAAAAAAATATATAATGTTTGGGGGTTCAAAGTAATTTTCTTGCAAAAAAAAATAATTTTTTTATGTAATCAAAAAGTGTCAGAAAGGGCTTTGTCTTCAAGTGGTTAGAAGAGTGGGTGATGTGTGACATAAGCTTCTAAATGTTGTGCATAAAATGCCAGGACAGTTCAAACCCCCCAAATGACCCCATTTTGGAAAGTAGACACCCCAAGCTATTTGCTGAGAGGCATGTCGAGTCCATGGAATATTTTATATTGTGACACAAGTTGGGGGAAAGAGACAATTTTTTTTTTTTTTTTTTTTTGCGCAACGTTGTCACTAAATGATATATTGCTCAAACATGCCATGGGAATATGTGAAATTACACCCCAAAATACATTCTGTTGCTTCTCCTGAGTACGGGGATACCACATGTGTGAGACTTTTTGGGAGCCTAGCCGCGTACGGGACCCCGAAAACCAAGCACCGCCTTCAGGCTTTCTAAGGCCGTAAATTTTTGATTTCACTCTTCACTGCCTATCACAGTTTCGGAGGCCATGGAATGCCCAGGTGGCAAAAAAAACCCCAAATGACCCCATTTTGGAAAGTAGACAGCCCAAGCTATTTGCTGAGAGGTATAGTGAGTATTTTGCAGACCTTACTTTTTGTCACAAAGTTTTAAAATTTGAAAAAAGAAAAAAAAAATGTTCTCGTCTTTCTTTATTTTCAAAAACAAATGAGAGCTGCAAAATACTCACCATGCCTCTCAGCAAATAGCTTGGGGTGTCTACTTTCCAAAATGGGGTCATTTGGGGGGGGTTTGTGCCACCTGGGCATTCCATGGCCTCCGAAACTGTGATAGGCAGTGAAGAGTGAAATCAAAAATTTACACCCTTAGAAATCCTGAAGGCGGTGATTGGTTTTCGGGGCCCCGTACGCGGATAGGCTCCCAAAAAGTCCCACACATGTGGTATCCCCGTACTCAGGATAAGTAGCTAAATGTATTTTGGGGTGCAATTCCACATATGCCCATGGCCTGTGTGAGCAATATATCATTTAGTGACAACTTTGTGCAAAAAAAAAAAAAAAAAAACATTGTCACTTTCCCGCAACTTGTGTCAAAATATAAAATATTCCATGGACTCAACATGCCTCAAAGCAAATAGCTTGGGGTGTCTACTTTCCAAAATGGGGTCATTTGAGGGGGTTTTATGCCATCTGGGCATTTTATGGCCTTCAAAACTGTGATAGGTAGTGAGGAGTAAAATCAAAAATGTACGCCCTTAGAAATCCTGAAGGCAGTGATTGTTTTTCGGGGTCCCGTACACGGCTAGGCTCCCAAAAAGTCCCACACATGAGGTATCCCCATACTCAGGAGAAGCAGCTAAATGTATTTTGGGGTGCAATTCCACATATGCCCATGGCCTGTGTGAGCAATATATCATTTAGTGACAACTTTTTGTAATTTTTTTTTTTGTCATTATTCAATCACTTGGGACAAAAAAAATGAATATTCAATGGGCTCAACATGCCTCTCAGCAATTTCCTTGGGGTGTCTACTTTCCAAAATGGGGTCATTTGTGGGGGTTTTGTACTGCCCTGCCATTTTAGCACCTCAAGAAACGACATAGGCAGTCATAAATTAAAGGCTGTGTAAATTCCAGAAAATGTACCCTAGTTTGTAGGCGCTATAACTTTTGCACAAACCAATAAATGTACGCTTATTGACATTTTTTTTACCAAAGACATGTGGCCGAATACATTTTGGCCTAAATGTATGACTAAAATTGAGTTTATTGGATTTTTTTTAGAACAAAAAGTAGAAAATATAATTTTTTTTCAAAATTTTCGGTCTTTTTCCGTGTATAGCGCAAAAAATAAAAACGGCAGAGGTGATCAAATACCATCAAAAGAAAGCTCTATTTGTGGGAAGAAAAGGACGCAAATTTCGTTTGGGTACAGCATTGCATGACCGCGCAATTAGCAGTTAAAGCGACGCAGTGCCAAATTGTAAAAAGTGCTCTGGTCAGGAAGGGGGTAAAACCTTCCGGGGCTGAAGTGGTTAAACTGTACATATTGGTGATTAGACCCAATAAGATCCAAAAAGCAGACCTCCGAGGCCTCCTCCCACCCCTCCTCGGACAGCCCCGGAATGTCTACTACCCATTTCCGCTGAGCAATATGGAAGGGTTTTACCCCAGCAGACTGCAGGCGTGAATAGATAGTCGTGACCAGTTTTTTAATGTCTGGGTATGAAAATAGCACTTCCAAAGGTAGTTCATTGAGCTCCTGGGTCAGGCCATTGAATTGTGCCCTGATGGCATGACGTAGTAGAAGATATTTAAAAAAGAATTTGTTAGTCACGCCACACTGTGCCTTCAAGTATTCAAAGGAGATGAATGCATCATTAAGAAAATGTGAGAGATATGGGTGACACCAATTCGTGTCCACCACAGGGAGTCAGGGTGACCTAGGAGCTCTAAGAAGTTAAGGTTGTGCCAAAAGGGGGCTTTGGGAGACACCCCACCTGAGTTTGTGATCAACTTATTTCCCTCATGCCAGGCTAGCCAGCTAACTTCTATTGGAGAACCACGGGAGCAATGTTTAGGTATTGATCTATGTAGTACATCAATAAGTGAGGCCCCAGAACCAGCAAGAGCATTTAATAAAGCAGTGGAACAGGGTGAGGAGACCTCCAGGAACCAGTCATAAACGTATGCCAGCTGTGACGCTATAAAGTAGTGTCGCAGGTTGGGGCAGGCTAACTTACCGTCAACCTTAGCGGCCTGTAGGGAGGACCTAGCAATTCTTGGGCTTGACCCCTGCCAGAAGAAGGAGGATAAGAGTGAACTAATTTTGTTGAAAAGTTTTTTAAACAAAAAGATTGGGGATGCCCTGCAAACATAAAGAAATTTAGGTAGGTATATCATTTTAAAAATGTTCACACGGCCAATTAAATTTAGTGGTAGAGAGGCCCAGGTACGCAGCCTGGTCTCCATATGTGTAATAATCGGAGTAATATTGAGGGATTCAAAAATGGATAAATCTAGCATCACTGTACATCACTGCAGTGCTGGATTATACGTCCTCTGTATTTGCGAGGACAGAACTCAGATCATGGAGCACTGGCTGCATATTCAATAAGTCAATTTTTGCTAAAAAAGATGAATGGCTGGGTTGGTTCTTTAAGAGAAGACCGGCCCCAGTTATATCTGAGCACATACATATGTACACCTGGCTTATAATAGTATGCATGCTTACATGGGTGTAGTAGATGATCACATAAACATGCACACTTGGCCAGTAAGAGTGTGATTTTTTTATGGAGGTATATATATACCATTGAAAGTGTACTGTTTATATCTGTTCGATTTGTGCAAAATAAAATATTGATTTTTTTTTCAGAAATCGTGTGAGTTCACATACACACACACACACACATACACTTACTGTATATACTAGGAATTGTATGGATAAGAACAATGAGATATTTGGCATAAATTTTGCTGGCCAGAGGAGAAGCCAAAGTTGATGTCTGAGCAGCTGTAAACTGAGTAATGACTTGTGATGAACGCTCCGACATTGGGACCTCATGTCGCATGACGTGTGAAAATCAATGCTTCCCTATTGGAGCCATCTCAACTGGTCCAACACATGTCGGTCCGACTTAGAAAATGCTCCTTGCACTACTTTGGTCTGACTTTGATCATACTTTAGCCCATTGAGTATCATTTAAGTCGGATCCAAATTGGAATTCCGTCTTGCCTGATCCGACTTTGGCATGCGACTTGTGCTCTGATGATCTTGAGGGGGAATTCCACACAAAATTTTAAATGAAAAACCGTCATGGGTTCCCCCCAAAAGCATACCAGGCCCTTGTGTCTAGTATGGATTTTAAGGGGAACTCCTACGCCGAAAAACAGCGTGGGGGTCCCCCCAAAATCCATACCAGACCCTTATACGAGCACGCAGCCCGGCCGGTCAGGAAAGGGGGTGGGGACGAGCAAGCACCCTCCCCTCCTGAACCTTACCAGGCCGCATGCCCTCAACATGGGGGGGTGCTTTGGGTTAGGGGGCGCCCTGCGATCCCCCACCAAAAAGCACCTTGTCCCCATGTTGATGAGGACAAGGGCCTCTTCCTGACAACCCTGGCCATTGGTTGTCGGGGTCTGCGGGCGGGGGGCTTATCAGAATCCGGGAGCCCCCTTTAATAATGCCTAATACAATGCCTAATTTTGGTAAAAATATAAAAGATGGGATTGTGTTGCATAAATATATATACAAAAAAATGCCTATTCTCAAAATTGTGTGTCCCTGTGATATTATAAAAAAAAAACTATGGTACCCAAAAAATCTCAATAGATGACACTTTATAAGCCTTTACTACTAACTCTCTACTAACCATGAGCTATGGCAATAGATACCTCACGTGTGTTGTGCATTTGTGGTTTACATATACGACACCCTGTGTGCATGTTTGCATTTGTGGATGTATTCAGGATGATGGAGGTTATGGTTCTTTTTTGTTTTTAATAACATTTTATTACAATTTGGTTTGTTTTACCTTTTTATTTATTGTACTTTTCTGCTATCAAAAGGGGATGACAAACAAATGTGATAGCATTGAACAGGACACAGGTACCCTTTATGGAGACACTGAGGGCTAACCAAGCACAGATTTGATTTGTTAGCTGCTTCCCTGGTTGTACCAGCCAGAGAACAACAGCTGTGGAACCAGAATTGATGGAATCAACAGGGAGGATGTGTGAATCAATTCTCCTGCCTGAACGATCTCTCCTGCATAAGCCTATTTGATCTCCGTAATAGAGATCCCACAGATCTGGTAAGCGGCCATCTGGCATTTATTTCCTTGGCTTATTATTTTTTGGCTGTTCTGTGGGGACATACCATGGAAGGAACTGTCTGCCCTCTTATTGAAGTTTTTATTGAAGGACTTATACCGAATGGAGTTATATTGAATGACACATTATATGGTCGTTTTTATTTCTTCCATTCATTAATTTCACATCAGCTGTGATAGTTTTTTTCTGCACTTATTTGTTATTTGGCATTTTTTATTTGGCACCTTTTATGTTGCACATAATTATTTGCACCTTTGGTTGCACATATTTGTTTGTTCACTTTTTTGGTTGCGTATCTAATTTTATATTTCTTTCAACATGGACATTATGTTGTGGTGGACATTATTTACTACTACAGGTTAGAGGTGCGCATCTTCACTGGTCTCACAATTCGATTCGATTACGATTATCTGGTCAATAATTCGATTCCGCACATCATCATGATTACTGACGAATTCCCACTTGGGCTGCCTAGGGAGTTCGTCGGTAATTATGATGCATCACGGAATCGAATCGCTGACCAGATAATCGTAATTGAATCGAATCGTGAGACCAGTGAAGATTAGTAATGGCGGCGATCTGCAATTTTTATCGTGACTGCGACATTATGGCGGACACATCGGACACTTTTGACACAATTTTGGGACCATTGGCATTTATACAGCGATCAGTGCTATAAAAATGCATTGATTACTGTAAAAATGTCACTCACAGTGAAGGGGTTAACACTAGGGGGCGATTAAGGGGTTAACTGTGTTCCCTCACTGTGTGTTCTAACTGAAGGGGGAGGGGACCGACATAGAGGAAATGACAGATCGTGGTCCCTAGCTATTAGGAACTCACGATCTGTCACTCACAGAACAGGGATTTGTGTTTAAAAATCCGCCCACTCATACACCCAAAAACGCTGCGCTGATGGCAAAAAATATCATTTCTAAGCTGCTGCTTAAATAATATCAACCATAAATAAAAAATTTTGATTCACCACAATCTTGCCCCAAGTGAACTCAAAATAGCAGCGCTAAAGCCATTCCTAATCATAAAGTGACATGTAGTGAAGAGTGATAGGACAATCAATCAACCAGTGATATAATTATATCATACCATCACTCCTCCCTATTAATGTGCATGAAGTAATATGATCAAAAATTCACAAAAATAGTGCGCAAAACCAATTAAGTGAATAACATATCTGTGCACACAAAAAATAGTGTATAATTCAAAATATATATATGTGTAAACCAATGTGAATCAATCCACAAATATAAAAATAAATATAAAAGTGTCCACAAAAAATCCAAAATAAATAGTCCAAAAAATGTGTAGTTCCGTGACGTGATATAGTGCAGGTCTTCCACTTAAATTAAATCTTCCACCGCACCTCTGTGACTGTGAATCCACTCCCCTTAGGTAAATATGAATGAATGAATCCGGATAATATCTTCTCAGCTAATTATGAAATGACGGATTATGAGGAAGATATCTCTGGCATGTTAAAGAATTTAGAAAACTTGTTGGAAAAACAGGTGAAAACCTGGTGGGATGTGTTCACTTTCAACCATTATCAGAAGGAAAAGCTGATTTTTAGGAGCCTGAGGTGGGACATCCCCCCTCAGGATGGTCTTCATGACCAATGTTTTATGGACGAGTGGTTAGAATTTTTTAATAGAGTAGGAAGGGAGTTGCAAGATTTAGTTTTAAGTAGAAAACAGAGAAAATTAAGTAGGATCAATGAACAGATTAATACGTTACGCAGTAAATTAGAACCTATGAATGAGTCTAATCAGCTTAAGAATTTAACAACACTATGAAAAGAAAGCTTGAAAAGGTGGATAGAGATACACAAAAGAAAAAGGTTAGGAAGTATAACAGGGACGCAGCTGATTTCAAAAATAATAAAATCTATGCATGGCAGAACCCTGTTGTGAAAACCAAGGAGACACCTGTGCAGGATAAAAACAATATGTATACAACCACTGACCCTAAAACTGACCATAATAAAAGAGTGAAGGTGAAGAGTGGCACTAGTAGAAGTGAACAAAGTGGGAGTGGACAAGCATCTAATAATGCCCCTCTACAACAAAGAGAAAATCAATATAATGATCACCACTATTCACCTAGGCCAACCCTACCTTGGAGAGGAAATTATCAATATAATCCTAATCAGGGGGAATGGCGGGAACCCCAGTCATATGGAATGAATTATCCTGGGGGAGGTGCCCCATCCCAGGGTCATGATGTATACCAAAATTACCCACCTCTTAATTATGGGGAGGGTAGAAACCCCACTCCCTTATACAATAGATATCTCCCCCTGGATGAGGAATATCAAGGGCAGTATCATCACCAACAGGGCCCTGGACCTTTTTTAGGACAGCGAGGGAGGAGGGGGAGGGGAGGGGGGACACCGAGAGGAAAGAATCACCCGATGAACAAAAGGGGAGGGAGGAATGGCCCACAGCAATACGTGAACAGGGGAATGGGACCACCACCAAGAAACGAAGGGGATGTCGAGCAGGACAACGTCGACAATCCAAGAAAAAGATTGAGGGACACATAAAAACTGGCATATATAATTTAAGTAAGGTGAAATTAAATCCAAAAGAGCAGAACATATTGAATTTGGGTCTTAAATGCGCACCCAAAAAAAAGCTGAATAAATTTGAAGTGTATATTGATACACATAAATTTATACAGACTTTGAACATTAAAAAATATTTCTTGAGCCATCCGCTAGCCCCCAGGAGTGATGTTGTATCATCTGTGAGGAAAGTGGATAGTGGCTTAAAGAATAAGTCCGTATTTAATCCCCAAAACTCTAGCAATCATTGTATAGAGGTGTTTAAAAATCTGGTGCTGAGTGATATAGAACAGTTAACTGTGAAAGAAAATGTCAACCCAAAATATATTGATGAGGGCATTCGATCCTTGGAAAAAAGGAATAATATTATTGTGCGCCCGGCTGACAAGGGAGGGGGGGTTGTTATCATGGATAAAACCTGTTACCAGGAACAACTCACTAATATGTTAGGGGACCGCTTAACATATGAGAGACTCACTAGTGACCCCACGGAGAGATATAAGGACCAACTCAGCCTATTGGTGGATTGGGGATATGCTATAGGTGCCTGAATGGGCGAGAAAAGAGATATCTGGTTCCGAGCGCGTGTAGGATTCCAGTAATCTACACGTTGCCTAAAATCCACAAAGATGCCAAATTACCCCCAGCACGTCCTATCGTGAATGGGATAGGATCGGTAACGGCGCGGCTCGGAGAATATTTAGATAAATTTCTCCAACCCAGTGTGAAAATCACTAAGGCATATCTTAAAGACACCTCTGACCTTCTCCAACATCTGAGTGAGGTCTGTCTCAATCCCACGGCTGAGACCTATTTGGTCACGGCTGATGTGGCTTCCCTCTACACGATCATCCAGCATGAGGATGCTTCCTTGTCGCTGAACTGGGCACTAAGTAGGAGAGATGACATTCCTGACATGCAGAAGCGTTTTTTAGGCCACGTCCTGACCTTCTGCATGTCGCACAATTATTTTTGGTGGAATGGTCATTTTTTCTCTCAGCAGGTTGGCGTGGCTATGGGAGCCAGATACGCTCCCAGCCTCGCCAACCTGTTTATGGCTGAGAGGGAAGACAGATATATATTCAGTAAACGACTGCCCCAACTCAGACTTTATCGAAGGTTCATAGACAACCTCCTATTTATCTGGGAAGGGTCTAGGGAATCCTTGGATGAATTTTTGAATTATCTTAACACTAATGGGAATAACATCAGATTGGAGGCACAAGTAAGCGACATGAGTGTCAACTTCCTCGATGTAACTATTGAGAAAAGAGGGGACTCTCTAGGTACTTATGTATTTTTCAAACTGACTGATCGAAACAGTTTTTTGTCCATCCGAAGTGGTCACCACCCGGCTTGGATAAAAAATATTCCAAAGGGCCAAATGTTGAGAATCCGTCGGAACTGTTCAGAACAGGAAAAATACTATATACAGGCCAATATATTAAAGGAGAGATTCATGTAAAAGGGATACTCTGAAGGAGCCCTAGATAGATTTATAGAGCAGGTGGCCAACATTCCAAGGGAAGAGTGCTTAAAAAGCAAAGTAAAAGAAAAAGAAATATGCACCTCCAATGAACACCAGTGGGGATTTGTTTCAAATTATCACTGCCAATACAAAGAAATTGAAGATATTTTTAAGAAATATTGGTATATTCTTTGTAGGGATCGCCATTTGGGGGAGGTTCTACCTGAACTCCCTAAGTTCATTTATAGAAGGGCCCCCAGTTTTGGAGATGGGTGGTGAGAAAGATCCTTCACCCACCTGGGCGCCCGTCTATAAAGATAGATATAAATGTTTTTTTCCCATGTAGGAAGTGTATATGCTGCAGAACAGCTAGAATTATTAATAGAGGAATGAAGAGTATTGACATGGACATTCATTGTACTGTTCATTTAAGCACAAGAGAATCCATTTTTGTTCTCACTGTTGAAATGTGTTCTGTAACCTTCACCTAACACACAGACACTTCTCCTACTAAACGCTCTCTACTCCCCCCTCCCTTTTCAAGGTTTTACTTTTGCAATTGTTCTATTCGCTAGTTTTTAATAATATATTTCTATTTGTTAGCTTTTAATAACATATTGCTATTTGTTAGTTTTTAATAACATCTCACACCACCCCTTTCTTATCTATGTATAATATAACATGTAATAATAAATTTTGCACCGAACGGACATTTTAAACACAGTGATTGAGTCCTGTGAATCTGTTCCTGCAGCTGCAGTATTAACTTTGTTTTAGAGTCCCAATCAGAAATCAGTCATATCAGTCTTGGCGAGCCATAACAGGAGTTTGGCAGAGTCTCCAGAAGGAACCGCGCTTCGATCGGGATCATCGGGAAACGCAGACCTCTAAATGCCGGCTAGGTAAGCTGCCCTTAAGCTTGCTATATTTCTGCCTTTTCCTATGTATCCTATCTGTCGGTTCTCAAGGAAACCAGACCACTCTCGGACCTTTCTGGTTGGGTAACGTGTGTGTGTGAATGTGTTTGTGTCCCCCTTCACGGGTTGGACTGTGTGTGGATAGGGAAAATCCTCTGCAGTTCCCTGCGTTGACTCCTTGTGGGCGACCTGGGTCAGAGGCACATGGTAGGGTCAGATAAAACTCAGAGAAGAGACGAGGAGGGTCTCTTAATGAGTGTTTTGTCTATTGTCATAAACCCCTTCTATCCACGTAGATAAGTGGAGACAATTCTTGTAAATCTGCAGATTTGCTGTACTATTTGTTTTAGAGGCAAGAGGGTATAGGCACAAATAGAGAAGAGAGAAGACTGGCCAGTCATTATGGGCATTAAATTAATTAAGGGAATGAAGGGAGAGAGGCCTTCAGAAAATGCCCAGCGCAAGATGAGCACTAGAGAGTATATGAACCGAAGGTTCCGCCTATACTGAGCCCCTAGATAAATGGGTAGAATGGACAAAGGGAACAGCTAAACCTTTACAATCTGAAGGGACTTTTGATTTAAAAGTATGGCAAACTTTTCTGCACGATTATGGCCCACTACTGTGCAGTGAAGGAACGTGGAGAATAGCTTGCACATGGGAGACAGAAGCTAAAGTAGCAAATCAAACTGGCTTGACTGAGATGTTTAATAAAAGTACTGCCCAAATTTACTACGTTTGGCCAGAAGACTCTGTAGAGGAGGAACCCCCATCTTATGTGGCTGCCAGTTTGGCTTTAAGGGGTCCACACACAAAAGCAAAAGAATTAGATTACATGGAACACACAAAAGATGACCTATGCAATATAGTAGAGAGCAGAGGTTTAACAGCCCCATATCAACCTACAAAGAGGGATTTGGCTCGTATCCTAGAAACAGATGATTGGCATAAGTCAAAAGGCACATATGCAAACCTAGATCTCTCTGAACTTAAGGCTTTGGCCAGAGAAAGAGAGATAGAGTCCGAACTTCCAGAGCAAACCATAATTTCCAAATTGTGGCAGCAAGATGAAGAGAGAAGGAAGGGAGATGCCAGCCCTTCTGCCCCTGGCATAGAGAAATCTGTTGCAGTTTATCCTGTCAGAACCCAATTAGTTTTTGAAGGTGATGCTGTTGACAGTAAATCTCAAATTAAATGGCATGTACCTTTTAGTCCCCAAGATATGAGAGCCATATTAGAGGGATTGGGAGATCCTAGAAAGAATCCAATTGGGTTTGCAAACAAACTTAGTGCTGCACAGGAAGCATATGAGGCTTCTGCTACTGACATTCATCAGCTTCTTATTAAAGCAGTGGGAAGCAACATGTCTGGCTATATACTTAAAGAATGTGGTGTAGACGTCAAAAATCTAGGTAAGATGGTTAGTGGATGGGAGGTTTGTGAGAAATTGAAGGAAAAATTGCCCCAAATAATGGACAAACCAGACATGCTGAATTTATGAATACTAAGCAAGGGAAAGAGGAAGCAGCAGGGGCTTATTGGAGGCAGTTAAGTGATATGGCTGAGGAAGCAGGCATTAAAATAGAGGAAGAGAAGGCAGGAGAAACTGCAAGTCCATCTACACAACTGGTGAAACAAAGGTTTCTTGATGGTTTAATATCCCAGTTGAAAGAAAAGTTGTTCACAGCAAGGCCTGAGGCAGGCAATATGTCTATTCGAGACGTCCTTTCTATCCTGTTATCCATAGAAAACAGGATTAACCAAAAAGACAGCAAACCTAAGGTAATGTACATGGGGAAGCAGAGAGGAAAAGGAAGAGGAAGAGGCAAAGGCAATTTCAGAAATCATGGCAATCGGGGACCAATTATATGCTACAATTGTGATGGGGAAGGACACATAGCCAAATTCTGCCATCTTCCTGACCGTAGACTAGAAAAGAGCTTAGAGGCACCTCATGCTGATCCCAGTTCTCTGCCAAAAGCAGTGGATCAGGCATAGGAAAATGGCATGCCAGTATCAATCATGTTAAATAGGGGAGACAATGGTCCCGAGGCCAGAGTAAAAGTATTTTTACAAGAACTCCCCTATCCTGGAGGAGAAACAGAATTAACCTGTTTAATTGATACTGGTGCAAGCCGAAGTGTTTTTAATATAGAGGACTTACCTCCAGGATTATTATCTACAAATGTTATCTCTGGTGTTGGCCTAACCGGGACCTCTACTGATTTGGTTGAGTCCAAGCCACTTAAACTTAGGCTAGGACAGCAAACAGAAATTGAAAATAAAGTGTTAGTTTCAGACACAGTTCCTACCAATCTTTTGGGAGCTGACATTTTGAACCAAATTTTAGCAAACATAGACTACACTCCTACAGGAGTCCAAGTGGTCAGTAGTCTATCAGGAGAAGTTTTAAATTCTGCCTGTGGAGTATTTTTAATCCAAGACTCCACTCTGCCATTTCCACCAGAATTGAAAGTGATTCCCACTGAATTATGGGCCACCAGCAAATATGATGTAGGTCTGCTGGATTGCACCCCAGTCATGATAAAAATAAACCAGGAGCCCATCTCCCACAGATTAAACAGTACCCACTGAGTATTGCTCAGACTGAGGGGATAAAGGATCAAATCACTCAACTGAAAGCAGCAGGGGTTGTTGTACCAATTAAATCCCAGGTCAATACACCCCTGTTCCCAATTGCAAAGAAGCCAGACAAGAAGGGTGGGCAGGTGACATATCGCATGGTGCATGATTTGAGAGCCATTAACAATATAATAGAGGCAGATACCCCGATCGTGCCCAACCCCCGCACTTTACTAAGTGGAATACCTGCTTTACAGTGATTGATCTTGCAAATGCTTTCTTTTCGGTGCCCCTGCACCCAGATTGCTGGCACCTTTTTTCATTCACTCATGATGCCCAAAAGTTAGCATGGACAAGATTGCCCCAAGGCTGTGTGAGTAGCCCCTCTGAATATAATACTGCGTTAAAGCAAGTATTGAACCAATGGTCCCCCTCACACCCAAACACTGTTTTGCTTCAGTACATAGACGATTTGCTTATTTGTTCTGATACAAAGGACATTTGTAGCAGAGAAACAGTAAGCCTTCTCCTGTTTCTCTATAACAGTAACAACAAAGTTAGCAAAGATAAGCTACAATACTGCCAAGAGAAAGTGATCTTCCTGGGTCACTGCATTTCACATGGAATCCGTCACCTAACCCCAGATCGAGTTAAAACTCTACAAAACTTTGAAAAGCCAAGAAATGTCCGGCAACTACGTGCCTTCCTGGGGTTAGTGGGATATTGTAGGGACTGGATTCCAAATGCATCAGAACTTATGGCTCCTCTATATGAGGCTACCACTAGAAACCCTTTCAAAACTCACATGGGACAATGAATTGCAGATGAAGGAGCTTATTAAAATTTTGTCTGAAGCTCCCGCCATTGGACTTCCTGACTATACTAAGACTTTCTCGTTGTTCTGTCATGAAGTCAATGGATTTGCTGCAGGTGTACTCACCCAGCTACATGGAGACAAACAGAGGCCTGTGATGTATGTATCAGCCTCATTAGACCCTGTCATCAAAGGCTCCCCCAGTTGTATGCGAGCCATAGCAGCCTGCATTTTGCTGCTAGACAAAGTAACGGAGCTTGTACTAGATTCTGCTCTGATCCTGTATGTGCCACATGCAGTACAGGAAATCATGAATCAAGTAAATACTAGACATGTGTCTGCCAATAGATTTGACAAGTACCAGTCTGCTCTTTTTGCTCCATCGAATTTAACAATTAAACGATGTGTTACTTTAAATCCGGCTACTCTTCTTCCTATAATTGATGAGGAAGATGCAACAAATAGTACTGATGTAGAACCTGAGAGTTTTTCTCATGATTGTATGGCTCTTATGGAGGTAGAAAGGGCCTCTGTCACACCAGCAAAAGATGAGCCTTTATCAGATTGTGACACACACTTATTCGTAGATGGTTCCAGATTTTACACTGATGATGGTCAGCCACACACATGGTTTGCTGTAACCACTACAGACACCATTTTACATCAGGAAGCATTGACACCCCAGATGTCAGCACAGGAAGCGGAGTTGTATGCTGTAGTCAAAGCATGTCATCTCCTAGAGAATAAAAGGGGAAATGTTTACACTGACAGCAGATATGCATTTGGAATAGCCCACAATTTTGGGCCTATCTGGAAAGCACGGCACTTTCTGACTAGTGCAGGGAAGCCAGTGAGACATGCAAAACTCATAGAGCGGCTATTTGAGGCCTTTCAGAAACCAGCAGAAGTTGCCATCTTGAAGGTAAAAGGGCATGCAAGGGGAAGTGACATGACAGCCAGTGGAAATGCTTTAGCGGA
Source organism: Aquarana catesbeiana (assembly GCF_042186555.1). Taxonomy (NCBI): domain Eukaryota; kingdom Metazoa; phylum Chordata; class Amphibia; order Anura; family Ranidae; genus Aquarana; species Aquarana catesbeiana. The sequence continues at coordinate 209,835,551 of NC_133336.1, forward strand.
CCAAGCGGCAAAGGATGCTGCCCTTATGGCATTTGGAGTCACACCCACTGTAGGGGTCGCCCAGGTAGCGGGGACAGATTCCCCTCATCAAGAGCAGTGGGATGTAGAAACTCTAATTCAGTTGCAGAACCAGGCCCCTGATGAAGAGAAGAATAAGTGGATCAAATGTAATGCTACCCAAAATCAGCAGGGCCTGTGGAGCGCTGACAACAGGTGGTGTCTACCCAGGAGTTTGTACCCAGTTTTAGCACAGCTGGCACATGGCTTCAGTCATCTTGCTAAGGGCGCGATGGTGGCACTTACTGACTGCTATTGGATAGCACCTGGATTTAGTGCATTTGCAGCCAGGTTTTGTGCTTCATGTCTCACTTGTGCTCTGTACAATGCAGGGAGGCCTGTTCATGTTCCCCAAAGGCATTCTCCAAAGCCAGATTTCCCTTTCCAAAGAATTCAAATAGACTACATTCAGATGCCCAGAATAGGCACCTATGAGTTTGCTTTAGTGTGTGTTGACATGTTTTCAGGTTGGCCCGAGAGCTGGCCAGTAGCCAAAGCAAATGCAAAAACAACAGCAAAGAAAATTTTGAATGAAATAGTTTGTAGATATGGAGTTCCTGAAACTATTGAGAGTGACAGAGGAACCCATTTTACTGGGGAAGTAATGAAAGAGGTAATGGAAGCACTTCACATACAGCAAGCTTTCCATACACCTTATCATCCACAAAGTAGTGGTAAAGTTGAGAGACTTAATGGAATTTTGAAAAACAGATGTGCAAAAATTAAAGCAGATACAGGAAAAGGATGGGTGGAAGCTTTGCCATTAGCCCTATATTCTGTACGAACTACCCCTAAACAACCACATGGGCTGTCCCCCTATGAGATTTTATTTGGAGGGCCACCCAAAACAGGGCTATATTTTCCCCAACAGTTGCAGGCTTCTCACTCTACTCTGTTAGAATATGTTCAGATTTTGCAAAGAACATTGAATAAAATACATGAAGGTGTTTATAAATCTATCCCCGACCCAGATTCTGTTTCAGGTATTCACAGAATCCAACCAGGTGACTGGGTAGTGGTCAAGCGACACGTCAGAAAGCCACTAGAACCAAAATTTGACGGACCACATTTGGTGCTTTTGACAACCAGTTCTGCTGTCAAGTTGGAAGGAAAGCCCACCTGGATTCACGCCAGTCACTGCAAGAAAATCCTGAAGTGATGATATCCTTTGAAAAAAAGATGATAATGTTTCTTTTCTTTTTGTTGTTTGTGAGAACTGAGACATGGAAAAATAACCCTTTCATCCAAATGTTAAAATTGTATGCAACCCATAGCAACGCTAGTAACTGCTGGGTGTGTTCTCACTTACATCCCCAAATAGGAACAATACCCATGATAGCAATGCCTCTCAATTTCACTGATCTAAACAGGACCAGAATAAATGGTTAATACATCGTCTCCACAGCTAATGAGCGCAGATCAGTAACTTTGATGGTTTTGAAACAGATAAACACTCCACAGATTTGTTTAAACATTACATGCCCGTTTATAACACTAAATGTACATGGTTGGGCAATTCAGATTGCAGCGGAGCAAAAATTACAGTTTATGGAGGAAACTATGGTCAATATTATTATATCCCAGATCCAGAACTAAATAGAACCCTTTATAGTACAAATTGCTCACAGTTCCCAATATGTGAAAATATCGGTTTCCTGAGATTCCATGTTATTGCTTCCAGTTTTTTAGGAGCAGGCATACCGTCCATACGTAGAGGGTTATATTATATATGTGGAAATAAAGCTTACGCCTGGATTCCTACTAATGTTACAGGTACATGTTACATTGGGAAGTTAGTACCTGCTTTGGCTGTTCGCAAAGATACAGTGCGACCAGATCAAAGTCCAGAATACTCTTTAGTGTTCAAAAGAGAGCTGTTCACTGAAGGTGACATGGCATGGTCATGGTTCCCTTCCTGGACAGGATTCTTAAGTGAAGAAATGGCTCAGCTTAAAAAAGTAGTATTAGAGCACTGTCACGGAGGACAAGTCACCTCCGTTCGCCGGGCTGCGGGGCGCATGCGCAGGGGCTTGTTGTTGAGACGTGCACCCGTGCGCGGCCTGATGGTGCGGCGCGCGCGGGTGCACGGCGGCCCGCGGGTGCGCGCCGTCGCCCGTGCGGGTGCCCAGTAGCGCGTCACGCTGACGCGCTCACTGGGAGGTTACTTTAGACGACACCAGCACCCAGTCGGGTTGCTGGTTTGTCGTCAGCTTCCCCTGCCTGTGTTTGAAACCTTTGCTTACTGTCTCTTTTGAAACCGACCTTCTGCCTGGATAAACGACCACTCTCTGTTTGCTGAATACCCTGACCCTCTGCTTGAATAACGACCACTCTCTGCTTGCTGAATACCCTGACCCTCTGCCTGAATAATGACCACTCTCTGCTTGCTGAATACCCTGACCCTCTGCCTGAATAACGACCACTCTCTGCTTGCTGGATACCCTGACCTTCTGCCTATTAAAGGAGCACTCTAGACCTGTTGGATTTCCTGCTCTCTGCCTGTGCCTCCAACCATACTTTCCACGGGGTTGCTACCCCTTTGACCCCCTCAGTTATAAGGACTTCCTAATCATCCATCTGATTTCTCTTAACCTTTGCCCTTTGCACCTCCAGGCACTCCTTCAGAAGACTTCCCGCCATCCAGGCCATCCTGAGTCTTCCTACAGTTTACCGGAGACCCGTGCCTCCGCGTGCTTCCGATCCCCTGTCTCACTCTCGGGGGTTCGGGTGCGCGTGGTCGTAAGGGCAAGCCGCTCTCGGCATCTCGGCCTCGGTGAGTATTGATGTGACAGTACAAACCAGCCAGATGTCCGAGGCCGACAGAGCGCGCTCTCCCTTGGAGATCCTATGCCAACAAGTCTCTGCTTTGGCCGATTCAGTACAGAGGCTACAAGAGGGATACACACAAGTGGATAGCCGCCTCCAACAACTGACGGGGGCACTTCCCCCTGCCGCCGCAGCTCCTGCACCTAGCAATGAAGGCCCGCTCCCTCAGGCCTCTGCCAGCCCTACAGTAGTAATGGCACTTCCGGAACCTAGGGTCCCCACTCCGGAACGGTTCTCAGGGGACCGTAAGAAGTTCAGGGCTTTCAAGAATGCATGCACCCTTTACTTCGCGTTGCAACCCCGTACCTTCGCATCAGAAGTGGTCAAGGTGGGATTTGCGATTTCTTTGCTGTCAGAGGAACCTCAGGCCTGGGCGCACGGCCTGATGGAGTCAGGGAGTCCGGTGCTTAATACCATTGATACATTCTTTGAAAGTATGGCTCAGCTGTATGACGATCCACAGCGTATGGCCACCGCCGAAGCTATCTTGCACCATCTAGTCCAGGGAAGGAGACCAATTGAGGATTACACGGTGGAATTCCGCAAATGGGCGGCCGACACTAACTGGAATGAGCCAGCCTTACGCTACCAGTACCGCCAAGGTCTGTCAGAGCTCCTCAAGGATGAGTTAGCCAGGATGGAGACCCCCACATCTTTGGAGGAGTTAATTCAGGCAGCTACCAAATTAGATCGGCGCTTGAGGGAACGTCGGTCAGAGCGATTCCAAAATCCTCGCCCGGCATGGACAACTCAGAGACTCCAACCCACTCCAGTGTCTTCACCCATCACAGCTGGGTCTACTGCACTTCCCGACTCCGAACTGATGCAGCTGGGTTTAGTACGACCACCGATAACCTCAGAAGAGAGACAACGTAGACGGCAGTCCAACTTGTGTCTCTATTGCGGGGGTGCCGGCCACTTCCTGCGCAACTGCCCGATAAGGCCTAGTAAGTCTTTTTTACCCAAAACAATGACTTACCAAGATAACAATACCTCTAAGTCTTACGTGATGTTGTTTATCTCGTTACAGCTACCGGAAGGGGAATCCCGCCTGCCGGCGATCATTGACTCAGGTGCATGTAGCTGCTTTATGGACGCTGCCCTGGCCCGAACCTTGCATGTGCCTTTACAACCTAAAATGCAACACTTACAAGTCCACTTGGCAGATGGGTCCCTTCCCAGTTCGGGCCCAATCACCCAGGAGACTCAACCTATTCTAGCCACCACCGATTCAGGACACCAAGAACTTCTGTGCCTAGACCTTATCCACTCTCCCATGTTCCCAGTCATTCTAGGTCTGCCTTGGCTACAAGCCCATGACCCTCTTATCCAATGGAGTTCGAAGATGGTCTCATTTCCTTCCTCCTACTGTTCTCAGCACTGCCGCCCTCAGAGATCCAAGATCTGTGCTACGATCTCGGCTCCTTCGGTTAACCTCCAGCATGTCCCCCAGGAGTATCACGAGTTTCAGGAGGTCTTCAGCAAACAAATGGCCGATTGTCTTCCACCTCATCGACCATATGACTGCCCAATCGACCTATTGCCAGGATCAGAAATCCCTTTTGGGCGTATCTTTCCTCTTTCCGAAACGGAGCTGGAGGCTCTCAAACAATATATAGATGAGAACCTGAAAAAGGGGTTCATCCGTCCCTCATCTTCACCTGCCGGAGCAGGTATCTTTTTTGTTGGCAAGAAGGACGGTTCCCTTAGACCCTGTGTGGACTACCGGCAGTTGAATAACATTACTATCAAAAATCGGTATCCATTGCCGCTCATTCCAGAATTATTCCAGCGCTTCAGGTCAGCCAGAATCTTCTCCAAATTGGATCTCCGAGGGGCATACAATCTTGTCCGAATCAGAGCTGGAGATGAGTGGAAGACAGCTTTCAGATCGAGGTTCGGTCACTTCGAATACTTGGTGATGCCCTTTGGGCTCTGCAACGCTCCGGCTACGTTCCAACACCTGGTGAATGACATTTTCCGCAAATACCTAGATGACTTCCTCGTAGTCTACCTGGATGATATCTTAATTTTTTCTTCTACACTGGAACTGCACAGGGATCACGTCAAAACAGTTCTGACCATTTTGAGACAGCACAAGCTTTACCTAAAGATGGAAAAGTGTGAATTTGAAAGATCAGTTGTGCAATTTTTAGGGTTCATCATTTCGGCAAATGGAGTAGAGATGGATCCTCAAAAGATACAGGCTATTCAGGAGTGGCCAGCTCCTTCTGATAAAAAGGGGGTTCAACGCTTTATAGGATTCGCTAACTTCTATCGGAAGTTCATCGTCGGATTCTCTGCCATAGTGGCACCCATCACTCAGTTAACACGCCAGCACGGATCATTCCAGTGGTCCCAAGCAGCACAGGAAGCTTTCGTGAAGCTAAAGGATCTGTTCAGTTCCGCTCCTATTCTCCGGCATCCTGATCCTTCCCATCCGTTCGTATTGGAAGTGGATGCATCAGAAATAGCCACGGGAGCAATCCTTTCTCAGAGACAAGGATCCAAGGCCATCTTACATCCAGTTGCATTTGCTTCTCGGAAACTCAATGCGGCAGAATTAAACTACGATGTAGGTGACAGGGAGCTGTTGGCCATAAAGTTTGCCCTGGAAGAATGGAGGTACTTACTTGAGGGGGCACTTCATCCAGTGATGATTTTCACAGATCACAAGAATCTTGAGTACCTCCGAACAGCAAAGCGCCTCAAACCCAGACAAGCTCGTTGGGCCCTGTTCTTTTCGCGCTTCAATTTCCATATCTCCTACAGACCTGGCATAAAGAATGGAAAAGCAGACGCCCTTTCCCGGATGTTCTCCGCAGACCTCCAGACTCCAGAACCAAGTACAATTCTTGCGCCTCACAATTTTCTTGGGTTGACACAGACAGATCTGATATCTTCGATCAAGAGATCATCCAATACATGTACCGATCCGGAGGTACAATCCCTGAGGAAGGACGAAGGTCTCTTTTGGGTCCGAGGCAAAATTTTTGTGCCCCAACAAACCCGGTTAATCGCTCTCAAGATGTGCCACGACCATAAATTGGCCGGCCACTTCGGGGTTAGGAAGACAGCTGACCTGATCTCCCGCTCTTTCTGGTGGCCAGGTTGGAGACGAGATTGCAGTGAATATGTGGCCTCTTGTCTCCGTTGTCAACGCAACAAGGGCCAGAACACCAGATCTTGGGGTTTACTTAAACCACTACCTATTCCAGAACGACCATGGTCCGACGTGTCTATGGATTTCATTGTGGATCTGCCAGCCTCGGAAGGCTACACCACCATTTTCGTTGTGGTCGACCGTTTGTCCAAAATGGCCCACTTCCTACCTATGATAGGTACTCCCTCCGCAGTAGAAACAGCCAACGTTTTTCTGAAAGAGGTCATAAGGCTTCACGGGGTACCAAAGAATATAGTGTCTGACAGAGGCGTGCAATTCACGTCCAAATTCTGGAAGGAACTTTGTAAGGCCTTGGATATTAAAGTATGCCTCTCATCAGCCTATCACCCTCAGAGCAATGGCCAAACGGAGAGGACAAATCAAACTTTGGAGCAGTATCTCCGTTGCTTCTGTTCAGGATCTCAGGATGATTGGGCAAAACTTCTTCCATACGCAGAATTTGCGTATAATAACTCAGTTCACGCGGCTACCAACCAAACGCCCTTTTGAGCCAACTGCGGGTTTCATCCCACGTTCCTGACTAAGGACACTCCTGAGGTAACAGTTCCTGCAGTACAGGACAGAATAATATCCTTACAAACCAACTTTCAAGAAATCCAAAACATGTTACAGAAAGCTCAAAGGGCCTACAAGGAGCAGTATGACCGAGGCAGGAAGGAGAATCCAACATTTAACATAGGGGAGGAGGTTTGGTTGTCCACCTCTAATCTCAAGCTACAGTTGCCATCCCGAAAACTAGGACCTAAATTTATTGGCCCTTTCCCTATCAAAAGGATCATCAATCCCGTGGCCATGGAATTAGCCCTGCCTAAGACGTACAGAATCCATCCTGTCTTTCATGTATCTCTATTGAAGCCTGTTGTACCCAGTCCATTTCCAGAAAGAGGAGAGGTTCCTCCCCCACCAATCAGGGTGGACGGTGAGAACGAGTTCGAGGTGGAGGCTATCTTGGGTTGTAGAAGGAGAGGCAGACAACTACAGTACCTAATCCAATGGAAGGGATACCCACCTGAAGACAATTCATGGGAACCTGCGAAGAACTTACACGCCCCTCGCTTGATTCAAACCTTTCATCAAGTCCATCCGGAGTTGATGTCTAGCCTGGGCGTTCGGTGTCCGCCCTTAGGAGGGGGGCACTGTCACGGAGGACAAGTCACCTCCGTTCGCCGGGCTGCGGGGCGCATGCGCAGGGGCTTGTTGTTGAGACGTGCACCCGTGCGCAGCCTGATGGTGCGGCGCGCGCGGGTGCACGGCGGCCCGCGGGTGCGCGCCGTCGCCCATGCGGGTGCCCAGTAGCGCGTCACGCTGACGCGCTCACTGGGAGGTTACTTTAGACGACACCAGCACCCAGTCGGGTTGCTGGTTTGTCGTCAGCTTCCCCTGCCTGTGTTTGAAACCTTTGCTTACTGTCTCTTTTGAAACCGACCTTCTGCCTGGATAAACGACCACTCTCTGTTTGCTGAATACCCTGACCCTCTGCTTGAATAACGACCACTCTCTGCTTGCTGAATACCCTGACCCTCTGCCTGAATAACGACCACTCTCTGCTTGCTGAATACCCTGACCCTCTGCCTGAATAACGACCACTCTCTGCTTGCTGGATACCCTGACCTTCTGCCTATTAAAGGAGCACTCTAGACCTGTTGGATTTCCTGCTCTCTGCCTGTGCCTCCAACCATACTTTCCACGGGGTTGCTACCCCTTTGACCCCCTCAGTTATAAGGACTTCCTAATCATCCATCTGATTTCTCTTAACCTTTGCCCTTTGCACCTCCAGGCACTCCTTCAGAAGACTTCCCGCCATCCAGGCCATCCTGAGTCTTCCTACAGTTTACCGGAGACCCGTGCCTCCGCGTGCTTCCGATCCCCTGTCTCACTCTCGGGGGTTCGGGTGCGCGTGGTCGTAAGGGCAAGCCGCTCTCGGCATCTCGGCCTCGGTGAGTATTGACGTGACAAGCACAGATTAACGCTAAATTATCTCACTGCAGCTGAAGGTGGGATGGGTAAGATATTTCGCACTGACTGTTGTATATACATTTCTGATAATGAGGACATTATTAAAGGACATCTTATTAAGATAAGAGAACTACAGAATAAGGCCAGAGATATTGCTAAAGATGGATGGAACCCCTTTCAGGGTTTAGGAGGTTTTGGTGACTTTTTATATGGCATAGCAACATGGTTACAGAAACTAGGCGCTTACATTGTGATGTTCCTATTTCTCATATTTGTTATTTACTTCCTCATCAGGCTATGCCTGTGTGACTACCCGCTGTACCAACAAATGTACCACCAGCCCTGATGAACCCATTATTGTGAGAAAGCTAGGAGAGAGCTGAACAGGACGCCGTCTCTCTGCGCCAATGTAACAGGAGTTACCAGCAATCGGCTGAACGTAACGCGGAGAAGAATGGTGTCAAATAAACAAAAGGGGGGAAATGACATGGACATTCATTGTACTGTTCATTTAAGCACAAGAGACTCCATTTTTGTTCTCTCTGTTGAAATGTGTTCTGTAACCTTCACCTAACACACAGACACTTCTCCTACTAAACGCTCTCTACTCCCCCCTCCCTTTTCAAGGTTTTACTTTTGCAATTGTTCTATTCGCTAGTTTTTAATAATATATTTCTATTCGCTAGCTTTTAATAACATATTGCTATTTGTTAGTTTTTAATAACATCTCACACCACCCCTTTCTTATCTATGTATAAAATAACATGTAATAATAAATTTTTCACCGAACGGACATTTTAAACACAGTGATTGAGTCCTGTGAATCTGTTCCTGCAGCTGCAGTATTAACTTTGTTTTAGAGTCCCAATCAGAAATCAGTCATATCAGTATCACCAACTACGAAAATGAAACCTTTGAAGTAAGGGAGTTCATTACATGCAACTCATAGTATGTGGTGTATTTAATGTGGTGCCCCTGTGGTTTGTTTTATGTTGGGTGCACCAAGCGACTTCTAAGGGTGCGGATCTCTGAACACATGTCCAATAAATATCACAGTGTGTCCCTCCATTTTAAAGAGAAACATGATCAGGACCCCAATCTTCTCCAGTTTTGTGGGATTGATATAGTTTATCCTACCTGGAGAGGGTCAAATCGGGTGAGGGATTTATCCCAACGTGAGACTCGATGGATATTCCTGCTCAAGTGTCTTTTTCCGAGGGGCCTTAATATAGAACTGGACCTTAACTGCTTCATCAATGATTATTAAATTTTTTTATGTTTATTGTTATTTTATTTTATTTTATGTTATTACTATTATTATTATTTTTATTTTATTTTTATTTTCATTTTTATTTTAATTTTATTTTTATTTTTATTTTTATTTTTATTTTATATTTATTTTTATTTTTATTTTTAATTTTATTTTATTTTTATGTTTATTTTTATTTAATTTATTTAATTTATTATTTATATGTTATATATTTTTTATTTTCATTTTCATTTTTATGTTTATTTTAATTTTATTTTTATTTTTATTTTATATTTATTTTTATTTTTATTTTTATTTTTAATTTTATTTTATTTTTATGTTTATTTTTATTTTATTTATTTTATTTATTATTTATATATTATATATTTTTATTTTCATTTTTATTTTTCATTTTTATTTTTCATTTTTATTTTATGTTATTTTATTTTATTTATTTTATTTTTATTTTAATTTTATGATTTATTTATACATTTTTGGTATTCATTATGTTGATGATGCAGTTGGGGTTCATTTATATTTTGAGATGAAGGTACAGTTAAGCATAACCCTTTAGGGGAAATATCCATTTGGCTTAAGGGTAGCTAGAAGTTATTTGCTGGGTTAACGTTACATATTTGTTCGATGATAGGGTAGTATTGATGGACTGTTTATTTTATATTTATTTTATGTTTCACTTATACTCTTCTTAGATCTAACCGCTTGCTTAAGGGAGTGATGACCCTGGGTTTTAATGCAGTTTAATTTATATATGGGAGAATTAGCCCGCTTTTTATTAGAATGTGGGGGATAAATCCCTAATTTAAATAGCACTAATGTTGGCAACAATATTAGGAGGAATATTATAGGACGAAATGTTCTGATTTTTTTAGTAATGCGATGCTCAATGATATTGTATGTTCTCCGCTGTATTGTAACAGTGTTAAATGGTGCGAGCGGGAACACAGGGAGCGCGCAGGCGCAGTAATGTGACCTCCGCTCGGATCGGACACAGGGAGCGCGCAGGCGCAGTAATGTGACTTCTGCTCGGATCGGAAGCTGAGGGTATAAAAGAATGATTGCCGTGCCGTGTAGCCAATCCCATGATTAAGTCTTCATGACGAAACATGTCGGGGCGTGGCTACACGGCAATCGAACGCTTGTGACGTAGGACGCTGTGACAGGGAGCGCCATACGAGGAAGTGTGGAAGTGGGTCCTATTAACACCAGGGATCGGGTGAGACGGGTATTTTGAGAGCGCAGTACCTTGATGCTGTGACAGCTTGCTGTGCTGTGTTATTTTGGGGTTGCAGTGAATTTTAAAGATGTGAGTTTAATGGTGGAGGAGTGTGTTATTTTTAATAAATATCATTACGTTATTGCACTATTGGAGTATTTTCTTTTTTCATGCGGAGAGAGCTCTTTGGCATCACACTCTGGATATATAAAGGTGTACCATTGGAGATCATTCATTTCCCCTTGCTGTGTGGGATAAAGGCTTGGTGGCCCTGACACGAGAGTGTGGGCAAAAGGAGCTGGTGAGTTTATTTACCTAAGGGGATCGGATTCACAGTCACAGAGGTGCGGTGGAAGATTTAATTTAAGTGGAAGACCTGCACTATATCACGTCACGGAACTACACATTTTTTGGACTATTTATTTTGGATTTTTTGTGGACACTTTTATATTTATTTTTATATTTATTTTTATATTATTTTTATATTTGTGGATTGATTCACATTGGTTTACACATATATATATATTTTGAATTATACACTATTTTTTGTGTGCACAGATATGTTATTCACTTAATTGGTTTTGCGCACTATTTTTGTGAATTTTTGATCATATTACTTCATGCACATTAATAGGGAGGAGTGATGGTATGATATAATTATATCACTGGTTGATTGATTGTCCTATCACTCTTCACTACATGTCACTTTATGATTAGGAATTGCTTTAGCGCTGCTATTTTGAGTTCACTTGGGGCGAGATTGTGGTGAATCAAAATTTTTTATTTAGGGATTTGTGTTTACACACATGTCCCTGTTCTGCCTCTCATGCCCGCCATCGCTCGTGGCCGGTGGTCATCACGACCGTCGGCCACAAGCATAGGCACTCCCGATGTGACTGCCCAGCCCACCTCTCTGCTCTCACATCTCATGTCTCTCCTGACATCAGTGGGGAATTCTCAGCCCCGCCCGCCACTCTTCTGATTTGATAGCGACAGTCAGCGGGTGCGGTTGAGAAGTCTCCGCTGACATCAGGAGAGACGTGAGATGTGAGAAGAGAGCTGGAAGTGAGAGGAGAGAGGCGGGCATTGTACACAACAGGGGATACGCTCAGAGCGCTCTCCTGGGAGGGGCGTGGCAATGATGTCACCGGCAATAGATTTTTACGGTCACATGCATTGATGCCGCATCGGGGACACCCAAATCACGATGCATCGATTAATTTCAGCACTCCTACTACAGGTAAGGTTTATTTGTATCTGATTTTTGTTTGATTATATCATAAACAAACAGATCTGATGATCTCCCATTGTGTGTTTTTGTGCACATATGGATGTATCCATGTATAGGTATGCACACTTGACATGCATAGATATATACATTTTTTTTTTACAGTCTCTATATTAATATAGATTTATAATGTCCCCCTTTTTCCCCCCATCTAGGCAAATCATTGAGTTTATTTAATTTATTCAGATTTGGTATTATATATTTATATTATGATGGACATTTGCTTTATGACATGTTTATGGTTTCTTTCTCTCTTCTTTGTTAGACATGTTAAGTCAGAGTTATATATGATATTCAAAAAAAACCTTTAAGCAAAATAAAATTTAGCTCATCCGGCCTTTCTGGAAAGATGATCTATAGTGGAATTTAGCAGCTGCTATAATAAAATAAAAAAGTAAACACAAAGCTCTAGAAGTCCATAGATGTAATTCACAAGCTATAGCAGCACTCTGGAAATAAAAACTACAAATGGTGATAATATGCCCTCTGAAGAGCGAGTCCAAAGTGCATCAGGTGATCCTAAAGGTATTCTTATGGTGTTTTTCCAAAGAATAAGAAACCTTCACCGCACCACGTGAGAACCGCTCCTCTCAAAAAACGCATTTACCAGAACAATGTTATAAAGACACCTTGTTACAATGATGTGTCAGTAGCCTGTAGCAAGCCTGCGCCTTCAATCAGCATACAAGGACTACTCATTCAGAGCGGGGTGTTCATTTGTTGTCTCGTTTATCACAAACCATAAGGAAACAGAGAAGAAATCCTCATAGCGTAAAACTGTTGTTTTTTTTTAAAGAGATGATCCCCTTTTAAGAAATATGCTTACATCAAATAAAAAGTAAAATAGCATCTCATAATATTCTGGTGAATGAGTATCATTATAGGCTGCAAATGATTTGAATATTATGAGATGCCATTTTACTTTTTATTTGATGTAAGCATATTTTTCTTTGGGAAACCTTTAGGATTACCTGATGCACTTTGGACTCGTTCTTCAGAGGGCATATTATCACCATTGGACTTTGTTGTTTTTATTTCCAGAGCGCTGCTATAGCTTGTGAATTACATATATGATATTCATGTTACATGTAGGGATCGACTGATTATCGGTATGGCCGATTATTGCAGGCCGATATCAGCATTTTCAAGAAAATCAGTATCGGTTGCAAACCAGACCGATTTTACCAATATTGGTCTCCGCGGGCCACAGCCATCTTTTTGTGGTCCAGAAGCCTGAAGAGTGCAGACCCAGTGCGCAGAGGCATGCAGGACACGCACACAACATCATTACGCCTGTGCACACTGGGCCTATTGAGTATGACAAGCCTCCCTCACCTCGACACTCAGATGGACAGACATGCTAGCCGGCCAGCCAGCCACCCACCCACAGTAAGGTGCCAGGCCACTGAGGCCAGCCAGCAGCCACCCACAGCAAGGTGCCAGCCAGGCCAGCCAGCAGCCACCCATCATACCATGGTGCACTGCAGACAGAGAATGTCTGTTTTGAAATCTGTGTGTGTTTTACTGTTTTTCTCCCATCAGTTGTCATGCAGGTATGGTGAGAAGAACAAGCTCTTAATGTTTAATTTTTAATGAACATTAACCGCTTGCCGACCAGCCGCCACTGTTATATTGCTGCAGAATGGCACGGCTGGGCAAAACAATGTTACCTTACGTCGCTTTGCCTTTTGGCCACTAGGGGAGCAGGCGCACTGCCGGAGGTGCGCGCACACCCGCGGCGTGTGCCCGTAGCTGATGCAAGTGCCTGATGGATCTTTCAGGGGAGAGGAGACAGATCGTGTGTTCATACTCTCTCCTCCTACACAGTCCCATCCCTCCACAGTTAGAACACACCTAGGGAACACTGTTAACCCCTTGATCGCCCCCTAGTGTTAACCCCTTCCCTGCCTGTGACATTTACACAGTAATCAATGCATTTTTATAGCACTGATCACTGTATAATTGTCAATGGTTTCAAAAATGTGTCAAAAGTGTCCGATGTGTCTGTCATAATGTCGCAGTACCGAAGAAAATCACAGATCGCTACCATTACTAGTAAAAATAATAATGATAAAATTGCCATAAATCGATCCCCTATTTTGTAGACACTATAACTGTTGCGCAAACCAATCAATATACGCTTATTGCAATTTTTTTTACCAAAAATATATAGAAGAATACATATCGCCCTAAACTGAGGAAAAAATATGTTTTTTTAAAAAAAATGTGGGATATTTATTATAGCAAAAAGTAAAAGATATTGTGTTTTTTTCAAAACTGTCGCTCTTCTTTTGTTTATAGTGCAAAAAATAAAAAACGCAGAGACAAACAAATACCACCTAAAGAAAGTTCTATTTGTGTGAAAAAAATGATGTCCATTTTGTTTAGGTACAGCATCGCACGAACGCGCAATTGTCAGTTAAAGCGACACAGTGCCAAATCACAGCAAATGGCCTGGTCATTGAGCTGCCAAATCATCCAGGGCTGAAGAGGTTAACATGTTCAGTTTATTCCAGATTTTTGAAAAGTTGAAATGTACAAAATATTGGCAAATAATGATGGCTATTGGCAGGAGAGGTGGCCAAAATATTGGTATTGTATCGGCACTGAAAAAACGATATCGGTCGATCCCTAGTTACATGTCCTGAAGAAGCGGAGCTCCCATGAAACATGTAGACCAAATAAACTTACTATGCAATTGCTGATCGAATGAACTCCAGCTCTGTACCAATTTTATCCTTGTAATTCTATACTGTATGGTATACCTAATGAAGTGTTTATGTCTTAAATATTTAATGTAATAAAATATTGCATTTTTTTATACAAGTTCCAGTGTCAGTTTAGTTCTCAAAGACATATATAAAGTTCCGGTACTCTTGTGTTTGGCCTGTTCTACACTGACTTCATTGCACCCCTGTAGATATAATCTATGTAAACTATTATATATAGCAATGGAAAAATATAGATTACCTTGCAGGAAATATATAACAAGTTCATAAATGGGTGAATAGATGTATTCAGTATTTGATGCTTCATAAAATTTGTCATATTTCATTAAAACTGATAAGAGGAATAAAAGACAAAAAGTGATTACCGGAGCTTCTGGGTCTTCTATTAAACAATCTTTTGAAGGATTTTGACAATCTCTCCGCCATCTCTTTGCTCGGTTTTAGTTCTTCTACATCTGAATTCCAGTCATGTCACGGAACACCTAGACACAGAGATACATTGTCACTAGGGATGAGCTTCGAGTTCGAGTCGAACTCATGTTCGACTCGAACATTGGCTGTTCGCAAGTTCACCGAACAGCGAACAATTTGGGGTGTTCGCGGCAAATTCGAATGCCGCGGAACACCCTTTAAAAGTCTATGGGAGAAATCAAAAGTGCTAATTTTAAAGGCTAATATGCAAGTTATTGTCATAAAAAGTGTTTGGGGACCTGGGTCCAGCCCCAGGGGACATGGATCAATGCAAAAAAAAGTTTTAAAAACGGCCGTTTTTTCAGGAGCAGTGTTTTTAATAATACTTAAAGTCAATCAATAAAAGTGTAATATCCCTTTAAATTTCGTACCTGGGGGGTGTCTATAGTGTGCCTGTAAAGGGGTCCATGTTTCCTGTGTTTAGAACAGTCTGACAGCAAAATGACATTTTGAAGGAAAAAACTCATTTAAAACTACCCGCGGCTATTGCATTGCCGACAATACACATAGAAGTTCATTGATAAAAACGGCATGGGAATTCCCCAAAGGGGAACCCCGAACCAAAATTTAAAAAAAAAAATGACGTGGGGGTCCCCCTAAATTCCATACCAGGCCCTTCAGGTCTGGTATGGATATTAAGGGGAACCCCGGCCAAAATTTAAAAAAAAAAAATGACGTGGGGTTCCCCCTAAATTCCATACCAGACCCTTCAGGTCTGGTATGGATTTTAAGGGGAACCCCGCGCCAAAAAAAAAAAAAAAAAAACGGCGTGGGGTCCCCCCAAAAATCCATACCAGACCCTTATCCGAGCAGGCAACCTGGCAGGCCGCAGGAAAAGAGGGGGGGACGAGAGTGCGGCCCCCCCTCCCTCCTGAACCGTACCAGGCCACATGCCCTCAACATTGGGAGGGTGCTTTGGGGTAGCCCCCCAAAACACCTTGTCCCCATGTTGATGAGGACAAGGGCCTCATCCCCACAACCCTGGCCGGTGGTTGTGGGGGTCTGCGGGCGGGGGGCTTATCGGAATCTGGAAGCCCCCTTTAACAAGGTGACCCCCAGATCCCGCCCCCCCCCCTGTGTGAAATGGTAAGGGGGTACATAAGTACCCCTACCATTTCACGAAAAAAGTGTCAAAAATGTTAAAAATGACAAGAGACAGTTTTTGACAATTCCTTTATTTAAATGCTTCTTCTTTCTTCTATCTTGCTTCATCTTCTGGTTCTTCTGGCTCTTCTGGTTCTTCTGGTTCTTCCTCCGGCGTTCTCGTCCAGCATCTCCTCCGCGGCGTCTTCTGTCTTCTTCTCCTCGGGCCGCTCCGCACCCATGGCATGGGGGGGAGGCTCCCGCTCTTCTCTTCTTCTCTTCTTCTCTTCTTCTTTTCTTCTTTTCTTCTCTTCTTCTCTTCTTCTTCATTTTCTTCTCCGGGCCGCTCCGCAATCCATGCTGACATGGAGGGAGGCTCCCGCTGTGTGACGGCGCTCCTCGTCTGACAGTTCTTAAATAACGGGGGTGGCGGGGCCACCCGGTGACCCCGCCCCCCTCTGACGCACGGTGACTTGACGGGACTTCCCTGTGACGTCACGGGGAATGCCACAGGGAAGTCCCGTCAAGTCACCGTGCGTCAGAGGGGGGCGGGGTCACCGGGTGGCCCCGCCCCCCCCCCCGTTATTTAAGAACTGTCAGACGAGGAGCGCCGTCACACAGCGGGAGCCTCCCTCCATGTCAGCATGGATTGCGGAGCGGCCCGGAGAAGAAAATGAAGAAGAAGAGAAGAAGAGAAGAAAAGAAGAAAAGAAGAAGAGAAGAAGAGAAGAGCGGGAGCCTCCCCCCCATGCCATGGGTGCGGAGCGGCCCGAGGAGAAGAAGACAGAAGACGCCGCGGAGGAGATGCTGGACGAGAACCCCGGAGGAAGAACCAGAAGAACCAGAAGAGCCAGAAGAACCAGAAGATGAAGCAAGATAGAAGAAAGAAGAAGCATTTAAATAAAGGAATTGTCAAAAACTGTCTCTTGTCATTTTTAACATTTTTGACACTTTTTTCGTGAAATGGTAGGGGTACTTATGTACCCCCTTACCATTTCACACAGGGGGGGGGCCGGGATCTGGGGGTCACCTTGTTAAAGGGGGCTTCCAGATTCCGATAAGCCCCCCGCCCGCAGACCCCCACAACCACCGGCCAGGGTTGTGGGGATGAGGCCCTTGTCCTCATCAACATGGGGACAAGGTGTTTTGGGGGGCTACCCCAAAGCACCCTCCCAATGTTGAGGGCATGTGGCCTGGTACGGTTCAGGAGGGAGGGGGGGCCGCACTCTTGTCCCCCCCTCTTTTCCTGCGGCCTGCCAGGTTGCGTGCTCGGATAAGGGTCTGGTATGGATTTTTGGGGGGACCCCACGCCGTTTTTTTTTTTTTTTTTGGCGCGGGGTTCCCCTTAAAATCCATACCAGACCTGAAGGGTCTGGTATGGAATTTAGGGGGAACCCCACGTCATTTTTTTTTTTAATTTTGGCCGGGGTTCCCCTTAATATCCATACCAGACCTGAAGGGCCTGGTATGGAATTTAGGGGGACCCCCACGTCATTTTTTTTTTTTAATTTTGGTTCGGGGTTCCCCTTTGGGGAATTCCCATGCCGTTTTTATCAATGAACTTCTATGTGTATTGTCGGCAATGCAATAGCCGCGGGTAGTTTTAAATGAGTTTTTTCCTTCAAAATGTCATTTTGCTGTCAGACTGTTCTAAACACAGGAAACATGCGCCCCTTTACAGGCACACTATAGACACCCCCCAGGTACGAAATTTAAAGGGATATTACACTTTTATTGTTTGACTTTAAGCATTATTAAAATCACTGCTCCTGAAAAAACGGACGTTTTTAAAACTTTTTTTTGCATTGATCCATGTCCCCTGGGGCAGGACCCAGGTCCCCAAACACTTTTTATGACAATAACTTGCATATAAGCCTTGAAAATTAGCACTTTTGATTATTCATGTTCGTGTCCCATAGACTTTAACGGTGTTCGCATGTTCGAACGAACTTTTTTCCTGTTCGCATGTTCTGGTGCGAACCGAACAGGGGGGGTGTTCGGCTCATCCCTAATTGTCACTAATGGTTACTATATTGTCCAGATTTCTTTATTTTTTATAACAATATTTACAAAATTAAGACCTAGAGCCACAAAGGCAGCTTTTATCTAACTCCATACATATATAATTGATGCAAATTATTGCAACTCTTTCAAAATGAATACATTATTAAATGTATTTTTATAAAAGCAGTGCAAGTACCTGAATCTGCCCTGGTATTATCCTCCTGCAATCTGTTAAAGGATAAGTTCACCTTTTGGGAACATGTTCCACCCATTTTCCTCCTAGTTCCCCATACTAGCTGTCACTTTTTGAAATCAGCTTGGCTCCACCCACACAGGCCCATCATTCATTGAAATAAACTGAAATAAAAAATAGATGGTGCCCAGGTGAATGAGACACAGGATCCAAAGAGACAGCCTGAGTGGTGATGATGCTGGAGAAACAACGGACTGGATACAAGATGGCCATGGATAGAAGGCATGTGGGGGCTGGGCTCAGCCCTTCCTTCTCAGAGCTCTGTGCTCAGCTGTCGGTTAATTGCCAAAGACTCTTCCTTCCACAGTGACCCACTTGGTCTTCATTACCTGCTCGTCATCTAGAGCTGCTGGATATATAAATTCCTTGGATCAGATCTTCTGTGCCTTTGCCTTGGTCAACATATCCGGACTCTCTCTGTTGTGTTTTCCTGTGAAAGACTTTTGCTTGGCTGACTTCCCTTCTGGTTCCTGATCCTGTTTGCTGCACCCGACTTTGCTAATCTTTGGACTCCTGTTTCTCTGGCTTCTACTGACTACCCATCTTGGTTACCAAACTCTGGCTATGTTTTGACTACTTTGCTCTGTTTATACCATTTTATTAAATAGTGTGATTTTTACTGCACTTCTGTCTCAGTCTGATTTATGGTTCATGGCAAGGCAGCTCCCAGGAGATGAAGGAATCTCTATGCAGTAGGGATGAGCCGAACTCCCCCCTGTTCGGTTCGCACCAGAACATGCGAACAGGAAAAAAGTTCGTTCGAACACGCGAACACCGTTAAAGTCTATGGGACACGAACATGAATAATCAAAAGTGCTAATTTTAAAGGCTAATATGCAAGTTATTGTCATAAAAAGTGTTTGGGGACCTGGGTCCTGCCCCAGGGGACATGGATCAATGCAAAAAAAAGTTATAAAAATGGCCGTTTTTTCAGGAGCAGTGATTTTAATAATGCTTAAAGTCAAACAATAAAAGTGTAATATCCCTTTAAATTTTGTAGCTGGGGGGTGTCTATAGTATGCCTGTAAAGGGGTGCATGTTTCCCGTGTTTAGAACAGTCTGACAGCAAAATGACATTTCGAAGGAAAAATAACCCATTCAAAACTACTCGCGGCTATTGCATTGCCGACAATACACATAGAAGTTCATTGATAAAAAAGGCATGGGAATTCCCCACAGGGCAACCCCGAACCAAAATTTTTTAAAAAATTACGTGGGAGTCCCCCTAAATTCCATACAAGGCCCTTCAGGTCTGGTATGGATTTTAAGGGGAACCCCGCGCCAAAAAAAAAAAACGGCGTGGGGTCCCCCCAAAAATCCATACCAGACCCTTATTCGAGCACGCAACCTGGCAGGCCGCAGGAAAAGAGGGGGGACGAGAGTGTGGTCCCCCCCTCCTGAACCGTACCAGGCCACATGCCCTCAACATTGGGAGGGTGCTTTGGGGTAGCCCCCCAAAACACCTTGTCCCCATGTTGATGAGGACAAGGGCCTCATCCTAACAACTCTGGCTGATGGTTGTGGGGGTCTGCGGGCGGGGGGCTTATCGGAATCTGGAAGCCCCATTTAACAAGGGGACCCCTAGATCCCGGCCCCCCCCTGTGTGAAATGGTAAGGGGGTACTTACCCCTACCATTTCACTAAAAAACTGTCAAAAATGTTAAAAATGACAAGAGACAGTTTTTGACAATTCCTTTATTTAAATGCTTCTTCTTTCTTCTATCTTCCTTCATCTTCTTCTGGTTCTTCTGGCTCTTCTGGTTCTTCCTCCGGCGTTCTCGTCCAGCATCTCCTCCGCGGCGTCTTCTATCTTCTTCTCCTCAGGCCGCTCTGCACCCATGGCATGGGGGGAGGCTCCCGCTCTTCTCTTCATCTTCTTCTTCTTCTCTTCTTCCTTCTTCTCTTCTTCTCTTCTTCATTTTCTTCTCTGGGCCGCTCCGCACCCATGCTGGCATGGAGGGAGGCTCCCGCTGTGTGACGGCGTCTCCTCGTCTGACGGTTCTCAAATAACGGGGGGTGGGGCCACCCAGTGACCCCGCCCCCCCGACGCACGGTGACTTGATGGGACTTCCCTGTGATGTCACGGGGAATGCCACAGGGAAGTCCCGTTATGTCCCGGGCGTCAGAGGGGGGCTGGGTCACCAGGTGGCCCCGCCCCCGTTATTTAAGAACCGTCAGACGAGGAGACACCGTCACACAGCAGGAGCCTCCCTTCATGCCAGCATGGATGCGGAGCGGCCCGGAGAAGAAAATGAAGAAGAGAAGAAGAGAAGAAAAGAAGAACATGAAGAAGATGAAGAAGAAGATGAAGAGAAGAGCGGGAGCCTCCTCCCATGCCATGGGTGCGGAGCGTCCCGAGGAGAAGAAGATAGAAGACGCCGCGGAGGAGATGCTGGACGAGAACGCCGGAGGAAGAACCAGAAGAACCAGAAGATGAAGGAAGATAGAAGAAAGAAGAAGCATTTAAATAAAGGAATTGTCAAAAACTGTCTCTTGTCATTTTTGATCTGGGGGTCCCCTTGTTAAAGGGGGCTTCCAGATTCTGGTACGGTTCAGGAGGGGGGGCACTCCCCCCCACTTTTCCTGCGGCCTGCCAGGTTGCATGCTCGGATAAGGGTCTGGTATGGATTTTTGGGGGTCCCCACGCAATTTTTTTTTTTGGCGCGGGGTTCCCCTTAAAATCCATACCAGACCTGAAGGGTCTGGAAAAGAATTTAGGGGGAACCCCACGTCATTTTTTTAAAAATTTTAGCCGGGGTTCCCCTTAATATCCATACCAGACCTGAAGGGCCTGGTATGGAATTTAGGGGGGCTCCCACGTCATTTTTTTTTTAAAATTTTGGTTCGGGGTTCCACTGTGGGGAATTCCCATGCCGTTTTTATCAATGAACTTCTATGTGTATTGTCGGCAATGCAATAGCCGCGGGTAGTTTTAAATGGCTTTTTTTCCTTCGAAATATCATTTTGCTGTCAGACTGTTCTAAACACGGGAAACATGCGCCCCTTTACAGGCATACTATAGACACCCCCAGCTACAAAATTTAAAGGGATATTACACTTTTATTGTTTGACTTTAAGCATTATTAAAATCACTGCTCCTAAAAAAACGGCCGTTTTTAAAACTTTTTTTTGCATTGATCCATGTCCCCTGGGGCAGGACACAGGTCCCCAAACACTTTGTATGACAATAACTTGCATATAAGCCTTTAAAATTAGCACTTTTGATTTCTCCCATAGACTTTTAAAGGGTGTTCCGCGGCATTCGAATTTACCGCGAACACCCCAAATTGTTCGCTGTTCGGCGAACTTGCGAACAGCCAATGTTCGAGTCGAACATGAGTTTGACTCGAACTCGAAGGTCATCCCTACTATGCAGCATAAAAACAGAAACAAAGGAGCGCCACTCTAGGTGCAGTATGCAAAAAAAACAAGTCTTTTTAGACAAATGGCAACTTAAATGGGAATAGTGCTTGATAGGTCATTTTTACAGTGAGATATAGGGTCAATAAGACCCCACATCTCACCTCTAGGCTGGGAAGCCTGACATTAAAAAAAACAAACTTGGCCTTCCAGCCGAGGCAGCGCCATTTTTTTTAATGCAGAAGCTTGGCGTGATGTCATAACATCGCACCCGGCCTCCCAACAATCGTAGAGACTTTGGGGACCATCTGGCCCACTGGAAATCTCTATGGTCAGCATCCAAGGCTGGTTGATTCCTTCTCCGGTTCTCCGATGGCAGGGTCAAGCCCAGAGAAGCACCTGAGGGTAGCGGGAGGTTGGGCATCCCCTCCCGCTGCCTGTCATAATGATCAAGTGGCTGAGCCACTATGATCATTCTTATGGTGAAGAAAATCGCCGGCTCTAAAAAATGATATCTGAATGATGCCTGTTAGCTCCAGGCATCATTCAGATATCACCACTTAAAGTTAATGTGCTGACAAGGAACCTTTACATAACCTATCCTCCCTTCAGAACATCATGAATGCTGCTTCCAGGCTCATCCACATTACCAACCACTCAATATCTGCCACCCCTTGCTGCCAATCTGTCAAGGAAGACGTTCTGGTAATCCAGCTGTTTGTGGAAGACCTGTGCGCAGAATCCCCATCAGAGGAGTTAAGGGGCGCACGCGTGTGTGCAATGGTGCACGCGGGCACGCATTGGGCTGTGCGCGGGTGCACTCAGACGCGCAGTGTGACAGCACTTAGCACCAAGAAGTTCATTTAAAGGAGTCTCTCACCATGCCTTCATGCTGTCCGGTCTACAGCGTTTTCTAAATCCCTGGCTACTTGTTACCTGCTTACCTGATTCCTGTCTACCCTGCCTGTTCCTGACTACTCCTCTTTGCTGCCAGTCTCCGACCCCGGCTTGTCTTGACTACTCTCCTGCCTCCTTTGGTTTGATCCCTGTTTGCCTGTTTCCAACCCGGCCTGCACCCCGACTACTCTTCTGCCTCCGTCTGGTACCTGCTCTGCCCGCCAGTGTTGATATGGCCTGTCTGACCTCGCCAGAGTTCCTGTCAAACTACAGAACACCTCCTCATTGTCTGCTGTTCCGGAGTTCCTGCCTAGCTACAGAGCTCCTCCTTGCATCTAGCTGTTCCAGTGTTCCTGCCAAGTTACAGTGCACCTCCTTGCAGTCTGCTGTGCCGGAGTTCCTGACGGACTACAGAACACCTCCTTGCTGTCTGCTGTCCCAGAGTTCCTGCCAAGCTACAGAGCTCCTCCTTGCAGCCAGCTCTTCCAGTGTTCCTGCCAGTCTCTCTTAGCTGCTTCAGAGGTCCGGATTAGCCCTACACCTGCCTCCCGTTAGGCACTTGTGCTCCTCTGCACTCCTGAGTCCCTATCTCCTCTACCAGGGGTTCTCGAGCCAGAGGCATATGAGAGGTCGCTCCCTGCATTCTGGGCTCCATCACCAGGTACGTGACACAATCCCTCCATTGGCTGCCACTCACCCAACAAATTAAATTCAAAATACTAATAATAACTTATAAAGCCATCCACAACTCTGCCCCCAGCTACATCACTAACCTAATCTCAAAATACCAAACAAATCATTCTCTTTGTTCCTCCCAAAACCTCCTGCTCTCTAGTTCCCTCATCACCTCCTCCCATACTCACCTCCAGGACTTCTCCCTAGCCTTGACCCTCCCTTTTAGATTGTAAGCTCTAATGAGGAGGGAATCTGATTTCTTCCTGTATTGAATTGTATTGTAATCTGTACTGTTTGCTGTACCTTGCAAAGCACTGCGCAAACTGTTGGCGCTATATAAATCCTGTGTAATAATAATAATGATATGAAGAGAGAACAGAGTGACAGATTGATGAGCTAATCACTGTGGCTTCTCCTTTCACTGTGTAGCCACTTTTTTATATGAAAAAATATTAATCTTTACTCACAAAATTGCACCTAAAAATTAACCCATAAGAAAACAATAAAAATAATTGCAATCCCTGGGAAGAACCTACAGCATGGAGTAGAATTAATTTGAACAATCAGAAAAATTATAGCCAAACAAAAATTGAAAACCAAAATTATATGTAGTGGTACCCCCATGGGGGCTGCTGGGTTGTTCATCATCATTCTGCCAATCACTCCGCTTCCAATCTCCCATGCATGCACATGACACCAAACAGTCATTGTTAAAGTTTTATTACTCTTTATTCGTGGAATAAATCTGGGAGTTGTTCATAGGTAGATATGAGATGCTCCACCAGACCCCACTTTATATGAGGGTATAACCCACAGCCATAGCTTTTGTTACTGGACTTCCCTAAACCATCCTTTCCTGAGTCTATTGCTTTCTCTGGTGCAGTACTCCCAAGTTGAACAAAAGGCATTACTCTGAATAATTCCCCCTGCTTGACTGATAAAATTCCTTTTGGGTATTCATGTTAGAGTCGCAGGCCATCACTGCCTATTTCCATGACACACACGCTAACGCCCATCAGTCTCTGAAAGTTACTGTCCTTATAGTTTATACTGTAGTCCATAGGCTCACAGCATGTTCCTTGTCTCACTCTGACACTTGCTTCTCTGGGTTTTCACTGACCTGATTCTCCCCCAACCAACAGTCCATGTTTCCCACAGAAAGTTGATCACCCAGTCTTCTTCCTCCACTTCACTCCTACTTCCTCCTCATTCGTCCGGCACATCCCCACATGGGAATGCCCGGCTCCTTCCCCAGCGTTACATGCTGACTCCGCTGTACTCCAGGCGCCCGGCTTGGACCTCCTGGAACACTTCTCGATCCTGACCCCAGGCCTTCCTCTCTGTCTCCCGGGCCTCAGACCCTCCTGTTCTTTCCTGGGCCCTAGGCCCTCCTGTTCTTTCCTGGGCCCTAGGCCCTCCTGTTCTTTCCTGGGCTATAGGCCCTCCTGTTCTTTCCTGGGCTCTAGGCCCTCCTGTTCTTTCCTGGGCCCTAGGCCCTCCTGTTCTTTCCTGGGCCCTAGGCCCTCCTGTTCTTTCCTGGGCCCTAGGCCCTCCTGTTCTTTCCTGGGCCCTAGGCCCTACTGTTCTTTCCTGGGCTCTAGGCCCTCCTGTTCTTTCCTGGGCTCTAGGCCCTCCTGTTCTTTCCTGGGCCCTAGGCTAGGGTGACCACATTTCCAAACTGACATTCAGGGACACCCCCCCCCCAAAAAAAAAGATGATTTTTGACAAATTTTTTTGCCGATTTTTGGGGCAGGGCGTACGAAATCAGCGGGCCCGTGTGCAAGATCAAAAGTGGGCCCTAGGCATCAAGAACAACAACAATATGGTGCGCAAAGCGTGTCGTAATGAACTGTGGACATGTCGTAAATTGCACTAAATATTGGCTTAAAGGGGGTGTTCTTAAAGAGAGTCTGAGATGACTTGTATTGTGCAGAATGTGGTAATGTTAAATAGGGAATGCAGAGTGTATGGAGGGGGGTAATATGTACAGGAGAGGAGTGCGGAATGTATGGCGGTGGGTAATATGTACAGGAGAGGAGTGCGGAATGTATGGCGGGGGGTAATATGTACAGGAGAGGAGTGCGGAATGTATGGCGGTGGGTAATATGTACAGGAGAGGAGTGCGGAATGTATGGCGGTGGGTAATATGTACAGGAGAGGAGTGCGGAATGTATGGCGGTGGGTAATATGTACAGGAGAGGAGTGCGGAATGTATGGCGGTGGGTAATATGTACAGGAGAGGAGTGCGGAATGTATGGCGGTGGGTAATATGTACAGGAGAGGAGTATGGAGTGTATGGCGGTGGGTAATATGTACAGGAGAGGAGTGCGGAGTGTATAATGGTGGGTAATATGTACAGGAGAGGAGTGCGGAATGTATGGCGGTGGGTAATATGTACAGGAGAGGAGTATGGAGTGTATGGCGGGGGTAATATGTACAGGAGAGGGGTGCGGAGTGTATGGCGGGGGGTAATATGTACAGGAGAGGAGTGCGGAATGTATAATGGTGGGTAATATGTACAGGAGAGGAGTATAGAGTGTATGGTGGGGAATAGTTAGCGGAGAGAAGAGGAAGAGGAGTGCAATATCACCTCCTGATAGTCTGTCAGTCACTGCTATACCACTTTGGTGGTGGGGCACTCCGAAGGATGTAAGGGGGCACCCTGGAGGTTGTAAGGGGGGATGTAATGGGGCACTCTGGCCGGTACTAACTTAGTCAGAGCCCCCTTACGTCCTCTGGGCTACCCCCTTAGTGCCTCCGTACATCCTCCTCCAGAATTGCCCTGAATCTCTAGCAAAGTTCCCAGGATTGCAGACAATTGTCCCCTCAATAGCAGCCAGGTTGTCTTTGAAGATGGGGAAGGGGGCAAGTTGTCAAAGAAGAATACTTGCAGTGATTTGGGGGATAAGAGCATGCTGTATGTGCTAGGGGGCACACTTTGGGAGGGGAGAGAAATTGTGCTGGAAGGGGGGTTAAATAAAAAATCTGACCCCCCCAGCACAATATATCTCCCCTCCTAGCACATACAGCATGCTCTTATCCCCCAAAATCACTGCAAGTATTATTTTTTGACAACTTGTCCCCTGTCTCTGTGTCTCCTTCTCCTGCAAGTGCCAAGTATTAATATTGTGTACAAACCTCAGATCAGCATGTCCCGTCCTGTTGAGTCCTGTGTCCATTCACCTCCCCCTCCTTCTCCTGTCTGTGACATCCGAGCCGAGGAAAAGGGGGAGGGGACTTCAGTCGGTGTGTTAGTGTGAGGTGGGCAGGAGGGGGGAGGAAGAGAGAGATGCCGTACACACTGTAATCGCAGGCAGCCTGTGGGAACAGAAACACCCCACACAAGCTGCAGGCCAGTCACTGGAGCCAAGTGCAGAGGGGAAAGAACCAGCAGTGACTCCCAGCAGCACTAGACAGGAGGAGGAAGTGAAATCCTCCTCCGCTTTCAACGCTGGGCAGTGACGTCACTGGTTGCCTGATGCCAGGCGGCTATAGCAACCAGTGATCAGGAGGAGGCGGAGGAGGTGGAGGAGGTGGAAGCGGAGCCAGAGCCAGCGCTATCGCGGCTCGGTCCGCCCCTGTTCCCAGATTGTCAGTTTCATTCCGGGACACTGTATTGTCCCGGAATGAAGCTGCCCGGGACCGGGGACAAAGATGTCAATTACGGGATAATCCCGGGCAATCCGGGACACGTGGGCACCCTACCCTAGGCCCTCCTCCCCCTTGAAAGCATATGACCCCCCTTGTATGAGAGACCTCCTCTCGACAAAACAAATTAATGATTGGTCAGGACTCTCACATGAGTTTCCTGCCACTCAGGTCTCAGCCCATCCTCTCCTTCTGGAACAATTCACAGTCAGGCAGAGGAGGTATCTCTGAGCCCAACTGTAGGTGGCCACACCCCCCACTATTCTGACACTCCCAAACCTGAATCAAAACAACCAGGCCTGGTAAAAAACCCACAGGCCTGGCCAGGGGCAGACTGATAACTCATGGGGCCCCCGGACAATAGGAGATTATGGGGCCACACAGTATACACACACACAGTATACAATCACACAGTATACACATACATGTACACACAGTATACACAGACAGATGTAAAAAAAACACAGATTTATACATACTGTCCCTGGTTTTACTGAGGCTGGCAACCCTGATGGGGCCCCCTAGTGCCCCAGGGCCCTCGGGCAGTGCCCGAGTGGCTCAATGGTCAGTCCGCCCCTGAACCGGGCTAAATTTACCTGTACTAAATCTTATGCTATTAAATCCTACCCTTTAGTAGAGGGCGCTACATCTATAACCTAAAAAGACTGAGCACAAAATTTGAAATACAAAAATAACAAAAAAAGACTTTGCATGAGTTCCTCTCTAAAAAAAAGGTCAAAAAATAAACCAAACACAAAATGACAGTACAGCCATGTAATAAAGTCATGTGATCCTGCTGTAATTTATCAGACAATGAGAGTGATGTGGACAGGGCCAGGTGGTTGGTATCCTAGTTGGAAGATTTGAAAAGCAACCTTTTTTTGTGCATGTGTGCACTATTCTCTGTGGTTTAATGTGTATATTGGTCTTTATAGCAGCACCAACCTTAGAAATGTATGTTTGGAGCAATGGTTCTCAACCTTTCTAGTGCTATGACCCCTTGATAAAATTTCCCAAGTTGTAGGGACCCCAACAGTAAAATTATTTTCATAGCCTGTGTTGTCAGCACCCAAGGCAAGACAAGTAATTTGCTGCCCTAACCGTGGAATGTAGCGCTCCCTGAGTCCCTTCCACTCGTACAGTATTAAAACCCCTTATGTTACATTTTAGGATGTACCACTCTTTCTCTTTGTTTTCCTTTCTTTTCCTTTTATCCCTTTCTATCCTAATTTCTTGTGTTTTTACCAATCCCTCTCTCTAGCCATCTTTCTTGTTCTTTCTCTTATTCTCTCTTTTTCTTTGTTTCTCCCCCTCTTTTCCTCTCCTTTCCATGTATTCTCCATTTTTATTCCTTCTCTTTGTCAGGGCTGGGCTCAGCCCTTCCTTCTCAGAGCTGGCCGCTCAGCTGTCGGCTAATTGCCAGCTCCTATCTCTCCACAGTTACTCAGCTGTTGATGATATCCTGCTCCTCAGTTCTGCCTACTTAAGCCATTCAGCCCAGTGGATCTCTGCCTTCGCCTTGGTCAACTTCACAGAGACTCCTGTGTTCCTGTTTAAAGACTTGCTTTGCTGATATCCCTTCTGGCTCCAGATCCTGCTTGCTGTTCCACTACTTTGATCCCTGACTTCTGGGTTGGCTGACTATCCGTTCTGGTTATTGTACTTTTAGCTATGATTTGACTATGTTTGTTCTTTTTACTTTTATTATTAAACAAGTGTGATTTAACTGTACTTCTGTTTTGGTCTGATTTCATGGTTTCTGACAGTAGGCGAGGGCCATGAATTCAGAAGATGTAGTCAATCCACTTGTTGGTAATATTTTTTCCAGATTGGATGAACTGGATCACCGCATGGATCAGTTTGCCATGGCGTTACAAATGCTCCTGAGTCGCATGGCTCACCTGGAATCTCCCACTGTGGCCGCCCCAGTGCTACCTATGTTGCAGGCCATCCCTGCTGCTGCTCCAGTCTCTGTGCAGGCACCCACCTTGAGTATTACCTCTATAAGGAGGTATGTCTGGTTCCACTCCGCTTCCCCAGCGATTTGGGGGTGATCCAGTCCAATGCAGAGAGGGTTTCTCAACCAGGTTAAGATATACCGTATTTATCGGCGTATAACACGCACCCGCGTATAACACGCACCCCAATTTAGGAGGGAATTTTAAGGAAAAAAAAACTTTTAGGAGGGAAGTTGAAGGGAAAAAAACTTACATTTAAATGCCCTTCATTGCAGCCTTGTCAGTGCAGCCATGTCAGTGCAGCCTTGTCAGTGCAGCCTTGTCAGTGCAGCCTTGTCAGTGCAGCCTTCCCCAGTGCAGCCTTTCCCAGTGCAGCCTTTCCCAGTGCAGCCTTGTCAGTGCAGCCTTGTCAGTGCAGCCTTCCCCAGTGCAGCCTTGTCAGTGCAGCCTTCCCCAGTGCAGCCTTGTCAGTGCAGCCTTCCCCAGTGCAGCCTTCCCCAGTGCAGCCTTGCCCCAGTGCAGCCTTCCCCAGTGCAGCCTTGCCCCAGTGCAGCCTGGGATCCCCTGTCCCTGCTTCCAGGGCTTCAAAATCGCGGACCGCGATTTGAAAATGGCGCCGCCGGCGCCGAAGTACACAGAGCCGGTCCTCGGCTCTTTCCGGCGGCTCTCGTTTACTTTCGGCTCCACTCGTAGTCCCAAGCGGAGCTATCCGAGTAGGTTCAGGTAGCTCCGCTCGGGACTACGAGTGGAGCCGAAAGTAAACGAGAGCCGCCGGAAAGAGCCGAGGACCGGCTCTGTGTACTTTGGCGCTGGCGGCGCCATTTTCAAATCGCGGTCCGCGATTTTGATGTGACAGCTCGGGATCAGCGGGGATCGGCGTATAACACGCACCTGCGACTTTCCCCTGATTTTAAGGGGAAAAAAGTGCGTGTTATACGCCGATTAATACGGTACTTTGAGATGCTGCCCCGGGCGTTTCCCACAGACAGAAGCAAAGTAGGTTTTGTGATCTTTGCTTTCTGAGACAGCCTTGGCCTGGGCAAACCCTCTATGGGAGACACAAAAAACTGTTGCCTTGAGCTACCCTGAGTTTGTGGTTTTGTTTAAAAGGGTATTTGACGTTCCTGCATGCTCCGCTTCTGCTGCCAAGTGCCTCATGTTCATTGAACAGAGTACAAGAACTGTTGCCAACTACACCATTGAATTCCGTACTCTGGCAGCAGAGGTTGCGTGGAACAATGAGGCCCTCCTGGCTGTTTTTTCTCATGGTCTCTCGGATACCATCAAGGATGAGATAGCAACCTGAGGTATACCCACTGAGCTGGAGAAGTTGATTACGTTTGCCATCCTCATTGACTCCAGACTCAGAGAAAGAGTCTCTTTTAAGGGAGCGCTTGCGGGAAGCCTCCTGTACGTTTGTCTCAGAGCTTTGCAGTCCCACCCTTGCCTCCCTCACCTCCCATGCCTCCTGGTACTGAGTCAGTCAGTGAAGATGAACCCATGCACTTGGGTTTCATGTATCTCTCTGTGGATGAGAGAACCTTTAGGAGGAGGGAGGGATTGTGCCTTTATTGTGGCCAGGCAGGTCACTTTTTGAAGTCTTGTCCTACTCCTCCAGGAAACTCCCGAACCTTGAGGTCATGTCATGGACAGACCTTAGGTGGTGTTGTTTCATCCCCAGTTATCCAGAAGGATAAGCCTCTGGTTTTGGTCACCCTTTCTTGGGCTGAGTTGTCCGTCAAGATACAGGCTCTAATCAACTCTGAGGCTGCAGGCCTGTTCATTGATGCTGCCTTTTTATGGAAGCACTCAATTCCGCTGCAGCTGCGTGACACTCCACTTGCCATTGAGGCTCTTGACGGGAGACCTCTACAGCCTGCCCATGTGACTCATGAGATGGTTCCTTTGTCCATGGCCGTAGGGGCTCTTCACCATGAGATAATCCAATTCCAAGTTATTTCCCCGCTGGTTATTGGTTATCCTTGGGTACAGAGGCACAACCCCACTTTTGATTGGCTTCATGCTGAGGTTCTCTCCTGGTCACCACCATGCAGTGAGACCTGCTTCCAGAAGGTAGCCACGGTCCTGTGCACCTCTTCACTCTCCTCCCTGCCGGAGGAGTACCGTCATTTTAGTGATGTCTTTGACAAAGGTCAAGCCAGTAGTTTGTCTCCACTCCAGCCGTATGATTGTGCAATTGACATTCAACCTGGTGCCATACCCCCTTGTTGCCGGGTTTACCCTTTGTCGGTCTTGGAGGATAAGGGCATGGAGGAGTGTGTTGCAGATGCACTTTCTCGAGGTTTCATCCGCAAATCCTCATCCTTTGCTGGTGCTGGTTTCTTCTTTGTGAAGAAGAAGAGTGGTGAACTAAGACCTTGTATTGATTATAGGGGTCTCAATTGTTTCAGGATTAAGAATGCTTATACGATTCCGTTCATTACAGAGTTATTTGACCGCCTCAAGGAAGCAACGGTTTTCACAAAGCTTGATTTGAGAGGGGCATACAATCTCCTGAGGATTAAGGAGGGCGATGAATGGAATACCAAAAAAGGCCATAATGAGTATTTCGTAATGCCTTTTGGCCTTTATAACGCCCCAGCAGTTTTACAGGAATTTATTAACAATGTCCTCCAAGATTTATTGCAGTTATGTGTGGTGGTTTATGTCGATGATATCCTCATATTTTCCAAGTCCCTGGAGAGCCACCACACAGATGTTTGTCGTGTGCTTCATTAACTAAGAGAGAACAATCTCTATTGTGAACTGGAGACGTGCAAGGTCCATCATGAACAGGTTAAATTCCTGGGTTATGTAATTTCCACTGCTGGTTTTTCGATGGACCCAGAGAAACTTCCAGCAGTCCTACAGTGGCCCTGACCCATGGGTTTACGTCCTCTGCAGCGGTTTTCCTGAACTTTGCCAACTATTATTGGAAGTTTATTCGTAACTTCTCGTCTCTGGTCAAGCCCCTGACTGATATGACCAGAAAGGACGGTAACCCACAGAGTTGATCTCCAGATTACATTAAGGACTTTGAGAGTCTCAAGGCTGCCTATGTTTCTGCTCCTGTGTTGGCATAGAATGCCAACACATAGAATGCAATAAGGTGAAAAACCTTGAGGGTTTACAACCCCTTTAAATGGGATTTAACAGCAAAACCCTAAAAAGAACAACAGTTTATGATATAGCAATGAAGGCACCTTGTTCGTTTACAATATTCACCTGGAAAACAACTGGTGCAGGTGCTAGAGAGCGATGCTGGCTTGTAATTGCAAATTAATGACAATCTAACACAGTAAAGCAATATAAATGGCATTTGCAATGGCAATACAGCCTACCTACTACCTGCTGCCCTGCCCAACCACTGGCCAGTGGGACTATGTAGAGTGTCTAAGGCCTCATTCACACCTAAGTGTAGTGATTTACTGGCATTTTTTGGGCCCTTTTTCATGTGTTTTTGCAGCTTTTTACAACCTTTTTTAACCACTTGCTGACCATCCATTGTATATATACAGCGATAGGTTGGCTCTATTGCGCAAACCACTGTACCCATACTGTGGTCCGTGCATGTGACTCTGTGGGCATGCACTCGTGGTACACAGAGGCAGAATGGGGATCTGCCTATGTAAACAAGGTGAATCCGTCTGACAGGGGACATCATAGAGATTTAATGTTCCCAGTGATTGGGAACGGCGATCTCTGTGGTGTTATAGTGAGTCCAGCCCCCACACAGTTAGAACACACCCAGGGAACACAGTTAACCCCTTGATCACCCCCTAGTGTTAATCTCTTCCCTGCCAGTGTCATTTATACATTGATCAGAGCATTTTTATAGCACTGATAAATAATGTAATAATGTCACTGGTCCCCAAAAAGTGTCACTTGGGGTCAAATTTGTCCGCCCCATGTCGCAGTCCCGCTAAAAATTGCAGATTGCCACCATTACCAGTAAGAAACATGAAAAAAATAAAAGTCCATAAATCTTTCCCATAGTTTGTAGAGCCGATAACTTTTGCACAAACCAATCAAGATACGCCTATTGCGTTTTTTTTTAACCAAAAATATGTAGCAAAATATATATCGGCCTAAACTGATGAACACATTTTTTTTGGATATGTATTATAGCAGAAAGTAAAAAATATTTTTTTTCAAAATTGTCACTTATTTTTGGCTATAACGCAAAAAAAAAAAAAAAAAAAACCACAGAGGCGATCAAATACCACCAAAAGAAAGCTCTATTTGTGGAAAAAAAGGACGTCACTTTTTGTTTGGGTACAGTGCCCCATGACCGTACAGTTGTCAGTCAATCGATGCAGTGCCGAATCACAAAAAATGGCCTGGTCATGAAGGGGGGTAAATCTTCTGGGTCTGAAGTCGTTAACAATAATAAAATGTGGCAATATTGTGATATGATCTTCATGTATAAATACATAAGGGGGATATGATCACCATGTATAAATATATAAGGGGGGATATGATATCCATGTATAAATACATAAGGGGAGATATGATCTCCATGTATAAATACATAAGGGGGATATGATCACCATATATAAATACATAAGGGGGATATGATATCCATGTATAAATACATAAGAAGGGATATGATATCCATGTATAAATACATAAGGGGGATATGATCTCCATGTATAAATATATAAGGGGGCATATGATCACCATGTATAAATACATATAGGGGGGATATGATCACCATGTATAAATACATAAGGGGGGGATATGATCACCATGTATAAATACATAAGGGGGATATGATCACCATGTATAAATACATAAGGGGGATATAATCTCCATATATAAATACATAAGGGGGGTATGATCACCATGTATAAATACATAAGGGGGGGATATGATCACCATGTATAAATACATAAGGGGGATATGATCACCATGTATAAATACATAAGGGGGGATATAATCTCCATATATAAATACATAAGGGGGGTATGATCACCATGTATAAATACATAAGGGGGGGATATGATCACCATGTATAAATACATAAGGGGGATATGATCTCCATGTATAAATATATAAGGGGGCATATGATCACCATGTATAAATACATATAGGGGGGGTATGATCACCATGTATAAATACATAAGGGGGGATATGATCACCATGTATAAATACATAAGGGGGGGATATGATCACCATGTATAAATACATAAGGGGGATATGATCTCCATGTATAAATACATAAGGGGGGTATGATCTCCATGTATAAATACATAAGGGGGATATAATCTCCATATATAAATACATAAGGGGGGTATGATCACCATGTATAAATACATAAGGGGGGTATGATCACCATGTATAAATACATAAGGGGGGTATGATCACCATGTATAAATACATAAGGGGGATATGATCTCCATGTATAAATACATAAGGGGGATATGATCTCCATGTATAAATACATAAGGGGGGATATGATCTCCATGTATAAATACATAAGGGGGATATGATCTCCATGTATAAATACACAGAGGCGGCTCTAGGCTTCGGGAGGCCTTAGGCAAAACTTAGACATGAGGCTCCACTCATGCCCATAATGGGAAAAATAGTTAAAGCGAAAAAATAATAAATGTGTGCCCCCCCCACAGCGCTGTCGGCTTCCCTCCTCTTCTCTCCCGCAGACTGGGGGATCTTCAGGAAAAGGGGTTGATAAATATGTCATTTACCAGCCCCTTCCTTTTCTAAATGAACACAGTGAGTGATCGGTACTGATCACTCACTGTGTTCATTCATAACTGAAGCATAGTAAACTGTTTTCTCTGCTTTGGTTTATGAATTAACAGGAGCCTCTGTCTCCTGTTCATTCATTTGCAGTGCAGCTGAGGCTACAGAGAAAGGGACTGGGGAATATGTATCCTCGGTCCCTTTCTCTGTGTCAAAAGTGATACTTCAGGGGTCTGTTTAGACCCCTAATACCTCACCAAAGAAACCAAAAAACTCACCAAAAAACGTAATTTTTGTTTTTAAAAAAACTTTAAAAAAAATAAATATAATCAGACTAAAATTTCTAATCAGACCAAAAAGCAATGCCTAATATGCAGCATAATTTAGCCACACTCACTGTTTTCTGCAGTGCGCTGTGTATGCCACAGGTCACCATCTTCCTAGTAGGGGCCCCAGTGCATTACTTTGTCCATGATGCTATTATGATGGCACTTTACAATGGTGGTAAACATGTGTAGCAGAGGAAAATGGAGGGTATGACAGCGGGTAGTATGTACATGAGAGGGGTGCAGAGTGTATGTGGGGGGTAGTATGTACATGAGAGGGGTGCAGAATGTATGTGGGGGGTAGTATGTACATGAGAGGGGTGCAGAGTGTATGTGGGGGGTAGTATGTACATGAGAGGAGTGTGGAGTGTATGTGGGGGGTAGTATGTATATGAGAGCAGTGTGGAGTGTATGTGGGGGGTAGTATGTATATGAGAGCAGTGCGGAGTGTATGTGGGGGGTAGTATGTATATGAGAGCAGTGCGGAGTGTATGTGGGGGGTAGTATGTATATGAGAGCAGTGCGGAGTGTATGTGGGGGGTAGTATGTATATGAGAGCAGTGTGGAGTGTATGTGGGGGGTAGTATGAATATGAGAGCAGTGTGGAGTGTATGTGGGGGGTAGTATGTATATGAGAATAGTGCGGAGTGTATGTGGGGGGTAGTATGTATATGAGAGGAGTGTGGAGTGTATGTGGGGGGTAGTATGTATATGAGAGCAGTGTGGAGTGTATGTGGGGGGTAGTATGTATATGAGAATAGTGCGGAGTGTATGTGGGGGGTAGTATGTATATGAGAGGAGTGTGGAGTGTATGTGGGGGGTAGTATGTATATGAGAGCAGTGTGGAGTGTATGTGGGGGGTAGTATGTATATGAGAGCAGTGTGGAGTGTATGTGGGGGGTAGTATGTATATGAGAATAGTGCGGAGTGTATGTGGGGGGTAGTATGTATATGAGAGGAGTGTGGAGTGTATGTGGGGGGTAGTATGTATATGAGAGCAGTGTGGAGTGTATGTGGGGGGTAGTATGTATATGAGAGCAGTGCGGAGTGTATGTGGGGGTAGTATGTATATGAGAGGAGTGCGAAGTGTATGGCGGTGGGAAGTATTGGGGTAGTATGACATGAGAGGGTTGCATATGGTATAAAAGTGGTATATGGTGTGAATGAGCCCTAATTTATTGCTCCAGCACTGCAGAGACCACTTTGCAGTGGCATGCATAGAGCAACTGAAGTTAGCAGCACAGCACCAGGACTGGCCTCCTATTGTGCTGCAGACACTGCTCTCACCATCCCCTCACCCATCTCAAGTCCCTGCATACAAGTCGCAAGTGCTCCCATAAAGCTGCCAGCTCACCTCCCTCCACACCTGACAAAACGAACTCATGCATGTCCGTGCTTGCATCCATCCCTCCTGGGTTCAGCAGCGGCCGACAGCTCCGCCTCTATAATCTGTCCTCAGGCAGCGCTGGAGCCTCGAGGATACTGAGAGAGGGGGCGCTGGAGAGTGCCGAGGGAGGCAGAGAGAGGAGACTTCAGGTCGGTGCGGCGCTGGTCATATAGCAGTGCTGTAGTGTTCGCTCATCCCACTAGCTTGGGGACACTAACCGGGAGATATTCCCTGCCACTCACACACACACGGGTCAGGCAAATTAGGTGATTGCGGGGCCCCTATGAGTGCGAGGCCTAAGGCAATTGCCTAATTTGCCTAATTAGAGAGCCGCCTCTGTAAATACATAAGGGGGGATATGATCTCCATGTATAAATACATAAGGGGGATATGATCTGCATGTATAAATACATAAGGGGGATATGATCTCCATGTATAAATACATAAGGGGGATATGATCACCATGATGAAGACACGTGATCCCTGTGTCGAACACGCGTAGGGGAGGGGACAGGACGGAGTGAGCAGCACGGAGTCTGTTTGTAAAGAAATACCATACCACACGCTATACCTGCAGTTTTTAAACTTTGGAGGCTTGTTACAGAGCGGTGCACTTACGCACCAAAAGAATGTGAGTACCCCATTGTGGGGAGTGTGTTTTTAGTAAATAAATATACCCTACGTTATTACACTATGGAGTTTTCTTTTGTCTATATTTATGATATGGAGCTGCATTGAACCAGGCTGGAGATCGGCACCTGTAATCAGTTTAGAGTCCGGCGGTGGCTCCGAGGCGTGTTTTGACACAGTTAGCAGCTGTGTCACACGCTCTGAGGTGAGCACAACATCTTATGGGGGTCACTGAAGTGCACCGGAGCATGGTTTGCGGCACATAGGATTTGATAAGCATGTGGGATGACACCATATATAGACTATACTTTATTTACTTTATTTTGATATTTCATTTCAGGACTTTTTTCACCTATCACACAGGATTGGTCAACAGAATCTGTTTGATATTTGTGTGAGCACTGGTCACTTTATATTTATGCATGCAATTTAACATTTGTTGATATATTATATGCACGTTGCACTTTAAATGCTGTATTATATGATAAGTTGTTTAAATGAGCTTTTTAATTTATGATTGATACACTATTTACATTTACACTTTAGGAGTTTACATATTAATTTGGTACACCCTAGCGCAGCGTATAACATCTCTCTAGATAATATAACTGGATACTGACATTTATAGGTAAAGTTGATCCAGGGAAAATCTGATTGCCTCTCGGGGGATCAGGAAGGATTTTTCCCCTGCTGTAGCACATTGGATGATGCTTTGCTGGGGGTTTTCACCTTCCTCTGGATCAACTGTGGGTATAGGATTGTGTATATGGGGTTGTATGGTTTTATTTTTTAGTTGAACTGGATGGACTTGTGTCTTTTTTCAACCTGATTAACAATGTAACCCAGAAATAAAGGCAAGTGATGCATTATTCTGTGTCTGTGGTTTGACTTCAATCTGCATTGCTCCCATAGATCTGTGTGTGTGTGTGTGTCTGAACGTGTGGAGCAGAGAGAGCCAGCAGAGGTTAGTATAGATCATATAGATTGGTGGTATGGTAGGATTATATCCCTCAGATTGATGGGTACCGTTAACTTGTTACAAATCTGGGATAACCTTTTCGTTAGTATAGAGGCATAGTTGCCAACAGTCCCGATTTTCCCGGGACAATCCCGATTTTGGGACCCTCGTCCCGATTGGAGAGTGTCCCGAATTTGGGATTTCCCATAAGGAAAATCGGGAATGTTGTTTTTTTTTGTTTTTTTGGAGCAGCGGGCTCCAGCAAAATGGCGGCCGGCGCCGCCGCTCTTTCTTCCTCTAGTGTTCAGTGGAGAGGGGAAGGGGGCTCGAACCGTGCAGCCAATGAAGTGCCTTCTTTAGCTGCACGGCCCCTCCCCTCTACACTGAAGTGAGCAGAAGACACGGCATGTTGCCGTGTCTTGCTGAAAGCTCCCAGCCCCGTACTGTGCAAGCGCTGCGCCTGTGCAGTACAGGGGGTCTTCCTTTCCCGAGTGGAACTTTCTCAGCAGAACACCGGCCGCTCCTGCACTGAGCGGGGGCTGGGCTGCATTGAGGGGGGCTGCACTAACAGGGGGGCTGCACTAACTGAGGGGGGCTGCACTAACTGAGGGGGGGCTGCACTAACTGAGGGGGGCTGCACTGAGGGGGGCTGCACTGAGGGGGGCTGCACTAACTGAGGGGGGGTGCACTGAGGGGGCTGCACTAATAGAGGGGGGCTGCACTGAGGGGGGTTGCACTAATCGAGGGCTGCAATAATAGAGGGGGGCTGCACTGAGGGGGGTCTGCACTGATGGAGGGGGTCTGCACTGATGGAGGGGGTCTGCACTGATGGAGGGGGTCTGCACTGATGGAGGGGATCTGCACTGATGGAGAGGGTCTGCACTGATGGAGAGGGTCTGCACTGATGGAGGGGGTCTGCATTGAGGAGGTCTATACAGACTCTGGCGGGGGCACCTGATGCAAGGACAGTCTCTGGCGGGGGCACCTGATGCAAGGACAGACTCTGCTGGTGGCACCTGATGCAAGGACAGACTCTGCTGGTGGCAGGTGACGTGGCTAGTGACACGCTCAGGGATCCCACTGATTCGGCATTATGGTGAGTTGAAGGATTTAATTTTATATTACAATGTAATAAAAGAAATAATGCGCTTCAATCATCCTGACACCATAACAACCATGGTGCCGGGATGATTGAAGCGTTAACACCAGGCGTTTGGAGTATCTTTATCTGCTGATTGTTAAACTTTCTAGAATACACATATTTCTATTGTGTAGGATCTGGGGCTGCAGTCCCGTCATTTCCCTCTCCCCCTTTCCTTCTACCCCTTTCCCTCTCCCCCTTTCCCTCTCCATCCCTCAGACTCTAACCACACCTTCTTGAGCCATGCCCATTTAAGCCACATCCACTTTTCACATAAGCCACGCCCACGTTTCACATAAGCCACACCCGATTTTAACATAAGATACGCCCATTTTTCGCATAAGACACGCCCATATTTCGCCGATCTCTCCTCTATGTTATCAGTACATGTACACGGGATCCCCGATCTCTCCTCTATGTTATCAGTATATGTACACGGGATCCCCGATCTCTCCTCTATGTTATCAGTACATGTACACGGGATCCTTGATCTCTCCTCTATGTTATCAGTACATGTACACGGGATCCCCAATCTCTCCTCTGTTATCAGTACATGTACATGGGATCCCCGATCTCTTCTCTATGTTATCAGTACATGTACACGGGATCCCCGATCTCTCCTCTATGTTATCAGTACATGTACACGGGATCCCCGATCTCTCCTCTATGTTATCAGTACATGTACACGGGATCCCTGATCTCTCCTCTATGTTATCAGTACATGTACACGGGATCCCCGATCTCTCCTCTGTTATCAGTACATGTACACGGGATCCCGATCTCTCCTCTGTTATCAGTACATGTACACGGGATCCTTGATCTCTCCTCTATGTTATCAGTACATGTACACGGGATCCCCGATCTCTCCTCTATCTTATCAGTACATGTACACGGGATCCCTGATCTCTCCTCTATCTTATCAGTACATGTACACAGGATCCCCGATCTCTCCTCTATCTTATCAGTACATGTACACGGGATCCCCAATCTCTCCTCTATCTTATCAGTACATGTACACAGGATTCCCAATCTCTCCTCTATCTTATCAGTACATGTACACGGGATCCCCGATCTCTCCTCTATCTTATCAGTACATGTACACGGGATCCCCAATCTCTCCTCTATCTTATCAGTACATGTACACGGGATCCCCAATCTCTCCTCTATCTTATCAGTACATGTACACAGGATCCCCGATCTCTCCTCTATGTTATCAGTACATGTACACAGGATCCCCGATCTCTCATCTATGTTATCAGTACATGTACACAGGATCCCCGATCTCTCCTCTATGTTATCAGTACATGTACACAGGATCCCCGATCTCTCTTCTATGTTATCAGTACATGTACACAGGATTCCCGATCTCTCCTCTATCTTATCAGTACATGTACACGGGATCCCCAATCTCTCCTTTATCTTATCAGTACATGTACACGGGATCCCCGATCTCTCCTCTATCTTATCAGTACATGTACACGGGATCCCCGATCTCTCCTCTATGTTATCAGTACATGTACACAGGATCCCCGATCTCTCCTCTATCTTATCAGTACATGTACACGGGATCCCCGATCTCTCCTCTATCTTATCAGTACATGTACACGGGATCCCCGATCTCTCCTCTATGTTATCAGTACATGTACACGGGATCCCTGATCTCTCCTCTATGTTATCAGTACATGTACACGGGATCCCCGATCTCTCCTCTGTTATCAGTACATGTACACAGGATCCCCGATCTCTCCTCTATCTTATCAGTACATGTACACGGGATCCCCAATCTCTCCTCTATCTTATCAGTACATGTACACAGGATTCCCAATCTCTCCTCTATCTTATCAGTACATGTACACGGGATCCCCGATCTCTCCTCGATCTTATCAGTACATGTACACAGGATCCCCGATCTCTCCTCTATCTTATCAGTACATGTACACGGGATCCCCAATCTCTCCTCTATCTTATCAGTACATGTACACAGGATCCCCGATCTCTCCTCTATGTTATCAGTACATGTACACAGGATCCCCGATCTCTCATCTATGTTATCAGTACATGTACACAGGATCCCCGATCTCTCCTCTATGTTATCAGTACATGTACACAGGATCCCCGATCTCTCTTCTATGTTATCAGTACATGTACACAGGATTCCCGATCTCTCCT
Source organism: Aquarana catesbeiana (assembly GCF_042186555.1). Lineage (NCBI taxonomy): Eukaryota > Metazoa > Chordata > Amphibia > Anura > Ranidae > Aquarana > Aquarana catesbeiana. Next base: position 209,876,740 of record NC_133336.1, read on the forward strand.
CTATCTTATCAGTACATGTACACGGGATCCCCAATCTCTCCTTTATCTTATCAGTACATGTACACGGGATCCCCGATCTCTCCTCTATCTTATCAGTACATGTACACGGGATCCCCGATCTCTCCTCTATGTTATCAGTACATGTACACAGGATCCCCGATCTCTCCTCTATCTTATCAGTACATGTACACGGGATCCCCGATCTCTCCTCTATCTTATCAGTACATGTACACGGGATCCCCGATCTCTCCTCTATGTTATCAGTACATGTACACGGGATCCCTGATCTCTCCTCTATGTTATCAGTACATGTACACGGGATCCCCGATCTCTCCTCTGTTATCAGTACATGTACACAGGATCCCCGATCTTTCCTCTATCTTATCAGTACATGTACACGGGATCCCCAATCTCTCCTCTATCTTATCAGTACATGTACACGGGATCCCCGATCTCTCCTCTATCTTATCAGTACATGTACACGGGATCCCCAATCTCTCCTCTATCTTATCAGTACATGTACACGGGATCCCCGATCTCTCCTCTATCTTATCAGTACATGTACACAGGATCCCCGATCTCTCCTCTATGTTATCAGTACATGTACACGGGATCCCCAATCTCTCCTCTATCTTATCAGTACATGTACACAGGATTCCCGATCTCTCCTCTATCTTATCAGTACATGTACACGGGATCCCCAATCTCTCCTTTATCTTATCAGTACATGTACACGGGATCCCCGATCTCTCCTCTATCTTATCAGTACATGTACACGGGATCCCCGATCTCTCCTCTATGTTATCAGTACATGTACACAGGATCCCCGATCTCTCCTCTATCTTATCAGTACATGTACACGGGATCCCCGATCTCTCCTCTATGTTATCAGTACATGTACACGGGATCCCCGATCTCTCCTCTATGTTATCAGTATATGTACACGGGATCCCCGATCTCTCCTCTATGTTATCAGTACATGTACACGGGATCCTTGATCTCTCCTCTATGTTATCAGTACATGTACACAGGATCCCCGATCTCTCCTCTATCTTATCAGTACATGTACACGGGATCCCTGATCTCTCCTCTGTTATCAGTACATGTACATGGGATCCCCGATCTCTCCTCTATGTTATCAGTACATGTACACAGGATCCCCGATCTCTCCTCTATCTTATCAGTACATGTACACGGGATCCCCGATCTCTCCTCTATGTTATCAGTACATGTACACGGGATCCCCGATCTCTCCTCTATGTTATCAGTATATGTACACGGGATCCCCGATCTCTCCTCTATGTTATCAGTACATGTACACGGGATCCTTGATCTCTCCTCTATGTTATCAGTACATGTACACAGGATCCCCGATCTCTCCTCTATTTTATCAGTACATGTACACGGGATCCCTGATCTCTCCTCTGTTATCAGTACATGTACACGGGATCCCCGATCTCTCCTCTATGTTATCAGTACATGTACACGGGATCCCTGATCTCTCCTCTATGTTATCAGTATATGTACACGGGATCCCCGATCTCTCCTCTATGTTATCAGTACATGTACACGGGATCCTTGATCTCTCCTCTATGTTATCAGTACATGTACACAGGATCCCCGATCTCTCCTCTATCTTATCAGTACATGTACACGGGATCCCTGATCTCTCCTCTGTTATCAGTACATGTACATGGGATCCTTGATCTCTCCTCTATGTTATCAGTACATGTACACGGGATCCCCGATCTCTCCTCTGTTATCAGTACATGTACACGGGATCCACGATCTCTTCTCTATGTTATCAGTACATGTACACGGGATCCCTGATCTCTCCTCTATGTTATCAGTACATGTACACGGGATCCCCGATCTCTCCTCTGTTATCAGTACATGTACACGGGATCCCGATCTCTCCTCTGTTATCAGTACATGTACACGGGATCCTTGATCTCTCCTCTATGTTATCAGTACATGTACACGGGATCCCCGATCTCTCCTCTATCTTATCAGTACATGTACACAGGATCCCCGATCTCTCCTCTATCTTATCAGTACATGTACACAGGATCCCCAATCTCTCCTCTATCTTATCAGTACATGTACACGGGATCCCTGATCTCTCCTCTATCTTATCAGTACATGTACACAGGATTCCCGATCTCTCCTCTATCTTATCAGTACATGTACACGGGATCCCCAATCTCTCCTCTATCTTATCAGTACATGTACATGGGATCCCCGATCTCTCCTCTATCTTATCAGTACATGTACACGGGATCCCCAATCTCTCCTCTATCTTATCAGTACATGTACACGGGATCCCCGATCTCTCCTCTATCTTATCAGTACATGTACACAGGATCCCCGATCTCTCCTCTATGTTATCAGTACATGTACACGGGATCCCTGATCTCTCCTCTATGTTATCAGTACATGTACACGGGATCCCCGATCTCTCCTCTATGTTATCAGTACATGTACACGGGATCCCCGATCTCTCCTCTATGTTATCAGTACATGTACACAGGATCCCCGATCTCTCCTCTATGTTATCTTATCAGTACATGTACACGGGATCCCCAATCTCTCCTCTATCTTATCAGTACATGTACACGGGATCCCCGATCTCTCCTCTATGTTATCAGTACATGTACACGGGATCCCCGATCTCTCCTCTATCTTATCAGTACATGTACACAGGATCCCCGATCTCTCCTCTATGTTATCAGTACATGTACACGGGATCCCCGATCTCACATCTATGTTATCAGTACATGCACACGGGATCCCCGATCTCTCCTCTATCTTATCAGTACATGTACACAGGATCCCCGATCTCTCCTCTATGTTATCCGTACATGTACACGGGATCCCCGATCTCTCCTCTATCTTATCAGTACATGTACACGGGATCCCCGATCTCTCCTCTATGTTATCAGTACATGTACACAGGATCCACGATCTCTCCTATATCTTATCAGTACATGTACACGGGATCCCCGATCTCTCCTCTATGTTATCAGTACATGTACACAGGATCCCCGATCTCTCCTCTATGTTATCAGTACATGTACACGGGATCCCTGATCTCTCCTCTCTGTTATCAGTACATGTACACAGGATCCCCGATCTCTCTATGTTATCAGTACATGTACACAGGATCCCTGATCTCTCTATGTTATCAGTACATGTACACAGGATCCCTGATCTCTCCTCTATGTTATCAGTACATGTACACAGGATCCCCGATCTCTCCTCTATGTTATCAGTACATGTACACAGGATCCCTGATCTCTCCTCTATGTTATCAGTACATGTACACAGGATCCCCGATCTCTCCTCTATGTTATCAGTACATGTACACGGGATCCCTGATCTCTCCTCTCTGTTATCAGTACATGTACACAGGATCCCCGATCTCTCCTCTATGTTATCAGTACATGTACACAGGATCCCCGATCTCTCCTATATGTTATCAGTACATGTACACGGGATCCCCGATCTCTCCTCTCTGTTATCAGTACATGTACACAGGATCCCCGATCTCTCCTCTATGTTATCAGTACATGTACACAGGATCCCTGATCTCTCCTCTATGTTATGTACACGGGGTCGTTTATAGTTGTTTCTAGGCAGTTGAGTTTGGAGGCCTTTGGAAAGCAAAAAAATGAGTTCAGACGCTGAATTTAAAGGCATTTCCAGCGCCAAACACTTCTAAACGCGGCTAAACACAGTAACTCACATTTAGCCGTGTTTCGTTTACAGGCATTTTTCATTTTTGGTTATTTAAAAAAAAAAAATTCAAATGCTTCTAAATGCAAACGCGGCAAAACGCTGCTAAACGCGGCATGTAAATGCGGAAAAACAGATGGTTTAAACATGGGTTACTATCTGTCAAGTTAAATCGTTCCGGAGAGGTTGTAAAAACATCCCGTGTACATTAAGCCTCAATCTCTCCTCTATGTTATCAGTACATGTACATGGGATCCCCGATCTCTCCTCTATGTTATCAGTACATGTACATGGGATCCCCGATCTCTCCTCTATGTAATCAGTACATGTACACGGGATCCCCGATCTCTCCTCTATGTTATCAGTACATGTACATGGGATCCCGGATCTCTCCTCTATGTTATCAGTACATGTACATGGGATCCCCGATCTCTCCTCTATGTAATCAGTACATGTACATGGGATCCCCGATCTCTCCTCTATGTAATCAGTACATGTACACAGGATCCCCGATCTCTCCTCTATGTTATCAGTACATGTACACAGGATCCCCGATCTCTCCTCTATGTTATCAGTACATGTACACGGGATCCCCGATCTCTCATCTATGTTATCAGTACATGTACACAGGATCCCTGATCTCTCCTCTATGTTATCAGTACATGTACACAGGATCCCCAATCTCTCCTCTATCTTATCAGTACATGTACACGGGATCCCCGATCTCTCCTCTGTCTTATCAGTACATGTACACGGGATCCCCGATCTCTCCTCTGTCTTATCAGTACATGTACACGGGATCCCCGATCTCTCCTCTATGTTATCAGTACATGTACACGGGATCCCCGATCTCTCCTCTATGTTATCAGTACATGTACACGGGACCCCCGATCTCTCCTCTATGTTATCAGTACATGTACACGGGATCCCCGATTTCTCCTCTATGTTATCAGTACATGTACACGGGATCCCAGATCTCTCATCTATGTTATCAGTACATGTACACGGGATCCCCGATCTCTCTCCTATGTTATCAGTACATGTACACAGGATCCCCCATCTCTCCTCTATGTTATCAGTACATGTACACGGGATCCCCGATCTCTCCTCTATCTTATCTTATCAGTACATGTACATGGGATCCCCGATCTCTCCTCTATGTTATCAGTACATGTACACGGGATCCCCGATCTCTCCTCTATCTTATCAGTACATTTACACAGGATCCCCAATCTCTCCTCTGTTATCTTATCAGTACATGTACACGGGATCCCCGATCTCTCCTCTATCTTATCTTATCAGTACATGTACACGGGATCCCCGATCTCTCCTCTGTTATCTTATCAGTACATGTACACGGGATCCCTGATCTCTCCTCTATGTTATCAGTACATGTACACGGGATCCCCGATCTCTCCTCTATGTTATCAGTACATGTACACGGGATCCCCGATCTCTCCTCTATGTTATCAGTACATGTACACGGGATCCCCGATCTCTCCTTTATGTTATCAGTACATGTACACAGGATCCCCGATCTCTCTTCTATCTTATCAGTACATGTACACGGGATCCCCGATCTCTCCTCTATGTTATCAGTACATGTACACAGGATCCCCGATCTCTCCTCTATCTTATCAGTACATGTACACGGGATCCCCGATCTCTCCTCTATGTTATCAGTACATGTACACAGGATCCCCGATCTCTCCTCTATGTTATCAGTACATGTACACGGGATCCCCGATCTCTCCTCTATGTTATCAGTACCTGTACACAGGATCCCCAATCTCTTCTCTATGTTATCAGTACATGTACACGGGATCCCCGATCTCTCCTCTATGTTATCAGTACATGTACACAGGATCCCTGATCTCTCCTCTATGTTATCAGTACATTTACACAGGATCCCCAATCTCTCCTCTGTTATCTTATCAGTACATGTACACGGGATCCCCGTTCTCTCCTCTATGTTATCAGTACATGTACACGGGATCCCCGATCTCTCCTCTATCTTATCTTATCAGTACATGTACACGGGATCCCCGATCTCTCCTCTGTTATCTTATCAGTACATGTACACGGGATCCCTGATCTCTCCTCTATGTTATCAGTACATGTACACGGGATCCCCGATCTCTCCTCTATGTTATCAGTACATGTACATGGGATCCCCGATCTCTCCTCTATGTAATCAGTACATGTACATGGGATCCCCGATCTCTCCTCTATGTAATCAGTACATGTACACGGGATCCCCGATCTCTCCTCTATGTTATCAGTACATGTACATGGGATCCCGGATCTCTCCTCTATGTTATCAGTACATGTACATGGGATCCCCGATCTCTCCTCTGTGTAATCAGTACATGTACATGGGATCCCCGATCTCTCCTCTATGTAATCAGTACATGTACACAGGATCCCCGATCTCTCCTCTATGTTATCAGTACATGTACACAGGATCCCCGATCTCTCCTCTATGTTATCAGTACATGTACACGGGATCCCCAATCTCTCCTCTGTTATCAGTACATGTACATGGGATCCCCGATCTCTTCTCTATGTTATCAGTACATGTACACGGGATCCCCGATCTCTCCTCTATGTTATCAGTACATGTACACGGGATCCCCGATCTCTCCTCTATGTTATCAGTACATGTACACGGGATCCCTGATCTCTCCTCTATGTTATCAGTACATGTACACGGGATCCCCGATCTCTCCTCTGTTATCAGTACATGTACACGGGATCCCGATCTCTCCTCTGTTATCAGTACATGTACACGGGATCCTTGATCTCTCCTCTATGTTATCAGTACATGTACACGGGATCCCCGATCTCTCCTCTATCTTATCAGTACATGTACACAGGATCCCCGATCTCTCCTCTATCTTATCAGTACATGTACACGGGATCCCCAATCTCTCCTCTATCTTATCAGTACATGTACACAGGATCCCCGATCTCTCCTCTATGTTATCAGTACATGTACACAGGATCCCCGATCTCTCATCTATGTTATCAGTACATGTACACAGGATCCCCGATCTCTCCTCTATGTTATCAGTACATGTACACAGGATCCCCGATCTCTCTTCTATGTTATCAGTACATGTACACAGGATTCCCGATCTCTCCTCTATCTTATCAGTACATGTACACGGGATCCCCAATCTCTCCTTTATCTTATCAGTACATGTACACGGGATCCCCGATCTCTCCTCTATCTTATCAGTACATGTACACGGGATCCCCGATCTCTCCTCTATGTTATCAGTACATGTACACAGGATCCCCGATCTCTCCTCTATCTTATCAGTACATGTACACGGGATCCCCGATCTCTCCTCTGTTATCAGTACATGTACACAGGATCCCCGATCTCTCCTCTATGTTATCAGTACATGTACACGGGATCCCCGATCTCTCCTCTATGTTATCAGTACATGTACACAGGATCCCCGATCTCTCCTCTATCTTATCAGTACATGTACACGGGATCCCCGATCTCTCCTCTATCTTATCAGTACATGTACACGGGATCCCCGATCTCTCCTCTATGTTATCAGTACATGTACACGGGATCCCTGATCTCTCCTCTATGTTATCAGTACATGTACACGGGATCCCCGATCTCTCCTCTGTTATCAGTACATGTACACAGGATCCCCGATCTTTCCTCTATCTTATCAGTACATGTACACGGGATCCCCAATCTCTCCTCTATCTTATCAGTACATGTACACAGGATTCCCGATCTCTCCTCTATCTTATCAGTACATGTACACGGGATCCCCAATCTCTCCTCTATCTTATCAGTACATGTACACGGGATCCCCGATCTCTCCTCTATCTTATCAGTACATGTACACGGGATCCCCAATCTCTCCTCTATCTTATCAGTACATGTACACGGGATCCCCGATCTCTCCTCTATCTTATCAGTACATGTACACAGGATCCCCGATCTCTCCTCTATGTTATCAGTACATGTACACGGGATCCCCAATCTCTCCTCTATCTTATCAGTACATGTACACAGGATTTCCGATCTCTCCTCTATCTTATCAGTACATGTACACGGGATCCCCAATCTCTCCTTTATCTTATCAGTACATGTACACGGGATCCCCGATCTCTCCTCTATCTTATCAGTACATGTACACGGGATCCCCGATCTCTCCTCTATGTTATCAGTACATGTACACAGGATCCCCGATCTCTCCTCTATCTTATCAGTACATGTACACGGGATCCCCGATCTCTCCTCTATGTTATCAGTACATGTACACGGGATCCCCGATCTCTCCTCTATGTTATCAGTATATGTACACGGGATCCCCGATCTCTCCTCTATGTTATCAGTACATGTACACGGGATCCTTGATCTCTCCTCTATGTTATCAGTACATGTACACAGGATCCCCGATCTCTCCTCTATCTTATCAGTACATGTACACGGGATCCCTGAACTCTCCTCTGTTATCAGTACATGTACATGGGATCCCCGATCTCTCCTCTATGTTATCAGTACATGTACACAGGATCCCCGATCTCTCCTCTATCTTATCAGTACATGTACACGGGATCCCCGATCTCTCCTCTATGTTATCAGTACATGTACACGGGATCCCCGATCTCTCCTCTATGTTATCAGTATATGTACACGGGATCCCCGATCTCTCCTCTATGTTATCAGTACATGTACACGGGATCCTTGATCTCTCCTCTATGTTATCAGTACATGTACACAGGATCCCCGATCTCTCCTCTATCTTATCAGTACATGTACACGGGATCCCTGATCTCTCCTCTGTTATCAGTACATGCACACGGGATCCCCGATCTCTCCTCTATGTTATCAGTACATGTACACGGGATTCCCGATCTCTCCTCTATGTTATCAGTATATGTACACGGGATCCCCGATCTCTCCTCTATGTTATCAGTACATGTACACGGGATCCTTGATCTCTCCTCTATGTTATCAGTACATGTACACAGGATCCCCGATCTCTCCTCTATCTTATCAGTACATGTACACGGGATCCCTGATCTCTCCTCTGTTATCAGTACATGTACATGGGATCCTTGATCTCTCCTCTATGTTATCAGTACATGTACACGGGATCCCCGATCTCTCCTCTGTTATCAGTACATGTACACGGGATCCCCGATCTCTTCTCTATGTTATCAGTACATGTACACGGGATCCCTGATCTCTCCTCTATGTTATCAGTACATGTACACGGGATCCCCGATCTCTCCTCTGTTATCAGTACATGTACACGGGATCCCGATCTCTCCTCTGTTATCAGTACATGTACACGGGATCCTTGATCTCTCCTCTATGTTATCAGTACATGTACACGGGATCCCCGATCTCTCCTCTATCTTATCAGTACATGTACACAGGATCCCCGATCTCTCCTCTATCTTATCAGTACATGTACACAGGATCCCCAATCTCTCCTCTATCTTATCAGTACATGTACACGGGATCCCTGATCTCTCCTCTATCTTATCAGTACATGTACACAGGATTCCCGATCTCTCCTCTATCTTATCAGTACATGTACACGGGATCCCCAATCTCTCCTCTATCTTATCAGTACATGTACATGGGATCCCCGATCTCTCCTCTATCTTATCAGTACATGTACACGGGATCCCCAATCTCTCCTCTATCTTATCAGTACATGTACACGGGATCCCCGATCTCTCCTCTATCTTATCAGTACATGTACACAGGATCCCCGATCTCTCCTCTATGTTATCAGTACATGTACACGGGATCCCTGATCTCTCCTCTATGTTATCAGTACATGTACACGGGATCCCCGATCTCTCCTCTATGTTATCAGTACATGTACACGGGATCCCCGATCTCTCCTCTATGTTATCAGTACATGTACACAGGATCCCCGATCTCTCCTCTATGTTATCTTATCAGTACATGTACACGGGATCCCAGATCTCTCCTCTATGTTATCAGTACATGTACACGGGATCCCCGATGTCTCCTCTATCTTATCAGTACATGTACACAGGATCCCCGATCTCTCCTCTATGTTATCAGTACATGTACACGGGATCCCCGATCTCACATCTATGTTATCAGTACATGCACACGGGATCCCCGATCTCTCCTCTATCTTATCAGTACATGTACACAGGATCCCCGATCTCTCCTCTATGTTATCCGTACATGTACACGGGATCCCCGATCTCTCCTCTATCTTATCAGTACATGTACACGGGATCCCCGATCTCTCCTCTATGTTATCAGTACATGTACACAGGATCCACGATCTCTCCTATATCTTATCAGTACATGTACACGGGATCCCCGATCTCTCCTCTATGTTATCAGTACATGTACACAGGATCCCCGATCTCTCCTCTATGTTATCAGTACATGTACACGGGATCCCTGATCTCTCCTCTCTGTTATCAGTACATGTACACAGGATCCCCGATCTCTCTATGTTATCAGTACATGTACACAGGATCCCTGATCTCTCTATGTTATCAGTACATGTACACAGGATCCCTGATCTCTCCTCTATGTTATCAGTACATGTACACAGGATCCCCGATCTCTCCTCTATGTTATCAGTACATGTACACAGGATCCCTGATCTCTCCTCTATGTTATCAGTACATGTACACAGGATCCCCGATCTCTCCTCTATGTTATCAGTACATGTACACGGGATCCCTGATCTCTCCTCTCTGTTATCAGTACATGTACACAGGATCCCCGATCTCTCCTCTATGTTATCAGTACATGTACACAGGATCCCCGATCTCTCCTATATGTTATCAGTACATGTACACGGGATCCCCGATCTCTCCTCTCTGTTATCAGTACATGTACACAGGATCCCCGATCTCTCCTCTATGTTATCAGTACATGTACACAGGATCCCTGATCTCTCCTCTATGTTATGTACACGGGGTCGTTTATAGTTGTTTCTAGGCAGTTGAGTTTGGAGGCCTTTGGAAAGCAAAAAAATGAGTTCAGACGCTGAATTTAAAGGCATTTCCAGCGCCAAACACTTCTAAACGCGGCTAAACACAGTAACTCACATTTAGCCGTGTTTCGTTTACAGGCATTTTTCATTTTTGGTTATTTAAAAAAAAAAAATTCAAATGCTTCTAAATGCAAACGCGGCAAAACGCTGCTAAAGGCGGCATGTAAATGCGGAAAAACAGATGGTTTAAACATGGGTTACTATCTGTCAAGTTAAATCGTTCCGGAGAGGTTGTAAAAACATCCCGTGTACATTAAGCCTCAATCTCTCCTCTATGTTATCAGTACATGTACATGGGATCCCCGATCTCTCCTCTATGTTATCAGTACATGTACATGGGATCCCCGATCTCTCCTCTATGTAATCAGTACATGTACACGGGATCCCCGATCTCTCCTCTATGTTATCAGTACATGTACATGGGATCCCGGATCTCTCCTCTATGTTATCAGTACATGTACATGGGATCCCCGATCTCTCCTCTATGTAATCAGTACATGTACATGGGATCCCCGATCTCTCCTCTATGTAATCAGTACATGTACACAGGATCCCCGATCTCTCCTCTATGTTATCAGTACATGTACACAGGATCCCCGATCTCTCCTCTATGTTATCAGTACATGTACACGGGATCCCCGATCTCTCATCTATGTTATCAGTACATGTACACAGGATCCCTGATCTCTCCTCTATGTTATCAGTACATGTACACAGGATCCCCAATCTCTCCTCTATCTTATCAGTACATGTACACGGGATCCCCGATCTCTCCTCTGTCTTATCAGTACATGTACACGGGATCCCCGATCTCTCCTCTGTCTTATCAGTACATGTACACGGGATCCCCGATCTCTCCTCTATGTTATCAGTACATGTACACGGGATCCCCGATCTCTCCTCTATGTTATCAGTACATGTACACGGGACCCCCGATCTCTCCTCTATGTTATCAGTACATGTACACGGGATCCCCGATTTCTCCTCTATGTTATCAGTACATGTACACGGGATCCCAGATCTCTCATCTATGTTATCAGTACATGTACACGGGATCCCCGATCTCTCTCCTATGTTATCAGTACATGTACACAGGATCCCCCATCTCTCCTCTATGTTATCAGTACATGTACACGGGATCCCCGATCTCTCCTCTATCTTATCTTATCAGTACATGTACATGGGATCCCCGATCTCTCCTCTATGTTATCAGTACATGTACACGGGATCCCCGATCTCTCCTCTATCTTATCAGTACATTTACACAGGATCCCCAATCTCTCCTCTGTTATCTTATCAGTACATGTACACGGGATCCCCGATCTCTCCTCTATCTTATCTTATCAGTACATGTACACGGGATCCCCGATCTCTCCTCTGTTATCTTATCAGTACATGTACACGGGATCCCTGATCTCTCCTCTATGTTATCAGTACATGTACACGGGATCCCCGATCTCTCCTCTATGTTATCAGTACATGTACACGGGATCCCCGATCTCTCCTCTATGTTATCAGTACATGTACACGGGATCCCCGATCTCTCCTTTATGTTATCAGTACATGTACACAGGATCCCCGATCTCTCTTCTATCTTATCAGTACATGTACACGGGATCCCCGATCTCTCCTCTATGTTATCAGTACATGTACACAGGATCCCCGATCTCTCCTCTATCTTATCAGTACATGTACACGGGATCCCCGATCTCTCCTCTATGTTATCAGTACATGTACACAGGATCCCCGATCTCTCCTCTATGTTATCAGTACATGTACACGGGATCCCCGATCTCTCCTCTATGTTATCAGTACCTGTACACAGGATCCCCAATCTCTTCTCTATGTTATCAGTACATGTACACGGGATCCCCGATCTCTCCTCTATGTTATCAGTACATGTACACAGGATCCCTGATCTCTCCTCTATGTTATCAGTACATTTACACAGGATCCCCAATCTCTCCTCTGTTATCTTATCAGTACATGTACACGGGATCCCCGTTCTCTCCTCTATGTTATCAGTACATGTACACGGGATCCCCGATCTCTCCTCTATCTTATCTTATCAGTACATGTACACGGGATCCCCGATCTCTCCTCTGTTATCTTATCAGTACATGTACACGGGATCCCTGATCTCTCCTCTATGTTATCAGTACATGTACACGGGATCCCCGATCTCTCCTCTATGTTATCAGTACATGTACATGGGATCCCCGATCTCTCCTCTATGTAATCAGTACATGTACACGGGATCCCCGATCTCTCCTCTATGTTATCAGTACATGTACATGGGATCCCGGATCTCTCCTCTATGTTATCAGTACATGTACATGGGATCCCCGATCTCTCCTCTGTGTAATCAGTACATGTACATGGGATCCCCGATCTCTCCTCTATGTAATCAGTACATGTACACAGGATCCCCGATCTCTCCTCTATGTTATCAGTACATGTACACAGGATCCCCGATCTCTCCTCTATGTTATCAGTACATGTACACGGGATCCCCGATCTCTCATCTATGTTATCAGTACATGTACACAGGATCCCCGATCTCTCCTCTATGTTATCAGTACATGTACACAGGATCCCCAATCTCTCCTCTATCTTAACAGTACATGTACACGGGATCCCCGATCTCTCCTCTGTTTTATCAGTACATGTACACGGGATCCCCGATCTCTCCTCTATGTTATCAGTACATGTAAATGGGATCCCCGATCTCTCCTCTATGTTATCAGTACATGTACACGGGATCCCCGATCTCTCCTCTATGTTATCAGTACATGTACACGGGATCCCAGATCTCTCATCTATGTTATCAGTACATGTACACGGGATCCCAGATCTCTCATCTATGTTATCAGTACATGTACACGGGATTCCCGATCTCTCCTCTATGTTATCAGTACATGTACACAAGATCCCCAATCTCTTCTCTATGTTATCAGTACATGTACACGGGATCCCCGATCTCTCTCCTATGTTATCAGTACATGTACACAGGATCCCCGATCTCTCCTCTATGTTATCAGTACATGTACACGGGATCCCCGATCTCTCCTCTATCTTATCTTATCAGTACATGTACATGGGATCCCCGATCTCTCCTCTATGTTATCAGTACATGTACATGGGATCCCCGATCTCTCCTCTATGTTATCAGTACATGTACACGGGATCCCCGATCTCGCCTCTATCTTATCAGTACATTTACACAGGATCCCCAATCTCTCCTCTGTTATCTTATCAGTACATGTACACGGGATCCCCGATCTCTCCTCTATCTTATCTTATCAGTACATGTACACGGGATCCCCGATCTCTCCTCTGTTATCTTATCAGTACATGTACACGGGATCCCTGATCTCTCCTCTATGTTATCAGTACATGTACACGGGATCCCCGTTCTCTCCTCTATGTTATCAGTACATGTACACAGGATCCCCGATCTCTCCTCTATGTTATCAGTACATGTACACGGGATCCCCGATCTCTCCTCTATGTTATCAGTATATGTACACAGGATCCCCGATCTCTCCTCTATCTTATCAGTACATGTACACGGGATCCCCGATCTCTCCTCTATGTTATCAGTACATGTACACAGGATCCCCGATCTCTCCTCTATGTTATCAGTACATGTACACGGGATCCCCGATCTCTCCTCTATGTTATCAGTACATGTACACAGGATCCCCGATCTCTCCTCTATGTTATCAGTACATGTACACGGGATCCCCGATCTCTCCTCTATGTTTTCAGTACCTGTACACAGGATCCCCAATCTCTTCTCTATGTTATCAGTACATGTACACGGGATCCCCGATCTCTCCTCTATGTTATCAGTACATTTACACAGGATCCCCAATCTCTCCTCTGTTATCTTATCAGTACATGTACACGGGATCCCCGTTCTCTCCTCTATTTTATCAGTACATGTACACGGGATCCCCGATCTCTCCTCTATCTTATCTTATCAGTACATGTACACGGGATCCCCGATCTCTCCTCTGTTATCTTATCAGTACATGTACACGGGATCCCTGATCTCTCCTCTATGTTATCAGTACATGTACACGGGATCCCCGATCTCTCCTCTATCTTATCAGTACATTTACACAGGATCCCCAATCTCTCCTCTGTTATCTTATCAGTACATGTACACGGGATCCCCGTTCTCTCCTCTATGTTATCAGTACATGTACACGGGATCCCCGATCTCTCCTCTGTTATCTTATCAGTACATGTACACGGGATCCCTGATCTCTCCTCTATGTTATCAGTACATGTACACGGGATCCCCGATCTCTCCTCTATCTTATCAGTACATTTACACAGGATCCCCAATCTCTCCTCTGTTATCTTATCAGTACATGTACACGGGATCCCCGATCTCTCCTCTATGTTATCAGTACATGTACACGGGATCCCCGATCTCTCCTCTATGTTTTCAGTACCTGTACACAGGATCCCCAATCTCTTCTCTATGTTATCAGTACATGTACACGGGATCCCCGATCTCTCCTCTATGTTATCAGTACATTTACACAGGATCCCCAATCTCTCCTCTGTTATCTTATCAGTACATGTACACGGGATCCCCGTTCTCTCCTCTATTTTATCAGTACATGTACACGGGATCCCCGATCTCTCCTCTATCTTATCTTATCAGTACATGTACACGGGATCCCCGATCTCTCCTCTGTTATCTTATCAGTACATGTACACGGGATCCCTGATCTCTCCTCTATGTTATCAGTACATGTACACGGGATCCCCGATCTCTCCTCTATCTTATCAGTACATTTACACAGGATCCCCAATCTCTCCTCTGTTATCTTATCAGTACATGTACACGGGATCCCCGTTCTCTCCTCTATGTTATCAGTACATGTACACGGGATCCCTGATCTCTCCTCTATGTTATCAGTACATGTACACAGGATCCCCGATCTCTCCTCTATGTTATCAGTACATGTACACAGGATCCCCGATCTCTCCTCTATGTTATCAGTACATGTACACAGGATCCCCGATCTCTCCTCTATGTTATCAGTACATGTACACAGGATCCCCGATCTCTCCTCTATGTTATCAGTACATGTACACGGGATCCCCGATCTCTCCTCTATGTTATCAGTACATGTACACGGGATCCCCGATCTCTCCTCTATGTTATCAGTACATGTACACAGGATCCCCGATCTCTCCTCTATGTTATCAGTACATGTACACGGGATCCCCGATCTCTCCTCTATGTTATCAGTACATGTACACGGGATCCCCGATCTCTCCTCTATGTTATCAGTACATGTACACGGGATCCCCGATCTCTCCTCTATGTTATCAGTACATGTACACAGGATCCCCGATCTCTCCTCTATGTTATCAGTACATGTACACAGGATCCCCGATCTCTCCTCTATGTTATCAGTACATGTACACAGGATCCCCGATCTCTCCTCTATGTTATCAGTACATGTACACAGGATCCCCGATCTCTCCTCTATGTTATCAGTACATGTACACAGGATCCCTGATCTCTCCTCTATGTTATCAGTACATGTACACAGGATCCCTGATCTCTCCTCTATGTTATCAGTACATGTACACGGGATCCCCGATCTCTCCTCTATGTTATCAGTACATGTACACGGGATCCCCGATCTCTCCTCTCACTTATCAGTACATGTACACAGGATCCCCGATCTCTCCTCTATGTTATCAGTACATGTACACGGGATCCCCGATCTCTCCTCTATGTTATCAGTACATGTACACGGGATCCCCCATCTCTCCTCTATGTTATCAGTACATGTACACGGGATCCCCGATCTCTCCTCTATGTTATCAGTACATGTACACAGGATCCCCGATCTCTCCTCTATGTTATCAGTACATGTACACGGGATCCCCGATCTCTCCTCTATGTTATCAGTACATGTACACGGGATCCCCCATCTCTCCTCTATGTTATCAGTACATGTACACAGGATCCCCGATCTCTCCTCTATGTTATCAGTACATGTACACGGGATCCCCGATCTCTCCTCTATCTTATCAGTACATATACACAGGATCCCCGATCTCTCCTCTATGTTATCAGTACATGTACACAGGATCCCTGATCTCTCCTCTATGTTATCAGTACATGTACACGGGATCCCTGATGTCTCCTCTATGTTATCAGTACATGTACACGGGATCCCCGATCTCTCCTCTATGTTATCAGTACATGTACACGGGATCCCCGATCTCTCCTCTCACTTATCAGTACATGTACACAGGATCCCCGATCTCTCCTCTATGTTATCAGTACATGTACACGGGATCCCCGATCTCTCCTCTATGTTATCAGTACATGTACACGGGATCCCCCATCTCTCTTCTATGTTATCAGTACATGTACACGGGATCCCCAATCTCTCCTCTATGTTATCAGTACATGTACACAGGATCCCCGATCTCTCCTCTATGTTATCAGTACATGTACCCGGGATCCCTGATCTCTCCTCTATGTTATCAGTACATGTACACAGGATCCCCGATCTCTCCTCTATGTTATCAGTACATGTACACAGGATCCCCGATCTCTCCTCTATGTTATCAGTACATGTACACGGGATCCCCGATCTCTCATCTATGTTATCAGTACATGTACATGGGATCCCCATCCTCTCCTCTATGTTATCAGTACATGTACACGGAATCCCCGATCTCTCCTCTATGTTATCAGTACATGTACATGGGATCCCCGATCTCTCCTCTGTTATCTTATCAGTACATGTACACGGGATCCCCGATCTCTCCTCTATGTTATCAGTACATGTACACGGGATCCCCGATCTCTCCTCTATGTTATCAGTACATGTACACAGGATCCCCGATCTCTCCTCTATGTAATCAGTACATGTACACGGGATCCCCGATCTCTCCTCTATGTTATCAGTACATGTACACGGGATCCCCGATCTCTCCTCTATGTTATCAGTACATGTACACAGGATCCCCGATCTCTCCTCTATGTTATCAGTACATGTACACAGGATCCCCGATCTCTCCTCTATGTTATCAGTACATGTACACAGGATCCCCGATCTCTCCTCTATGTTATCAGTACATGTACACAGGATCCCCGATCTCTCCTCTATGTTATCAGTACATGTACACAGGATCCCCGATCTCTCCTCTATGTTATCAGTACATGTACACAGGATCCCCGATCTCTCCTCTATGTTATCAGTACATGTACACAGGATCCCCGATCTCTCCTCTATGTTATCAGTACATGTACACAGGATCCCTGATCTCTCCTCTATGTTATCAGTACATGTACACAGGATCCCTGATGTCTCCTCTATGTTATCAGTACATGTACACGGGATCCCCCATCTCTCTTCTATGTTATCAGTACATGTACACGGGATCCCCAATCTCTCCTCTATGTTATCAGTACATGTACACAGGATCCCTGATCTTTCCTCTATGTTATCAGTACATGTACACAGGATCCCTGATGTCTCCTCTATGTTATCAGTACATGTACACGGGATCCCCGATCTCTCCTCTCACTTATCAGTACATGTACACAGGATCCCCGATCTCTCTTCTATGTTATCAGTACATGTACACGGGATCCCCGATCTCTCCTCTATGTTATCAGTACATGTACACGGGATCCCCGATCTCTCCTCTATGTTATCAGTACATGTACACAGGATCCCCGATCTCTCCTCTATGTTATCAGTACATGTACACGGGATCCCCGATCTCTCCTCTATCTTATCAGTACATATACACAGGATCCCCGATCTCTCCTCTATGTTATCAGTACATGTACACAGGATCCCTGATCTCTCCTCTATGTTATCAGTACATGTACACGGGATCCCTGATGTCTCCTCTATGTTATCAGTACATGTACACGGGATCCCCGATCTCTCCTCTATGTTATCAGTACATGTACACGGGATCCCCGATCTCTCCTCTCACTTATCAGTACATGTACACAGGATCCCCGATCTCTCCTCTATGTTATCAGTACATGTACACGGGATCCCCGATCTCTCCTCTATGTTATCAGTACATGTACACGGGATCCCCCATCTCTCTTCTATGTTATCAGTACATGTACACGGGATCCCCAATCTCTCCTCTATGTTATCAGTACATGTACACAGGATCCCCGATCTCTCCTCTATGTTATCAGTACATGTACACAGGATCCCTGATGTCTCCTCTATGTTATCAGTACATGTACACGGGATCCCCGATCTCTCCTCTATGTTATCAGTACATGTACACGGGATCCCCGATCTCTCCTCTCACTTATCAGTACATGTACACAGGATCCCCGATCTCTCCTCTATGTTATCAGTACATGTACCCGGGATCCCTGATCTCTCCTCTATGTTATCAGTACATGTACACAGGATCCCCGATCTCTCCTCTATGTTATCAGTACATGTACACAGGATCCCCGATCTCTCCTCTATGTTATCAGTACATGTACACGGGATCCCCGATCTCTCATCTATGTTATCAGTACATGTACATGGGATCCCCATCCTCTCCTCTATGTTATCAGTACATGTACACGGAATCCCCGATCTCTCCTCTATGTTATCAGTACATGTACCTGGGATCCCCGATCTCTCCTCTGTTATCTTATCAGTACATGTACACGGGATCCCCGATCTCTCCTCTATGTTATCAGTACATGTACACAGGATCCCCGATCTCTCCTCTATGTTATCAGTACATGTACACGGGATCCCCGATCTCTCCTCTATGTTATCAGTACATGTACACGGGATCCCCCATCTCTCCTCTATGTTATCAGTGCATGTACACAGGATCCCCGATCTCTCCTCTATGTTATCAGTACATGTACACGGGATCCCCGATCTCTCCTCTATGTTATCAGTACATGTACACGGGATCCCCGATCTCTCCTCTATGTTATCAGTACATGTACACAGGATCCCCGATCTCTCCTCTATGTTATCAGTACATGTACACGGGATCCCCGATCTCTCCTCTATCTTATCAGTACATATACACAGGATCCCCGATCTCTCCTCTATGTTATCAGTACATGTACACAGGATCCCTGATCTCTCCTCTATGTTATCAGTACATGTACACGGGATCCCTGATGTCTCCTCTATGTTATCAGTACATGTACACGGGATCCCCAATCTCTCCTCTATGTTATCAGTACATGTACACGGGATCCCCGATCTCTCCTCTCACTTATCAGTACATGTACACAGGATCCCCGATCTCTCCTCTGTGTTATCAGTACATGTACACGGGATCCCCGATCTCTCCTCTATGTTATCAGTACATGTACACGGGATCCCCCATCTCTCTTCTATGTTATCAGTACATGTACACGGGATCCCCAATCTCTCCTCTATGTTATCAGTACATGTACACAGGATCCCCGATCTCTCCTCTATGTTATCAGTACATGTACACGGGATCCCTGATCTCTCCTCTATGTTATCAGTACATGTACACAGGATCCCCGATCTCTCCTCTATGTTATCAGTACATGTACACAGGATCCCCGATCTCTCCTCTATGTTATCAGTACATGTACACGGGATCCCCGATCTCTCATCTATGTTATCAGTACATGTACATGGGATCCCCATCCTCTCCTCTATGTTATCAGTACATGTACACGGAATCCCCGATCTCTCCTCTATGTTATCAGTACATGTACATGGGATCCCCGATCTCTCCTCTGTTATCTTATCAGTACATGTACACGGGATCCCCGATCTCTCCTCTATGTTATCAGTACATGTACACAGGATCCCCGATCTCTCCTCTATGTTATCAGTACATGTACACGGGATCCCCGATCTCTCCTCTATGTTATCAGTACATGTACACGGGATCCCCCATCTCTCTTCTATGTTATCAGTACATGTACACGGGATCCCCGATCTCTCCTCTATGTTATCAGTACATGTACACAGGATCCCCGATCTCTCCTCTATGTTATCAGTACATGTACACAGGATCCCCGATCTCTCCTCTATGTTATCAGTACATGTACACGGGATCCCCGATCTCTCCTCTATGTTATCAGTACATGTACACAGGATCCCCGATCTCTCCTCTATGTTATCAGTACATGTACACGGGATCCCCGATCTCTCCTCTATGTTTTCAGTACCTGTACACAGGATCCCCAATCTCTTCTCTATGTTATCAGTACATGTACACGGGATCCCCGATCTCTCCTCTATCTTATCTTATCAGTACATGTACACGGGATCCCCGATCTCTCCTCTGTTATCTTATCAGTACATGTACACGGGATCCCTGATCTCTCCTCTATGTTATCAGTACATGTACACGGGATCCCCGATCTCTCCTCTATCTTATCAGTACATTTACACAGGATCCCCAATCTCTCCTCTGTTATCTTATCAGTACATGTACACGGGATCCCCGTTCTCTCCTCTATGTTATCAGTACATGTACACGGGATCCCTGATCTCTCCTCTATGTTATCAGTACATGTACACAGGATCCCCGATCTCTCCTCTATGTTATCAGTACATGTACACAGGATCCCCGATCTCTCCTCTATGTTATCAGTACATGTACACAGGATCCCCGATCTCTCCTCTATGTTATCAGTACATGTACACAGGATCCCCGATCTCTCCTCTATGTTATCAGTACATGTACACGGGATCCCCGATCTCTCCTCTATGTTATCAGTACATGTACACGGGATCCCCGATCTCTCCTCTATGTTATCAGTACATGTACACAGGATCCCCGATCTCTCCTCTATGTTATCAGTACATGTACACAGGATCCCCGATCTCTCCTCTATGTTATCAGTACATGTACACAGGATCCCTGATCTCTCCTCTATGTTATCAGTACATGTACACAGGATCCCTGATGTCTCCTCTATGTTATCAGTACATGTACACGGGATCCCCGATCTCTCCTCTATGTTATCAGTACATGTACACGGGATCCCCGATCTCTCCTCTCACTTATCAGTACATGTACACAGGATCCCCAATCTCTCTTCTATGTTATCAGTACATGTACACGGGATCCCCGATCTCTCCTCTATGTTATCAGTACATGTACACGGGATCCCCCATCTCTCTTCTATGTTATCAGTACATGTACACGGGATCCCCGATCTCTCCTCTATGTTATCAGTACATGTACACAGGATCCCCGATCTCTCCTCTATGTTATCAGTACATGTACACAGGATCCCCGATCTCTCCTCTATGTTATCAGTACATGTACACGGGATCCCCGATCTCTCCTCTATGTTATCAGTACATGTACACAGGATCCCCGATCTCTCCTCTATGTTATCAGTACATGTACACGGGATCCCCGATCTCTCCTCTATGTTTTCAGTACCTGTACACAGGATCCCCAATCTCTTCTCTATGTTATCAGTACATGTACACGGGATCCCCGATCTCTCCTCTATGTTATCAGTACATTTACACAGGATCCCCAATCTCTCCTCTGTTATCTTATCAGTACATGTACACGGGATCCCCGTTCTCTCCTCTATTTTATCAGTACATGTACACGGGATCCCCGATCTCTCCTCTATCTTATCTTATCAGTACATGTACACGGGATCCCCGATCTCTCCTCTGTTATCTTATCAGTACATGTACACGGGATCCCTGATCTCTCCTCTATGTTATCAGTACATGTACACGGGATCCCCGATCTCTCCTCTATCTTATCAGTACATTTACACAGGATCCCCAATCTCTCCTCTGTTATCTTATCAGTACATGTACACGGGATCCCCGTTCTCTCCTCTATGTTATCAGTACATGTACACGGGATCCCTGATCTCTCCTCTATGTTATCAGTACATGTACACAGGATCCCCGATCTCTCCTCTATGTTATCAGTACATGTACACAGGATCCCCGATCTCTCCTCTATGTTATCAGTACATGTACACAGGATCCCCGATCTCTCCTCTATGTTATCAGTACATGTACACAGGATCCCCGATCTCTCCTCTATGTTATCAGTACATGTACACGGGATCCCCGATCTCTCCTCTATGTTATCAGTACATGTACACGGGATCCCCGATCTCTCCTCTATGTTATCAGTACATGTACACAGGATCCCCGATCTCTCCTCTATGTTATCAGTACATGTACACGGGATCCCCGATCTCTCCTCTATGTTATCAGTACATGTACACGGGATCCCCGATCTCTCCTCTATGTTATCAGTACATGTACACGGGATCCCCGATCTCTCCTCTATGTTATCAGTACATGTACACAGGATCCCCGATCTCTCCTCTATGTTATCAGTACATGTACACAGGATCCCCGATCTCTCCTCTATGTTATCAGTACATGTACACGGGATCCCCGATCTCTCCTCTATGTTATCAGTACATGTACACGGGATCCCCGATCTCTCCTCTATGTTATCAGTACATGTACACGGGATCCCCGATCTCTCCTCTATGTTATCAGTACATGTACACAGGATCCCCGATCTCTCCTCTATGTTATCAGTACATGTACACAGGATCCCCGATCTCTCCTCTATGTTATCAGTACATGTACACAGGATCCCTGATCTCTCCTCTATGTTATCAGTACATGTACACAGGATCCCTGATCTCTCCTCTATGTTATCAGTACATGTACACGGGATCCCCGATCTCTCCTCTATGTTATCAGTACATGTACACGGGATCCCCGATCTCTCCTCTCACTTATCAGTACATGTACACAGGATCCCCGATCTCTCCTCTATGTTATCAGTACATGTACACGGGATCCCCGATCTCTCCTCTATGTTATCAGTACATGTACACGGGATCCCCCATCTCTCCTCTATGTTATCAGTACATGTACACGGGATCCCCGATCTCTCCTCTATGTTATCAGTACATGTACACAGGATCCCCGATCTCTCCTCTATGTTATCAGTACATGTACACGGGATCCCCGATCTCTCCTCTATGTTATCAGTACATGTACACGGGATCCCCCATCTCTCCTCTATGTTATCAGTACATGTACACAGGATCCCCGATCTCTCCTCTATGTTATCAGTACATGTACACGGGATCCCCGATCTCTCCTCTATCTTATCAGTACATATACACAGGATCCCCGATCTCTCCTCTATGTTATCAGTACATGTACACAGGATCCCTGATCTCTCCTCTATGTTATCAGTACATGTACACGGGATCCCTGATGTCTCCTCTATGTTATCAGTACATGTACACGGGATCCCCGATCTCTCCTCTATGTTATCAGTACATGTACACGGGATCCCCGATCTCTCCTCTCACTTATCAGTACATGTACACAGGATCCCCGATCTCTCCTCTATGTTATCAGTACATGTACACGGGATCCCCGATCTCTCCTCTATGTTATCAGTACATGTACACGGGATCCCCCATCTCTCTTCTATGTTATCAGTACATGTACACGGGATCCCCAATCTCTCCTCTATGTTATCAGTACATGTACACAGGATCCCCGATCTCTCCTCTATGTTATCAGTACATGTACCCGGGATCCCTGATCTCTCCTCTATGTTATCAGTACATGTACACAGGATCCCCGATCTCTCCTCTATGTTATCAGTACATGTACACAGGATCCCCGATCTCTCCTCTATGTTATCAGTACATGTACACGGGATCCCCGATCTCTCATCTATGCTATCAGTACATGTACATGGGATCCCCATCCTCTCCTCTATGTTATCAGTACATGTACACGGAATCCCCGATCTCTCCTCTATGTTATCAGTACATGTACATGGGATCCCCGATCTCTCCTCTGTTATCTTATCAGTACATGTACACGGGATCCCCGATCTCTCCTCTATGTTATCAGTACATGTACACAGGATCCCCGATCTCTCCTCTATGTTATCAGTACATGTACACGGGATCCCCGATCTCTCCTCTATGTTATCAGTACATGTACACGGGATCCCCCATCTCTCCTCTATGTTATCAGTACATGTACACGGGATCCCCGATCTCTCCTCTATGTTATCAGTACATGTACACAGGATCCCCGATCTCACCTCTATGTTATCAGTACATGTACACGGGATCCCCGATCTCTCCTCTATGTTATCAGTACATGTACACGGGATCCCCGATCTCTCCTCTATGTTATCAGTACATGTACACAGGATCCCCGATCTCTCCTCTATGTTATCAGTACATGTACACGGGATCCCCGATCTCTCCTCTATCTTATCAGTACATATACACAGGATCCCCGATCTCTCCTCTATGTTATCAGTACATGTACACAGGATCCCTGATCTCTCCTCTATGTTATCAGTACATGTACACGGGATCCCTGATGTCTCCTCTATGTTATCAGTACATGTACACGGGATCCCCAATCTCTCCTCTATGTTATCAGTACATGTACACGGGATCCCCGATCTCTCCTCTCACTTATCAGTACATGTACACAGGATCCCCGATCTCTCCTCTGTGTTATCAGTACATGTACACGGGATCCCCGATCTCTCCTCTATGTTATCAGTACATGTACACGGGATCCCCAATCTCTCCTCTATGTTATCAGTACATGTACACAGGATCCCCGATCTCTCCTCTATGTTATCAGTACATGTACACGGGATCCCTGATCTCTCCTCTATGTTATCAGTACATGTACACAGGATCCCCGATCTCTCCTCTATGTTATCAGTACATGTACACAGGATCCCCGATCTCTCCTCTATGTTATCAGTACATGTACACGGGATCCCCGATCTCTCATCTATGTTATCAGTACATGTACATGGGATCCCCATCCTCTCCTCTATGTTATCAGTACATGTACACGGAATCCCCGATCTCTCCTCTATGTTATCAGTACATGTACATGGGATCCCCGATCTCTCCTCTGTTATCTTATCAGTACATGTACACGGGATCCCCGATCTCTCCTCTATGTTATCAGTACATGTACACAGGATCCCCGATCTCTCCTCTATGTTATCAGTACATGTACACGGGATCCCCGATCTCTCCTCTATGTTATCAGTACATGTACACGGGATCCCCCATCTCTCTTCTATGTTATCAGTACATGTACACGGGATCCCCGATCTCTCCTCTATGTTATCAGTACATGTACACAGGATCCCCGATCTCTCCTCTATGTTATCAGTACATGTACACTGGATCCCCAATCTCTCCTCTATGTTATCAGTACATGTACACAGGATCCCTGATCTCTCCTCTATGTTATCAGTACATGTACACAGGATCCCCGATCTCTCCTCTATGTTATCAGTACATGTACACGGGATCCCCGATCTCTCCTCTATGTTATCAGTACATGTACACAGGATCCCCGATCTCTCCTCTATGTTATCAGTACATGTACACGGGATCCCCGATCTCTCCTCTATGTTATCAGTACATGTACACAGGATCCCCGATCTCTCCTCTATGTTATCAGTACATGTACACGGGATCCCCGATCTCTCCTCTATGTTATCAGTACATGTACACGGGATCCCCGATCTCTCCTCTATGTTATCAGTACATGTACACAGGATCCCCGATCTCTCCTCTATGTTATCAGTACATGTACACAGGATCCCCGATCTCTCCTCTATGTTATCAGTACATGTACACAGGATCCCCGATCTCTCCTCTATGTTATCAGTACATGTACACAGGATCCCCGATCTCTCCTCTATGTTATCAGTACATGTACACAGGATCCCCGATCTCTCCTCTATGTTATCAGTACATGTACACAGGATCCCCAATCTCTCCTCTATGTTATCAGTACATGTACACAGGATCCCCGATCTCTCCTCTATGTTATCAGTACATGTACACAGGATCCCTGATCTCTCCTCTATGTTATCAGTACATGTACACAGGATCCCTGATGTCTCCTCTATGTTATCAGTACATGTACACGGGATCCCCCATCTCTCTTCTATGTTATCAGTACATGTACACGGGATCCCCAATCTCTCCTCTATGTTATCAGTACATGTACACAGGATCCCTGATCTCTCCTCTATGTTATCAGTACATGTACACAGGATCCCTGATGTCTCCTCTATGTTATCAGTACATGTACACGGGATCCCCGATCTCTCCTCTATGTTATCAGTACATGTACACGGGATCCCCGATCTCTCCTCTCACTTATCAGTACATGTACACAGGATCCCCGATCTCTCTTCTATGTTATCAGTACATGTACACGGGATCCCCGATCTCTCCTCTATGTTATCAGTACATGTACACGGGATCCCCGATCTCTCCTCTATGTTATCAGTACATGTACACAGGATCCCCGATCTCTCCTCTATGTTATCAGTACATGTACACGGGATCGCCGATCTCTCCTCTATCTTATCAGTACATATACACAGGATCCCCGATCTCTCCTCTATGTTATCAGTACATGTACACAGGATCCCTGATCTCTCCTCTATGTTATCAGTACATGTACACGGGATCCCTGATGTCTCCTCTATGTTATCAGTACATGTACACGGGATCCCCGATCTCTCCTCTATGTTATCAGTACATGTACACGGGATCCCCGATCTCTCCTCTCACTTATCAGTACATGTACACAGGATCCCCGATCTCTCCTCTATGTTATCAGTACATGTACACGGGATCCCCGATCTCTCCTCTATGTTATCAGTACATGTACACGGGATCCCCCATCTCTCTTCTATGTTATCAGTACATGTACACGGGATCCCCAATCTCTCCTCTATGTTATCAGTACATGTACACAGGATCCCCGATCTCTCCTCTATGTTATCAGTACATGTACACAGGATCCCTGATGTCTCCTCTATGTTATCAGTACATGTACACGGGATCCCCGATCTCTCCTCTATGTTATCAGTACATGTACACGGGATCCCCGATCTCTCCTCTCACTTATCAGTACATGTACACAGGATCCCCGATCTCTCCTCTATGTTATCAGTACATGTACCCGGGATCCCTGATCTCTCCTCTATGTTATCAGTACATGTACACAGGATCCCCGATCTCTCCTCTATGTTATCAGTACATGTACACAGGATCCCCGATCTCTCCTCTATGTTATCAGTACATGTACACGGGATCCCCGATCTCTCATCTATGTTATCAGTACATGTACATGGGATCCCCATCCTCTCCTCTATGTTATCAGTACATGTACACGGAATCCCCGATCTCTCCTCTATGTTATCAGTACATGTACCTGGGATCCCCGATCTCTCCTCTGTTATCTTATCAGTACATGTACACGGGATCCCCGATCTCTCCTCTATGTTATCAGTACATGTACACAGGATCCCCGATCTCTCCTCTATGTTATCAGTACATGTACACGGGATCCCCGATCTCTCCTCTATGTTATCAGTACATGTACACGGGATCCCCCATCTCTCCTCTATGTTATCAGTGCATGTACACAGGATCCCCGATCTCTCCTCTATGTTATCAGTACATGTACACGGGATCCCCGATCTCTCCTCTATGTTATCAGTACATGTACACGGGATCCCCGATCTCTCCTCTATGTTATCAGTACATGTACACAGGATCCCCGATCTCTCCTCTATGTTATCAGTACATGTACACGGGATCCCCGATCTCTCCTCTATCTTATCAGTACATATACACAGGATCCCCGATCTCTCCTCTATGTTATCAGTACATGTACACAGGATCCCTGATCTCTCCTCTATGTTATCAGTACATGTACACGGGATCCCTGATGTCTCCTCTATGTTATCAGTACATGTACACGGGATCCCCAATCTCTCCTCTATGTTATCAGTACATGTACACAGGATCCCCGATCTCTCCTCTCACTTATCAGTACATGTACACAGGATCCCCGATCTCTCCTCTGTGTTATCAGTACATGTACACGGGATCCCCGATCTCTCCTCTATGTTATCAGTACATGTACACGGGATCCCCCATCTCTCTTCTATGTTATCAGTACATGTACACGGGATCCCCAATCTCTCCTCTATGTTATCAGTACATGTACACAGGATCCCCGATCTCTCCTCTATGTTATCAGTACATGTACACGGGATCCCTGATCTCTCCTCTATGTTATCAGTACATGTACACAGGATCCCCGATCTCTCCTCTATGTTATCAGTACATGTACACAGGATCCCCGATCTCTCCTCTATG
Source organism: Aquarana catesbeiana (assembly GCF_042186555.1). NCBI lineage: Eukaryota > Metazoa > Chordata > Amphibia > Anura > Ranidae > Aquarana > Aquarana catesbeiana. The sequence continues at coordinate 209,905,765 of NC_133336.1, forward strand.
TTATCAGTACATGTACACGGGATCCCCGATCTCTCATCTATGTTATCAGTACATGTACATGGGATCCCCATCCTCTCCTCTATGTTATCAGTACATGTACACGGAATCCCCGATCTCTCCTCTATGTTATCAGTACATGTACATGGGATCCCCGATCTCTCCTCTGTTATCTTATCAGTACATGTACACGGGATCCCCGATCTCTCCTCTATGTTATCAGTACATGTACACAGGATCCCCGATCTCTCCTCTATGTTACCAGTACATGTACACGGGATCCCCGATCTCTCCTCTATGTTATCAGTACATGTACACGGGATCCCCCATCTCTCTTCTATGTTATCAGTACATGTACACGGGATCCCCGATCTCTCCTCTATGTTATCAGTACATGTACACAGGATCCCCGATCTCTCCTCTATGTTATCAGTACATGTACACTGGATCCCCAATCTCTTCTCTATGTTATCAGTACATGTACACAGGATCCCTGATCTCTCCTCTATGTTATCAGTACATGTACACAGGATCCCCGATCTCTCCTCTATGTTATCAGTACATGTACACGGGATCCCCGATCTCTCCTCTATGTTATCAGTACATGTACACAGGATCCCCGATCTCTCCTCTATGTTATCAGTACATGTACACGGGATCCCCGATCTCTCCTCTATGTTATCAGTACATGTACACAGGATCCCCGATCTCTCCTCTATGTTATCAGTACATGTACACAGGATCCCCGATCTCTCCTCTATGTTATCAGTACATGTACACGGGATCCCCGATCTCTCCTCTATGTTATCAGTACATGTACACAGGATCCCCGATCTCTCCTCTATGTTATCAGTACATGTACACAGGATCCCCGATCTCTCTTCTATGTTATCAGTACATGTACACAGGATCCCCGATCTCTCCTCTATGTTATCAGTACATGTACACAGGATCCCCGATCTCTCCTCTATGTTATCAGTACATGTACACAGGATCCCCGATCTCTCCTCTATGTTATCAGTACATGTACACAGGATCCCCGATCTCTCCTCTATGTTATCAGTACATGTACACAGGATCCCCGATCTCTCCTCTATGTTATCAGTACATGTACACAGGATCCCTGATCTCTCCTCTATGTTATCAGTACATGTACACAGGATCCCTGATGTCTCCTCTATGTTATCAGTACATGTACACGGGATCCCCGATCTCTCCTCTATGTTATCAGTACATGTACACGGGATCCCCGATCTCTCCTCTCACTTATCAGTACATGTACACAGGATCCCCGATCTCTCTTCTATGTTATCAGTACATGTACACGGGATCCCCGATCTCTCCTCTATGTTATCAGTACATGTACACAGGATCCCCGATCTCTCCTCTATGTTATCAGTACATGTACACAGGATCCCCGATCTCTCCTCTATGTTATCAGTACATGTACACAGGATCCCCGATCTCTCCTCTATGTTATCAGTACATGTACACAGGATCCCCGATCTCTCCTCTATGTTATCAGTACATGTACACAGGATCCCTGATCTCTCCTCTATGTTATCAGTACATGTACACAGGATCCCTGATGTCTCCTCTATGTTATCAGTACATGTACACGGGATCCCCGATCTCTCCTCTATGTTATCAGTACATGTACACGGGATCCCCGATCTCTCCTCTCACTTATCAGTACATGTACACAGGATCCCCAATCTCTCTTCTATGTTATCAGTACATGTACACGGGATCCCCGATCTCTCCTCTATGTTATCAGTACATGTACACGGGATCCCCCATCTCTCTTCTATGTTATCAGTACATGTACACGGGATCCCCGATCTCTCCTCTATGTTATCAGTACATGTACACAGGATCCCCGATCTCTCCTCTATGTTATCAGTACATGTACACAGGATCCCCGATCACTCCTCTATGTTATCAGTACATGTACACAGGATCCCCGATCTCTCCTCTATGTTATCAGTACATGTACACAGGATCCCCGATCTCTCCTCTATGTTATCAGTACATGTACACAGGATCCCCGATCTCTCCTCTATGTTATCAGTACATGTACACGGGATCCCCATCCTCTCCTCTATGTTATCAGTACATGTACACGGGATCCCCGATCTCTCCTCTATGTTATCAGTACATGTACATGGGATCCCCGATCTCTCCTCTATGTTATCAGTACATGTACACGGGATCCCCGATCTCTCCTCTATCTTATCAGTACATTTACACGGGATCCCCGATCTCTCCTCTATGTTATCAGTACATGTACACAGGATCCCCGATCTCTCATCTATCTTATCAGTACATGTACACATTATCCCCGATCTCTCCTCTATGTTATCAGTACATGTACACAGGATCCCCGATCTCTCATCTATCTTATCAGTACATGTACACAGGATCCCCGATCTCTCATCTATCTCATCAGTACATGTACACAGGAACCCCCGATCTCTCCTCTATGTTATCAGTACATGTACACAGGATCCCCGATCTCTCATCTATCTTATCAGTACATGTACACGGGATCCCCGATCTCTCCTCTATGTTATCAGTACATGTACACAGGATCCCCGATCTCTCTTCTATGTTATCTTATCAGTACATGTACACAGGATCCCCGATCTCTCCTCTATGTTATCAGTACATGTACACAGGATCCCCGATCTCTCCTCTATGTTATCAGTACATGTACACAGGATCCCTGATCTCTCCTCTATGTTATCAGTACATGTACACAGGATCCCTGATCTCTCTTCTATGTTATCTTATCAGTACATGTACACAGGATCCCCGATCTCTCCTCTATGTTATCAGTACATGTACACAGGATCCCCGATCTCTCCTCTATGTTATCAGTACATGTACACAGGATCCCTGATCTCTCCTCTATGTTATCAGTACATGTACACAGGATCCCCGATCTCTCATCTATCTTATCAGTACATGTACACAGGATCCCTGATCTCTCTTCTATGTTATCTTATCAGTACATGTACACAGGATCCCTGATCTCTCCTCTATGTTATCAGTACATGTACACAGGATCCCCGATCTCTCCTCTATGTTATCAGTACATGTACACAGGATCCCTGATCTCTCCTCTATGTTATCAGTACATGTACACAGGATCCCCGATCTCTCCTCTATGTTATCAGTACATGTACACAGGATCCCTGATCTCTCCTCTATGTTATGTACAAGGGGTCGTTTATAGTTGTTTCTAGGCAGTTGAGTTTAGAGGCCTGTGGAAAGCAAAAAAATGAGTTCAGACGCTGAATTTAGAGGTATTTCAAGCGCCAAACACTTCTAAACGCGGCTAAACACAGTAACTCACATTTAGCCGTGTTTCGTTTACAGGCATTTTTCATTTTTGGTTATTTAAAAAAAAAAAATTCAAACGCTTCTAAATGCAAATGCAGCAAAACGCTGCTAAACGCGGCATGTAAATGCAGAAAAACAGATGGTTTAAACATGGGTTACTATCTGTCAAGTTAAATCGTTCCGGAGAGGTTGTAAAAACATCCCGTGTACATTAAGCCTTATGCCCCGTACATACGATCGGATTTTCCGACAACAAATGTTGGATGTGAGCTTGTTGGTGGTAAGTCCGACCATGTGTATGCTCCATTGAAAATTTGTTGTCAGACTTTCTGCCAACAAAATGTTGGCTAGCATGCTCTCAAATTTTCTACCAACAAATGTTTATTGCCAGATTTACCAATCGTGTGTACACAAATCCGCCAGACAAAAGTCCAAAATACAAACACGAATGCTTGGAAACACGCATCACTATTGAACTTCCTTTTTATTGGCTCACCGTACGTCTTGTACTCACTACGTTCGTAATTGTTGGCCAACATTTGTGTGATCGGAATTTCCGACAACGGATTTTGTTGTCGGAAAATTTTATAGCCTGCTCTCAAACTTTGTGTGTTGGAAAATCCTATGGAAAATGTGTGATGGAGCCTACACACGGTCGGAATTTCTGACAACAAGGTCCTATCACACATTTTCCGTCGGAAAATCTGACCGTGTGTACGGGGCATTAGGCCTCATACACACTGGACGTTAATATAACGTTATAAAAACGCCAGTAGCTTTTTTTTTCAGGCTTATTATACACGGGACATTTTTACAACCTCTCCTGAATGATTTAACTTGACAGATAGTAACCCATGTTTAAAATGTCCATTTTACCACGTTTGCATGCTGCGTTTAGTGGCGTTTTACCGTGTTTGCGTTTAGAAGCATTTGTAATTTTTTTTATTTTGTTTTCTTTTCAAAATAGCCAAAAATGAAAAATTCCTGTAAATGAAACATGAGGTTACCATATTTAGCCTCGTCTGGAAGCGTTTGGCGCTTGAAATGCCTCTAAACTCAGCATCTGAACTTACGTAACGGATGACCCCGCCCCCTCTGACGTCACGGGGGAAAGCCACAGGGAAGTCCCCGTCAAGTTCCGGTGCATCAGAGGGGGGCGGGGTCACCGGGTGGCCCCGCCCTCCGTTATTTAAGAACCGTCAGAAGACGAGAAGCGGCACACAGCGGAAGCCTCCCATCATGGATGCGAAGTGGCCCGAGCACGAAGAAAGGAAGAAGACGCCGCGGAGGAATATGCCGGACAAGAAGCAGAGGATCGGAGCAAGAAGAAGAGGATCGGAGGAAGAAGAAGATGGAGGAAGAAACCGAAGGAAGATAGAAGATGGAAAGAAGAAGCATTTAAATAAAGGAATTGTCAAAACTATCTCTTGTCATTTTTAACATTTTTGACACTTTTTTTGTGAAATGGTCCCTTACCATTTCACACAGGGGGGAGGGCCGGGATCTGGGGGTCCCCTTGTTAAAGGGGGCTTCCAGATTCCGATAAGCCCCCCACCCGCAGACCCCCACAACCACCGGGCAAGGGTTGTGTGGATGAGGCCCTTGTCCTCATCAACATGGGGACAAGGTGCTTTGGGGGGGACCCCAAAGCTCCCTCACAATGTTGAGGGCATGTGGCCTGGTATGGTTCAGGGGGGGGTGCTCTCATTCCCCCTCTTTCCCTGTGGCCTGCCAGGTTGCGTGCTCGGATAAGGGTCTGGTATGGATTTTTGGGGGGACCCCATGCCATTTTTTTTTTAATTTTGGCACAGAGTTCCCCTTAAAACCCATACCAGACTGAAGGGCCTGGTATGGAATTTAGGGGACCCCAACGTCATTTTTTTTTTACATTTTGGTTCGGGGTTCCCCTGTGAGGAATTCCCATGCCGTTTTTATCAATGAACTTTTATGTGTATTGTCGGACCGGCAATTCATTAACCACTTGACCACTGGGCACTTAAACCCCCTTCCTAACCAGACCAATTTTCAGCTTTCGGTGCTCTCACACTTTGAATGACAATTACTCAGTCATACAATACTGTACCCATATAAAATTTTTGTCCTTTTTTTCACACAAATAGAGCTTTCTTTTGGTGGTATTTAATCACCGTTGGGTTTTTTATTTTTTGCGCTATAAAAGAAAAAAGACTGAAAATTTGGTAAAAAAATGAATTTTTTTTTGTTTCTGTTATAAAATTTAGCAAATTAGTAATTTTTCTTCGTAAATTTTGGCCAAAATTTATACTGCTACATATCTTTGGTAAAAATAAGTACAACTCGGTGTATATTATTTGGTCTTTGTGAGTGTTAGAGAGTCCAAATGCTATGGTGCCAATATCTAAAAATTGATCACACCTGAAGTACTGACGGCCTATCTAATTTCTTGAGGCCCTAACATGCCAGAAAAGTACAAATACCCCCCAAATGACCCCTATTTGGAAAGAAGACATTCCAAGGTATCTAGAAAGATGCATGGTGAGTTTTTTGAAATTGTCCTCTTTTCCCACAATTCTTTGCAAAATCAAGATTTTTTTTTTCTTTTTTTTTTTTTCACAAAATTGTCATATTAGAAGGTTATTTCTCACACACGGCATATGCATACCACAAATTACACCCCAAAACACATTCTGCTATTACTCCCGAGTACGGCGATACCACATGTGTGAGACTTTTACACAGCGTGGCCACATACAGAGGCCCAACATGCAGGGGAGCACCTCCAGGCGTTCTGGAGCACCCAGGCCAATTCTTATATTTCTCTCCTACATGTAAAAATAATAATTTATTTGCTAGAAAATTACATAGAACCCCAAAACATTATATATATATTTTTTTAGCAACGACCCTAGAGAATACAATGGCGGTTGTTGCAACTTTTTATCTCGCACAGTATTTGCGCAGCAATTTTTCAAACGCGTTTTTTTGGGAAAAAAACAGTTTTGTGCTTTAAAAAAAAATAAAACAGTAAAGTTAGCCCAATGTTTTTGCATAATGTGAAAGATGAAGTTACGCCGAGTAAATAGATACCTAACATGTCACCCTTCAAAATTGCACACGCTCGTGGAATGGTGCCAAACGTCGCTACTTAAAAATCTCCATAGGTGATGCTTTAAAATTTTTTACTGGTTACATGTTTTGAGTTACAGAGGAGGTCTAGGGCCAAAATCATTGCTCTCACTCCAACGTTCGCAGTGATACCTCACATGTGTGGTTTGAACACCGTTTTCATATGTGGGCGGGACTTACGTATGTGTTCGCTTCTGCATGTGAGCACACGGACAGGGGCGCTTTAAAAATTTTTTTTTTTTTTTATTGTTTATTTTACTTTATTTATTTTAGTTTGACACTTTTCCCCCCCAAAAAAAATTTTGATCACTTTTATTTCTATTACAAGGAATGTAAACATCCTTGTAATAGGAATATGGCATGACAGGTCCTCTTTACAGTGACATATGGGGTCAATAAGACCTCACATCTCACCTCTAGGCTGGGAAGCCTGAAATAATAAAAAAAAAAAACGATCTTGGCTTCGATCGTAGCGGTGAGTCGGTAGAAGCACCGGAGGGTGGCGGGAAGGGGGGGGCGTCCCCTCTCGCCTCCCGTAAGAACGATCAAGCAGTGTAACAGCCACTATGATCATTCTTATGGTGTAGGAAATCGCCGGCTGAAAAAGCTGATATCTGAATGATGCCTGTAGCTGCACCCATCTTTCAGATATCCCCGCTCAAAGTCAAGGACGTCATATGACTGTGGGCGGGAACTGGTTAAAAATTGCGGGGTATTGCAGAGTATTGCGGAGTAGTGCAGGGTATATTGCAGAGTATTGCGGAGTAGTGCAGGGTATATTGCAGAGTATTGCTGGGCATATTGCAGAGTATTGTGGGGTATATTGCAGAGTAGTGCCGTGTATATTGCAGAGTAGTGCCGTGTATAATGCAGATTATTGCGGGGTATAATGCAGAGTATTGCAGGGTATTATGCAGAGTATTGCGGGGTATTATGCAGAGTATTGCGGGGTATTATGCAGAGTATTGCGGGGTATAATGCAGAGTATTGCGGGGTATAATGCAGAGTATTGCGGGGTATAATGCAGAGTATTGCGGGGTATATTGCAGGGATGGCTGAGCATGGAGGGATGGATGGATGTGACAGCAATTGTCACTGAGCACCGCTGTGGGCACTACACATACAGCCCACAGCGGTGCTGCCATCCGATCCCTCCCCCTCTCCTCTCACACTGTACCGATCGGTACACAGGAGGGGAGGGAGGAACCGGCGTCATGACATGACGCCGGTCTGTTGACATGTGATCGCTCCGTCATTTGACGGAGCGATCACATGGTAAACGGCCGCGATCAGCGGCCGTTTACCGTGATCCGTGATGCGCCGGGTCCTCTGGACCCGGCGGTCACGGAAGTTCTCGGGTGCGCGCCCTAGGGGGCGCGCGAGAGCAGTATTCTGGGAGGACGTCCCACGGACGTCCACCCAGAACTAGCCGACCGCGCTGCAGCCGTCTTTCGGCTATGGCCCGGTCGGCAAGTGGTTAATAGCCGCGGTAGTTTTAAATGACTTTTTCTCCTTTGAAATGTCATTTTGCTGTCAGACTGTTCTAAACACGGGAAACATGTGCCCCTTTACAGGCATACTATAGACACCCCCCAGGTACGAAATTTAAAGGGATATGACACTTTTATTGTTTGACTTTAAGCATTATTAAAATCACTGCTCCCGAAAAAACGGCCGTTTTTAAAACTTTTTTTTGCATTGATCCATGTTCCCTGGGGCAGGACCCAGGTCCCCAAACACTTTTTATGACAATAACTTGCATATAAATCTTTAAAATTAGCACTTTTGATTATTCATGTTCGTGTCCCATAGACTTTAATGGTGTTTGCGTGTTCGAACAAATTTTTTGCCTGTTTGCATGTTCTGCTGTGAACCAAACAGGGGGGTGTTCTGCTCATCCCTGTTAATAACAGACATGAACACAGAGTGACTGATCGTCCTCCATACAATCGTTCATCACACATCTGCACCCTCCATCCCCCATCCTAACACTCAGTAGTATCACTCGGCATCACTCAGTATATTAGATCCGGTTCTATGTAATCTTACCTTTCAGATCACACCGGTCTGTGAAGAGACGATCGGGAAGCTCTGAACATGAACAACAAAATGGAGAATTTTGGGTGGGGGAGAGAAAGAAATGTGAGTGAGGAAGTTTCACTTTTTCTGTTTTTACCGAGATCCTCCCATCTACAGATATTGTACCCTGGGGGTGTAAGGCATTCACACCTGGACGTTTTCAGCTCATAAAGTGCCTAACAAGCAAAATCCCATTCATTTCACCTCTTCATATCTGAGTGTTTTGTCACCTGAAGCAAAATGCCTGAAAAACGCCTTAGGGCCAGTTCACACCAGATGTAGTTCCGTGCGCTTTTTTTCTGCACTAAAAATGCATGCAGAGTGTTTTCCATGTATTCCAATGGCTCTAGTTCACACCATGCAGTCAGTTTCCGGTGCAGAAACTGACCTGGAACTCACTGCATCTGGTGTGAAGTGCGTTTTTCTGATTTTTATATTGGTGACCTTTTGACCTGTACAAAATTGTGGCAAAAAAAAACGTGGTATTAATTGTGACAAAAATCGTAGCAAAAACACACGACTTGAAAACGCTCATGTGTGAATGTAGCCTAACTGTCACATCTCAGACTGTCATGTTTTATTCAAAGCCGCAATAAACGTAACCCCAGAAATGTCATATATTGCAGCTCCATAGGTGAGCACCCTAAAGATCAAACATGTGTGTGTTTTATATATACACACATTATATATATATATATATATATATATATCCATAGGCGCTCACAGCCTATTGTATTAGGGTGTGCACCCCAAAGCTCAAACACACATGCGCATATATATATATATATTATTATTATATATATATACATACACTGTATTACCAGAAGTATTGGGACGCCTGTCTTTACACACACATGAACTTTAATGACCTCCCAGTCTCAGTCCGGAGGGTTCAATATGGAGTTGGCCCACCCTTTTCAGCTATAACAGCTTCATCTCTTCTGGGAATGCCATCCACAAGGTTTAGGAGTGTGTCTATGGGAATGTTTGACCATTCTTCCAGAAGAGCATTTGTGAGGTCAGGCACTGATGTTGGATGAGAAGGCCTGGCTTGCAGTCTCCACTTTAATGTGAAGGCCACTCAGGTTCCTCCACCCCAAACTCGCTCATCTATGTCTTTATGGACCTTGCTTTGTGCACTGGTCCAAATCATTTGGTGGAGGGGGGATTATGGTGGGGGGATTATGGTGTGGGGGGGTATTATGGAATGGGGGGATTATGGTGTGGGGGGAGGGGGGATTATGGTGTGGGGGGAGGGGGGATTATGGTGTTGGGGGATTATGGTGGGGGGATTATGGTGTGGGGGGAGGGGGGATTATGGTGTTGGGGGATTATGGTGGGGGGATTATGGTGGGGGGATTATGGTGTGGGGGGAGGGGGGATTATGGTGTTGGGGGATTATGGTGTTGGGGGATTATGGTGTGGGGGGAGGGGGGATTATGGTGTTGGGGGATTATGGTGTTGGGGGATTATGGTGTGGGGGGAGGGGGGATTATGGTGTTGGGGGATTATGGTGGGGGGATTATAGTGTGGGGGGAGGGGGGATTATGGTGTGGGGGGAGGGGGGATTATGGTGGGGGGATTACGGTGGGGGATTATGGTGTGGGGGGAGGGGGGATTATGGTGTGGGGGGAAGGGGGGATTATAGTGTGGGGTTGTTCCTCAGGGGTTGGGCTTGGCCCCTTAGTTCCAGTGAAGGGAACTCTTAAGTCGTCATCATACCAATTCATTTTGGACAATTTTATGCTCCCATCTTTGTGGGAGGAGTTTGGGGACGGCCCCTTCCTGTCCCAACATGACTGCCCCACCAGAGCACAAAGCAAGGCCCATAAAGACATGGACTTAGGAAGGGTGGTGGAAAATTAACTTCAAGTGCAAAAATTCACATTATAATTGTGCTATAATGGTTGAACCTCCCAGCTAAAAAGTTGTTGCACTTGTTAATTTGTATTACAATTATCTGTAGAGGGGTTTCCACCATTCCTGCTAAAATTCATGTTTTATTTATTTTTTCAGTTTGATGTGTATTATATGTGACGTTACATATCACCGGTATTGGGGTAATATTGACGTTTATTGATATTTCCATACATTAGAGGATTCCATAATTATTGTTAAGTTATTGATTAGTAAGTTAGCGCTGCACTTTTTTTTGTGGTGTGGGAACACATAACAGAGCTTAGCAGCCGGCCTTTTACTGACACTTTATTTTCCCTCCAGTAGTTTATTGTAAATAGTAGTGTGGTGATTATTATTATACTAAAGATCGGCATGTGGCATTAATAAACAGACGGATTTCAGTTGTTCTCCACCAGGCGCCCCCCATAGACAATGTGTCTGTCTGCTGAGTTCAACTGCCCATCCCTGCACTGATGGGCACTGATTGGAAGCACTGATAGGCAGCACTCATAGGCACTGACAGGCAGCACTGATAGCCAGCACTGACTGGCACTGATAGGTGACACTGATTGGCAGCACTGATGGGCACTGATAGGCAGCACTGATGGGCACTGATAGGCAGTACTGATTGGCAGCACAGATAGGCACTGCATGGTGGCACTGATTGGCAGCACTGATGGGCACTGATATGCAGCACTGATAGGTGGCACTGATGGGCATTGATAGGCAGCACTGATGGGCACTGATAGGCAGCACCAATAGGCAGCACTGATGGGCACTGATAGATGGCACTGCTAGGTAACACTGATGGGCACTGATAGGAAGCACCGATAGCAGCACTGATTGGCACTGATAGGCAGCACTGATAGGTGGCATTGGCTGGCATCGGTTGGCACCAATAGGCTTCACTGATTTCCAGTACAGGTAGGCACTGATAGGCAGCACTGATGGGCACTGATTTATGGCATTGGTTGGCACTGATGGGCACTCATTGGCAGCACTGGGCACTGATAGGCTAAACTGATGGGTACTGATAGGCAGCACTGATGGGCACTGATAGGCAGCACTGTTGGACACTGATAGGTGGCACTGATTGGAAGCACTGTTGGACACTGATAGGTGGCATTGGTTGGCACTGACAGGCAGCACTGGCACTGACAGGTGGCATGGATTGTCTCTGATAGGTGGCATTGGTTGGCACTGACTGGTGGCACTGATGGGCACTGACAGATGACACTATTGGGCACTGACAGGTGGCACTGGTGGGCACTGATTGGCACTGACATGTGGCACTGATGAGCAATATTTGGCATTGACAGGTGGTCACTGATTTGCACTGACAGGTGGCACTGATTGACACTTACAGGTGGCACTGATAGGTGGCATTGGTTGGCAATGATAGGCGGCACCGATTGGCACTGATCTAGGAGAGGGGAAGTTTCCCATTGATCAGTCAGCTAGGCATGTAAGAGGTGCTCAGTGTGTGAAACTGTAATGTAATGTCACTGCTTGTAGAGAGGAGCTGTCACAACTCAGAGCTGATGTCGGGGGTGGGTGGGACCGAACAGCTAGCCTATCAAACACAAGCCAATAGGATAGGGTTGGGTGGGCCACTCTGTGTATGTGGCTGAAAACCCATGAGGCCCCCGGGCAATAGGAGATCATGGGGCCCCCGTGTGTCCCTGTGCACACTCAAGCCACGCGCAACATCACCTACTTATTACACTACTGACATTACATATGTTCACCCCTACCCCCTTTAGCTGCAGTGGCAGCAGCTGAGAATGTACACATCCTGGGACAGGAATTAAACACCTTTTTGCTTTTAGTGGGTGAATGGGGCCCACGCTGCAAACACCCAGCAACCATGTGCAATGCACGGAGTTGCAGTATGCTAGTGTGGTATCCAAGGAGTTAAAACAGATGATGAAGAGACAATACAACTCCTCCTCACTGCCTGCTCTAACCCTTGTTTTCGCTGTACTGCACAAGATTGCCTGGCCTTTGCAGAGCAGCCCTATTCACTTGAATGAGTTACGCCTGGCAGGCGCTACACCTGCGTGACAGGATGTATAATTTCTGCTGCAGCTGCAACATGTGCATGCCCCTGCCCACTGCAGCTAAAGGGGGTGTAGTTGGGGGTAATTAAAAACAGGGCTCAACAATGAGGCTTTACTACGCCAAAGCTGCGAATGTAAACAAACCCTTGCTGTCCTGAGCCCTCTCAGGGGTGTTGGTGTTTAAGGGACCCCTGAGATAAGGACAGAGAGGGACCCTGGGATGAAGACAGAAAGGGGCCCCTGAGATGAGGACAGGGAGGGGCCCCTGGAATGACAGCAGAGAGGGGGTCCAGGGATAACAGCAGAAAGGGGTCCTGGGATGAGAGCAGAGAGGGGGTCTTGAGATGACAGCAAAGAGGGGCCCTGGGATGACAGCAGAGAGGGGGTCCTGGGATGAGAGCAGAGAGGGGGTCCTGGGATGAGAGCAGAGAGGGGGTCCTGGGATGAGAGCAGAGAGGGGGTCCTGGAATGAGAGCAGAGAGGGGGTCCTGGGGTGAGAGCAGAGAGGGGGTCCTGGAATGAGAGCAGAGAGGGGGTCCTAGGGTGAGAGCAGAGTGTGGGTCCTGGGGTGAGAGCAGAGTGTGGGTCCTAGGATGAGAGCAGAGTGTGGGTCCTAGGATGAGAGCAAAGTGTGGGTCCTAGGATGAGAGCAAAGTGTGGGTCCTAGGATGAGAGCAAAGTGTGGGTCCTAGGATGAGAGCAGAGTGTGGGTCCTAGGATGAGAGCAGAGTGTGGGTCCTAGGATGAGAGCAGAGTGTGGGTCCTAGGATGAGAGCAAAGTGTGGGTCCTAGGATGAGAGCAGAGTGTGGGTCCTAGGATGAGAGCAGAGTGTGGGTCCTAGGATGAGAGCAGAGTGTGGGTCCTAGGGTGAGAGCAGAGTGTGGGTCCTGGGGTGAGAGCAGAGTGTGGGTCCTGGGGTGAGAGCAGAGTGTGGGTCCTAGGGTGAGAGCAGAGTGTGGGTCCTAGGGTGAGAGCAGAGTGTGGGTCCTAGGATGAGAGCAGAGTGTGGGTCCTAGGATGAGAGCAGAGTGTGGGTCCTAGGGTGAGAGCAGAGTGTGGGTCCTAGGATGAGAGCAGAGTGTGGGTCCTAGGATGAGAGCAGAGTGTGGGTCCTGGGGTGAGAGCAGAGTGTGGGTCCTAGGGTGAGAGCAGAGTGTGGGTCCTGGGGTGAGAGCAGAGTGTGGGTCCTGGGGTGAGAGCAGAGTGTGGGTCCTAGGGTGAGAGCAGAGTGTGGGTCCTAGGGTGAGAGCAGAGTGTGGGTCCTAGGATGAGAGCAGAGTGTGGGTCCTAGGATGAGAGCAGAGTGTGGGTCCTAGGGTGAGAGCAGAGTGTGGGTCCTAGGGTGAGAGCAGAGTGTGGGTCCTAGGATGAGAGCAAAGTGTGGGTCCTAGGATGAGAGCAAAGTGTGGGTCCTAGGATGAGAGCAGAGTGTGGGTCCTGGGATGAGAGCAAAGTGTGGGTCCTGGGATGAGAGCAAAGTGTGGGTCCTGGGATGAGAGCAAAGTGTGGGTCCTGGGATGAGAGCAGAGTGTGGGTCCTAGGATGAGAGCAGAGTGTGGGTCCTAGGATGAGAGCAGAGTGTGGGTCCTAGGATGAGAGCAGAGTGTGGGTCCTAGGATGAGAGCAGAGTGTGGGTCCTAGGATGAGAGCAGAGTGTGGGTCCTAGGATGAGAGCAGAGTGTGGGTCCTAGGATGAGAGCAGAGTGTGGGTCCTAGGATGAGAGCAAAGTGTGGGTCCTAGGATGAGAGCAAAGTGTGGGTCCTAGGATGAGAGCAGAGTGTGGGTCCTAGGATGAGAGCAGAGTGTGGGTCCTAGGATGAGAGCAAAGTGTGGGTCCTAGGATGAGAGCAGAGTGTGGGTCCTGGGATGAGAGCAGAGTGTGGGTCCTAGGATGAGAGCAAAGTGTGGGTCCTAGGATGAGAGCAAAGTGTGGGTCCTAGGGTGAGAGCAGAGTGTGGGTCCTAGGATGAGAGCAGAGTGTGGGTCCTAGGATGAGAGCAGAGTGTGGGTCCTAGGATGAGAGCAGAGTGTGGGTCCTGGGATGAGAGCAGAGTGTGGGTCCTGGGATGAGAGCAGAGTGTGGGTCCTAGGATGAGAGCAGAGTGTGGGTCCTGGGATGAGTGGCAAGCGGCATCTTTTTGATTTGGGGGAAGGGGGGATAAGGATATCTGCTAGGGGGTGCTTTTAAAAGGGAGAGGACTTGTGCTGGGGGGGGCGTTCAGATTTGAAATCCCTCCACACCACCCCACATTACAGCACAAGTCCTCTCCTCTCCAAAAGCACCCTGGACACATATCCTCTCGCCCCCCTATCACTTTTCCATGTGTGCATCCAAGTTACCTGCCACCCACCTCTTCCTGGTTACTGTGTCCCCCTCCCCTATCCATAAATTATACACAGACCTCAGATAACTAGTGCGGCTCTTGCAGTTAATGTCTCTCCTCCTTGGCTCCTCCTCCTGTCTGTATACATCGGAGCCGAGGAGAATCCTCGGTGAGCTCTGCCTATGTGGCGTGCAGGCTCAGTGGGGAGAGATGCCCGTGTCGGCTGCTGCAGAGGGACGATCGCTGTGCCTGGGCAGACTGCAAGAGATGTGGGGAAGGTGTCCTGAGTGCCCACACTAGCATGCCCTTGTCAGGCTAGTTACTGGAGCTCAGTTCTGAAACTTGTTTCGGCACTGGGCTCCAGGATCAGCACAGATTCCTTGGAATGGAGGTAACAGGAGCCTCTCATTGGGGCCCCCTACTGGCCCCGGGCCCTCGGGCAGTGCCCGAGAGCCCTAATGGTCAGTCCGCCCCTGTATATATATATATATATATATATATATATATATATATATATATATATATATATATATATATTAAAGTCCACAGTGAAATAAATGAATAAAATAAATATGAATAAAAGAAAGTCCCAATTGTTGAGCAAATGATGCAAATAATATTCACCAATGGAATTGGTCAGCATAAGATAACACCATGTGAAATACAAGCTTTCCAGATTGTAAGACAAAACGTGCAGATGGCCGTAACCCCAGCCTGGGTTGTAGATCTTGTGAAATGAACCAAGACGTTTGGAATCCTCTCAAAGCAAATATATAAAGGTTCTGCAAATATCGGTATAAATTAAACAAATAAAAATAATCATAGCGTGATACTGTAAAAAACGAAGGATTGAGCACAATGGTTATGGAAAGCCCCAACATCGTGACCAAGAAAGGACAAACGCCACCCTTGTGAAAAGAGCAACTCTAAGTGACCCGTCACCACATAGAGGGCCTCCTTACCAGACACTGGAAGAAACAGGCACATGTCTCCTTTAAGAAGGCAAGTTGTCAGCTGTACCCAAACATTCACTTGGATGATGGACGCTAATGGCGCTCACAGCGTGGGACCAAAGGGACCGTCCGACCATAGATGCCAATGGTAAATGACCCAAGGGAAGATATAACACACTGGTAGCAGAGCCTGATAGGATGAGGAAGGCCTCTCTTACACCTCTGATTCGGGGCCCCTGATAGTGTAGACAGGAGGCGCAGGAAAGCCAGAAAGTCTTGCTAGCAGCAGAGCGGATGTCCTTGCTGGGCAGGTGAAGTCATCAGATGGCTTCATCAGGTAGACAGGTAGGCAGGTCAGATGCTTCATCAGGTAGACAGGTAGGCAGGTCAGATGGCTTCATCAGGCAGACAGGTAGGCAGGTCAGATGGCTTCATCAGGTAGACAGGTAGGCAGGTCAGATGGCTTCATCAGGCAGATAGGTAGGCAGGTCAGATGGCTTCATCAGGTAGACAGGTAGGCAGGTCAGATGGCTTCATCAGGCAGACAGGTAGGCAGGCAGCTGATGCTGGTGACAGCAGGCAGGGTCAGGCAGGCTGGGTCATACACAGACTTGAAGAATCGGGTACAGGTACAGGCAGGCTGGGTCATACACAGACTTGAAGAATCAGGTACAGGTACAGGCAGGCTGGGTCATACACAGACTTGAAGAATCAGGTACAGGTACAGGCAGGCTGGGTCATACACAGACTTGAAGAATCGGGTACAGGTACAGGCAGGCTGGGTCATACACAGACTTGAAGAATCAGGTACAGGCAGGCTGGGTCATACACAGACTTGAAGAATCAGGTACAGGTACAGGCAGGCTGGGTCATACACAGACTTGAAGAATCAGGTACAGGCAGGCTGGGTCATACACAGACTTGAAGAATCGGGTACAGGTACAGGCAGGCAGGCTGAGTCATACACAGACTTGAAGAATCAGGTACAGGTACAGGCAGGCTGGGTCATACACAGACTTGAAGAATCAGGTACAGGTACAGTCAGGCTGGGTCATACACAGACTTGAAGAATCGGGTACAGGTACAGGCAGGCTGAGTCATACACAGACTTGAAGAATCAGGTACAGGTACAGGCAGGCTGGGTCATACACAGACTTGAAGAATCAGGTACAGGTACAGGCAGGCTGGGTCATACACAGACTTAAAGAATCAGGTACAGGCAGGCTGGGTCATACACAGACTTGAAGAATTGGGTACAGGTACAGGCAGGCTGAGTCATACACAGACTTGAAGAATCGGGTACAGGTACAGGCAGGCTGGGTCATACACAGACTTGAAGAATCGGGTACAGGTACAGGCAGGCTGGGTCATACACAGACTTGAAGAATCGGGTACAGGTACAGGCAGGCTGGGTCATACACAGACTTGAAGAATCGGGTACAGGTACAGGCAGGCTGGGTCCTAAACAGACTTGAAGAATCAGGTACAGGTACAGGCAGGCTGGGTCATACACAGACTTGAAGAATCAGGTACAGGTACAGGCAGGCTGGGTCATACACAGACTTGAAGAATCAGGTACAGGTACAGGCAGGCTGGGTCATACACAGACTTGAAGAATCGGGTACAGGTACAGGCAGGCTGGGTCATACACAGACTTGAAGAATCAGGTACAGGTACAGGCAGGCTGGGTCATACACAGACTTGAAGAATCAGGTACAGGTACAGGCAGGCTGGGTCATACACAGACTTGAAGAATCGGGTACGGGTACAGGCAGGCTGGGTCATAAACAGACTTGAAGAATCGGGTACAGGTACAGGCAGGCTGGGTCATACACAGACTTGAAGAATCAGGTACAGGCAGGCTGGGTCATACACAGACTTGAAGAATCAGGTACAGGTACAGGCAGGCTGGGTCATACACAGACTTGAAGAATCAGGTACAGGCAGGCTGGATCATACACAGACTTGAAGAATCGGGTACAGGTACAGGCAGGCTGGGTCATACACAGACTTGAAGAATCAGGTACAGGTACAGGTACAGGCAGGCTGGGTCATACACAGACTTGAAGAATCAGGTACAGGCAGGCTGGGTCATACACAGACTTGAAGAATCAGGTACAGGCAGGCTGGGTCATACACAGACTTGAAGAATCAGGTACAGGTACAGGCAGGCTGGGTCATACACAGACTTGAAGAATCAGGTACAGGTACAGGTACAGGCAGGCTGGGTCATACACAGACTTGAAGAATCAGGTACAGGCAGGCTGGGTTATACACAGACTTGAAGAATTGGGTACAGGTACAGGCAGGCTGAGTCATACACAGACTTGAAGAATCGGGTACAGGTACAGGCAGGCTGAGTCATACACAGACTTGAAGAATCGGGTACAGGTACAGGCAGGCTGGGTCATACACAGACTTGAAGAATCAGGTACAGGTACAGGCAGGCTGGGTCATACACAGACTTGAAGAATCGGGTACAGGTACAGGCAGGCTGGGACATACACAGACTTGAAGAATCAGGTACAGGTACAGGCAGGCTGGGTCATACACAGACTTGAAGAATCAGGTACAGGTACAGGCAGGCTGGGTCATACACAGACTTGAAGAATCAGGTACAGGTACAGGCAGGCTGGGTCATACACAGACTTGAAGAATCAGGTACAGGTACAGGCAGGCTGAGTCATACACAGACTTGAAGAATCGGGTACAGGTACAGGCAGGCTGGGTCATACACAGACTTGAAGAATCAGGTACAGGTACAGGCAGGCTGGGTCATACACAGACTTGAAGAATCAGGTACAGGTACAGGCAGGCTGGGTCATACACAGACTTGAAGAATCAGGTACAGGTACAGGCAGGCTGGGTCATACACAGACTTGAAGAATCGGGTACAGGTACAGGCAGGCTGGGTCATACACAGACTTGAAGAATCAGGTACAGGTACAGGCAGGCTGGGTCATACACAGACTTGAAGAATCAGATACAGGTACAGGCAGGCTGGGTCATAAACAGACTTGCAGAATCAGGTACAGGTACAGGCAGGCTGGGTCATAGACAGACTTGAAGAATCGGGTACAGGTACAGGCAGGCTGGGTCATACACAGACTTGAAGAATCGGGTACAGGTACAGGCAGGCTGGGTCATACACAGACTTGAAGAATCGGGTACAGGTACAGGAAGGCTGGGTCATACACAGACTTGAAGAATCAGGTACAGGTACAGGCAGGCTGGGTCATACACAAACTTGAAGAATCAGGTACAGGTACAGGCAGGCTGGGTCATACACAGACTTGAAGAATCAGGTACAGGCAGGCTGGGTCATACACAGACTTGAAGAATCAGGTACAGGTACAGGCAGGCTGGGTCATACACAAACTTGAAGAATCAGGTACAGGTACAGGCAGGCTGGGTCATACACAGACTTGAAGAATCGGGTACAGGTACAGGCAGGCTGGGTCATACACAGACTTGAAGAATCGAGTACAGGTACAGGCAGGCTGGGTCATACACAGACTTGAAGAATCGGGTACAGGTACAGGCAGGCTGGGTCATACACAGACTTGAAGAATCGGGTACAGGTACAGGCAGGCTGGGTCATACACAGACTTGAAGAATCGGGTACAGGTACAGGCAGGCTGGGTCATACACAGACTTGAAGAATCGGGTACAGGTACAGGCAGGCTGGGTCATACACAGACTTGAAGAATCGGGTACAGGTACAGGCAGGAATGTAGTCAGGAAGCAAGCCGGGTCTGGAACCGATCAGTGGAAGACAGTTTTTTCTATAATATAGAATATACAAAAAAAGAAAGCCTAAAAAGAAAACGAATGCAGCCATCACATTTAAGAATTAGTAAGATGCAATATAATAAATGTTTGCTTTTGGGTTTAACCACTTCAGCCCCGGAAGGTTTACCCCCCTTCATGACCAGGCCATTTTTGGCGATATGGCACTCTGCTACTTTAACTGACAATTGCGCGGTCGTGCGACACTGAACACAAACAAAATCAATGTCCTTTTTTTCTAACAAATAGAGCTTTTCTTTTGGTGGTATTTGATCACTGCTGAGGTTTTTTGCACTATAAACAAACAAAAAAAAGACAATTTTGAAAAAAATAAATATTTTTTTTATTTTCTGCTATAAAACATCCAATTAAAAAATGTAAAAAAATAAAATGTCTACATCAATTGAGGCCGATATGTTTTCTGCTACATATTTTCAGGAAAAAAACCCCAAGAAGAGCATCTTGATTGGTTTATGCAAAACGTATGGTGTCTACAAACCTCGGGATATACAGTATAGTGGAATATTTATTTCTTATTTTTATACTAGTAATGGCAGAGATCACCGACTTATAGACAGACTTTGATATTGGGGCGGACAATCGGACACCCAACTGACACTTTTGACACTTTGTGGGGGCCAGTGACACTAATATAATGATCAGTGCTTAAAATATACACTGTCACTGTACTAATGATACTGAGAAGGAGTTAAACATCAGGGATAATCAAAGGGTTACATGTGTGCCTAGCCAGTGTTTTTGTGTAACCTTTACTAAGGAATGTGATGGATCAGAGGTAGTCTGATGTAACCAGAGAGAAGAGTACATTTACCTCTACAGGCATGTGCAATTCCTATCGCCTGACACCCGGGACTTGCAGTTCTGGCCACTGGGCGGGTCATTTTTTTAACATTTATGCAGCAGGGCTTGTCAGGTGGAAGCATATGGGGGGCTTTGCTGCTTTTACACATCCCACTAAAGTGCTCACCCCCCACTATGTATCCCAGGCTCTGCTTACCTATCTGCAGGCCCGGGACCGGCATAGTGGGTGTGGCCAGGTAGAGGGGAGGGAGGAGGGTGGGTACACATCTGCTCTCCTCCCCTTCTTGTCCTGACCCAGAAGACACATGTCTGATGTCACTTCTGGGTCCCCAATAACAGATTTCCTGCCCATCGATGGCGGGATGTACAATCTGCCCGGCATTCCCTTCAATGGAGCACAGGGGAGGCGGCATGTCTCCATAAAGAGGACCTGTCACCAAAAAATCACCACATACTCTCTGTCCCCTATGTAATGAAAAAATAAAAAGTTACACCCGAGGACATGAAGCCGATGTTCTCCATTCCCAGTATATGAATGGCTTTATTTACCTTCCAATCCATTTCTATATAATCAATGGGTGTGAATGTATTCAAAGCCATTCATAATCCGGGTGCACACTACAAGGTTTTTTTTTTATTCAACCCAGCACGTTGTATGAAAAAAACCGCTCCGGTCACAGCCGCTGTACTAACTATGCAATGTTAGTACAGCGATCTCCCCCGCTGAGCTGTTGTGTTCTGACAGAGGGGCGCCCCTCCCCCACCAGAACACTCCGATCAGCGATCTCCACCATTGGCTGATCGGGAGTCATCTGCTGCTTCCCCAGACTTTCCGATTGGCCAGCTTCTGTGGGACAGACTGACATACACATGTGTCCAATGTCTCCCAACAATCGGCCGTGTGTTGCACTGACAGCTCAGGACTTTGCAGGGGGTGTTTACCCGTCTTCCCACCACCCACATATTTCTTCTGTTATCTGACCCCCCCGGCCCCCTCCTCCCCACACTGACAGCAGAAACTGCAATTAGCTGGTCTGGTAAGTGAACCCTGAAAAATGCCGATCAGTCAGTACAACTGTATATAGAAGCCGGATCTCCCCAGTACTGACCAGATCTGACAGCAGCCTCTGAGGGTATAGCCGGGTACACACGGCCCGATTGTTGGGAGACATTGGGCCCATGTGTATGTCAGTCTGTCCGACAGAAGCTGGCCGATCGGAAATTCTGGAGAAGGAGCAGATGACTCCCGATCAGCCAATGGCGGAGATCGCTGATCGAGTGTTCTGGTGGGGGAGGGGTGTCCCCCTGTCAGAACACAACAGCTCAGTGGGGGAGATCGCTGTACTAACATTGCATAGTTAGTACAGCGGCTCTGACTGGAGCTGTCAGGTTTTTTTTTTAAACGCCCCCTATAGGTCATCAGTTTAGTGTTACGGAGGAGGTCTTGTGTTAGAATTATTGCTCTCACTCCGGCGTGTGCGGCGATATGTAACATGTGTATCGTAATCAACATTTCCATGCATAAGCACCCCCGACACATGAGCTTCCATTCATATATGTGGGGGAAGCAGCAACATTTTTGGGGGTATTTGATATGTTTGGGTGTAACTTTATTTTTTTGAAAAAAAAAAAATTTACTTAATGTTTCTTTCATCACATTAGACAAAAAAGTCCCCAATGTTCTGATTTTTAGGTGACAGGTTCTCTTCATTGAGACATTCCGGGTCTAGAAGTCCCCCCAATGTCTCCTCTGGGCTCCTCTGAATGTTTTGTGATGGAGATCTCATTACTTACCAGCTGAGCTAGCCGGGGACACTGAGAGGCTGACTTGGAAGTGACATCATAGACATCACTTCCTGGGTCAGGACAAGAAGGGGAGGAGAGTGGGCGTGTTTCCGCTCTTCTCCTTCCCCTCCATCTCCACAATATATCCCACCTCCGCCCATCATCATCCTCATCCCTCTCCACAATATATCCCCACCTCCGCCCATCATCATCCTCATCCCTCTCCACAATATATCCCCACCTCCGCCCATCATCATCCTCATCCCTCTCCACGATATATCCCCACCTCCGCCCATCATCATCCTCATCCCTCTCCATAATATATCCCTACCTCCGCCCATTATCATCCTCATCCCTCTCCACAATGTATCCCCACCTCCACCCATCACCATCCCCATCCCTCTCCACAATATATCCCCACCTCCACCCATCACCATCCCCATCCCTCTCCACAATATATCCCCACCTCTGCCCATCATCATCCTCATCCCTCTCCACAATATATCCCCATCTCCGCCCATCATCATCCCCATCCCTCTCCACAATATATCCCCACCTCCGCCCATCATCATCCCCATCCCTCTCCACAATATATCCCCACCTCCGCCCATCATCATCCCCATCCCTCTCCACAATATATCCACACCTCCGCCCATCATCATCCCCATCCCTCTCCACAATATATCCCCACCTCCGCCCATCATCATCCCCATCCCTCTCCACAATATATCCCCACCTCCGCCCATCATTATCCTCATCCCTCTCCACAATATATCCCCACCTCCGCCCATCATCATCCCCATCCCTCTCCACAATATATCCCCACCTCCTTCCCCTCCATCTCCACAATATATCCCACCTCCGCCCATCATCATCCTCATCCCTCTCCACAATATATCCCCACCTCCGCCCATCATCATCCCCATCCCTCTCCACAATATATCCCCACCTCCGCCCATCATCATCCTCATCCCTCTCCACAATATATCCCCACCTCCACCCATCATCATCACACCCATCCCTCTTCACAATATATCCCCACCTCCGCCCATCATCATCATCCTCATCCCTCTCCACAAAATATCCCCACCTCTGCCCATAATCATCACACCCATCCCACTCCACAATATATCCCCACCTCTGCCCATCATCATCCTCATCCCTCTCCACAATATATCCCCATCTCCGCCCATCATCATCCCCATCCCTCTCCACAATATATACCCACCTCCACCTAGCATCATCCTCATCCCTCTCCACAATATATCCCCACCTCCGCCCATCATCATCCCCATCCCTCTCCACAATATATCCCCACCTCCGCCCATCATCATCATCATCCCTCTCCACAATATATCCCCACCTCCACCCATCATCATCCCCATCCCTCTCCACAATATAGCCCCACCTTGGCCCATCATCATCCCCATCCCTCCCCACAATATATCCCCACCTCCACCCAGCATCATCCTCATCCCTCTCCACAATATATCCCCACCTCCACCCAGCATCATCCCCATCCCTCTCCACAATATATCCCCACCTCCGCCCAGCATCATCCCCATCCCTCTCCACAGTATATCCCACCTCCGCCCATCATCATCCCCGTCCCTCTCCACAATATATCCCCACCTCCGCCCATCATCATCCCCATCCCTCTTCACAATATATCCCCACCTTCACCCAGCATCATCCTCATCCCTCTCCACAATATATCCCCACCTCCACCCATCTTTATCCTCATCCCTCTAGACAATATATCTCCACTTCCGCCCATCATCATCCCCATCCCTCTCCATAATATATACCCACCTCCACCTAGCATCATCCTCATCCCTCTCCACAATATATCCCCACCTCCGCCCATCATCATCCCCATCCCTCTCCACAATATATCCCCACCTCCGCCCATCATCATCATCATCCCTCTCCACAATATATCCCCACCTCCACCCATCATCATCCCCATCCCTCTCCACAATATAGCCCCACCTTGGCCCATCATCATCCCCATCCCTCCCCACAATATATCCCCACCTCCACCCAGCATCATCCCCATCCCTCTCCACAATATATCCCCACCTCCACCCATCATCATCCCCATCCCTCTCCACAATATATCCCCACCTCCGCCCATCATCATCTCTCTCCACAATATATCCCCACCTCCGCCCATCATCATCCCTCTCCACAATATATCCCCACCTCCGCCCATCCTCATCCCTCTCCACAATATATCCCCACCTCCGCCCATCATCATCCCCATCCCTCTCCACAATATATCCCCACCTCCGCCCATCATCGTCCCCATCCCTCTCCACAATATATCCCCACCTCTGCCCATCATCATCATCATCCCTCTCCACAATATATCCCCACCTCCGCCCATCATCATCCCCATCCCTCTCCACAATATATCCCCACCTCCACCCATCATCATCCCCATCCCTCTCCACAATATATCCCCACCTCCGCCCATCATCATCCCCATCCCTCTCCACAATATATCCCCACCTCCACCCATCATCATCCTCATCCCTCTCCACAATATATCCCCACCTCCGCCCATCATCATCCCCATCCCTCTCCACAATATAGCCCCACCTTGGCCCATCATCATCCCCATCCCTCTAGACAATATATCCCCATCTCCGCCCATCATCATCCCCATCCCTCTCCACAATATATCCCCACCTCCGCCCATCATCATCCCCATCCCTCTCCACAATATATCCCCACCTCCGCCCATCATCATCCCTCTCCACAATATATCCCCACCTCCACCCATCATCATCCCCATCCCTCTCCACAATATATCCCCACCTCCGCCCATCATCATCCTCATCCCTCTCCACAATATATCCCCACCTCCGCCCATTATCATCCTCATCCCTCTCCACAACAGTGTCGTCTCCAGCTTTCATATTTGGGGGGGACCATGGGGGGACAGGGACAAAAGTAGGGGGGCAATTATATATATATATATATATATATATATATCCTGGGGCCCTTTACTACAATCCCACAACGGCCCTTTCACATGTTCTGCAGTGAGCTCCCTTCTTACTGTATTGGGGTCCCCCAGGGTGGCAGAAAACAAGAGATATATGTCACCAGCATACTAAGAAAATATAAGGGTCCAAAGCAGTGGGAGAACTATCAGGGTTGCAAAGGTTGTCTTGCCTCTGGGCCCTGGTGTTCTGCCACTGTGGGGTTCTCCAGCCTCCTCTTGCTGTCCTGCCCCTGCTATTGACAGCACTGGTCTGGCATCTCTTGGAATTTACAGGCTGGTTCTCCTGTCCTAAGGACGGGAGAAATCAGTCTGTTTTTTCAGTAACTGAGAGTCCTGGTGGAGTCCTTCCTGCAACTCGCTCTTCTCCCTGCCAATGAGGATGCAGGGGAAGGAGCTGATCGGGCGGTCGTGGTTGTGTGAGTGCTCGCATTATGCAGTGTCAGCGAGCAGAGGGGGGAGGAGGAATCACCCGCAGGAGCTGACTGGGGACGCTCTCCCTCTAAGACATTGCCTTTTTTGTAAAAAAAAAATATATATATATTTTTTTATTGGAGGGCACATGGTGGGGCACAGCATAATGTTGGGGGGTCAGGGCCCCCTCTGGCCCCCCCTAGGGTCGCCATTGCTCCACAATATATCCCCACCTCCGCCCATCATCATCCTCATCCCTCTCCACAATATATCCCCACCTCCGCCCATCATCATCCTCATCCCTCTCCACAATATATCCCCACCTCCGCCCATCATCATCCCCATCCCTCTCCACAATATAGCCCCACCTTGGCCCATCATCATCCCCATCACTCTAGACAATATATCCCCATCTCTGCCCATCATCATCCCCATCCCTCTCCACAATATATCCCCACCTCTGCCCATCATCATCCCCATCCCTCTCCACAATATATCCCCACCTCCGCCCATCATCATCCCTCTCCACAATATATCCCCACCTCCACCCATCATCATCTCCATCCCTCTCCACAATATATCCCCACCTCCGCCCATCATCATCCCCATCCCTCTCCACAATATATCCCCACCTCCGCCCATCATCATCCCCATCCCTCTCCACAATATATCCCCACCTCCGCCCATCATCATCCCCATCCCTCTCCACAATATATCCCCATCTCTGCCCATCATCATCCCCATCCCTCTCCACAATATATCCCCACCTCCGCCCATCATCATCCCCATCCCTCTCCACAATATATCCCCACCTCCGCCCATCATCATCCTCATCCCTCTCCACAATATATCCCCACCTCCGCCCATCATCATCCCCATCCCTCTCCACAATATATCCCCACCTCCGCCCATCATCATCCCCATCCCTCTCCACAATATATCCCCACCTCTGCCCATCATCATCCCCATCCCTCTCCACAATATATCCCTACCTCTACCCATCATTATCCTCATCCCTCTCCACAATATATCCCCACCTCTGCCCATCATCATCCCCATCCCTCTCCACAATATATCCCTACCTCCACCCATCATTATCCTCATCCCTCTCTACAATATATCCCCACCTCCGCCCATCATCATCCCTCTCCACAATATATCCCCACCTCCACCCATCATCATCTCCATCCCTCTCCACAATATATCCCCACCTCCGCCCATCATCATCCCCATCCCTCTCCACAATATATCCCCACCTCCGCCCATCATCATCCCCATCCCTCTCCACAATATATCCCCACCTCCGCCCATCATCATCCCCATCCCTCTCCACAATATATCCCCATCTCTGCCCATCATCATCCCCATCCCTCTCCACAATATATCCCCACCTCCGCCCATCATCATCCCCATCCCTCTCCACAATATATCCCCACCTCCGCCCATCATCATCCTCATCCCTCTCCACAATATATCCCCACCTCCGCCCATCATCATCCCCATCCCTCTCCACAATATATCCCCACCTCCGCCAATCATCATCCCCATCCCTCTCCACAATATATCCCCACCTCCACCCATCATCATCCCCATCCCTCTCTACAATATATCCCCACCTCCGCCCATCATCATCCCCATCCCTCTCCACAATATATCCCCACCTCTGCCCATCATCATCCCCATCCCTCTCCACAATATATCCCTACCTCTACCCATCATTATCCTCATCCCTCTCCACAATATATCCCCACCTCTGCCCATCATCATCCCCATCCCTCTCCACAATATATCCCTACCTCCACCCATCATCATCCCCATCCCTCTCCACAATATATCCCCACCTCCTCCCATCATCATCCCCATCCCTCTCCACAATATATCCCCACCTCCGCCCATCATCATCCCCATCCCTCTCCACAATATATCCCCACCTCCACCCATCATCATCCTCATCCCTCTCCACAATATATCCCCATCTCCGCACATCATCATCCTCATCCCTCTCCACAATATATCCCCACCTCCGCCCATCATCATCCATCCCTCTCCACAATATATCCCCACCTCCACCCATCATCATCCCCATCCCTCTCCACAATATATCCCCACCTCCACCCATCATCAACCCTATCCCTCTCCACAATATATCCCCACCTCCGCCCATCATCATCCTCATCCCTCTCCACAATATATCCCCATCTCCGCACATCATCATCCCCATCCCTCTCCACAATATATCCCCACCTCCACCCATCATCATCCCCATCCCTCTCCACAATATATCCCCACCTCCACCCATCATCATCCCCATCCCTCTCCACAATATATCCCCACCTCCACCCATCATCAACCCTATCCCTCTCCACAATATATCCCCATCTCTGCCCATCATCATCCCCATCCCTCTCCACAATATATCCCCACCTCCGCCCATCATCATCCCCATCCCTCTCCACAATATATCCCCACCTCCGCCCATCATCATCCTCATCCCTCTCCACAATATATCCCCACCTCCGCCCATCATCATCCCCATCCCTCTCCACAATATATCCCCACCTCCGCCCATCATCATCCCCATCCCTCTCCACAATATATCCCCACCTCTGCCCATCATCATCCCCATCCCTCTCCACAATATATCCCTACCTCCACCCATCATTATCCTCATCCCTCTCCACAATATATCCCCACCTCTGCCCATCATCATCCCCATCCCTCTCCACAATATATCCCCACCTCCGCCCATCATCATCCCCATCCCTCTCCACAATATATCCCCACCTCCGCCCATCATCATCCTCATCCCTCTCCACAATATATCCCCACCTCTGCCCATCATCATCCCCATCCCTCTCCACAATATATCCCCACCTCCGCCCATCATCATCCCCATCCATCTCCACAATATATCCCCACCTCTGCCCATCATCATCCCCATCCCTCTCCACAATATATCCCTACCTCCACCCATCATTATCCTCATCCCTCTCCACAATATATCCCCACCTCTGCCCATCATCATCCCCATCCCTCTCCACAATATATCCCCACCTCCGCCCATCATCATCCTCATCCCTCTCCACAATATATCCCCATCTCCGCACATCATCATCCTCATCCCTCTCCACAATATATCCCCACCTCCGCCCATCATCATCCATCCCTCTCCACAATATATCCCCACCTCCACCCATCATCATCCCCATCCCTCTCCACAATATATCCCCACCTCCACCCATCATCAACCCTATCCCTCTCCACAATATATCCCCACCTCCGCCCATCATCATCCTCATCCCTCTCCACAATATATCCCCATCTCCGCACATCATCATCCCCATCCCTCTCCACAATATATCCCCACCTCCACCCATCATCAACCCCATCCCTCTCCACAATATATCCCCACCTCCACAATATATCCCCACCTCTGCCCATCATCATCCTCATCCCTCTCCACAATATATCCCCACCTCCGTCCATCATCATCCCCATCCCTCTGCACCATATATCCCCACCTCCGCCCATCATCATCCCCATCCCTCCCCACAATATATCCCCACCTCTAATCAGGTGCTTTAAAATCACCCCCCTCTGCTATAATTCAAGCGCCCTTCGCCCGAAAAGTGTCCGTGCCCCTTAACTAGAGGGTGGCAGTGGCGGCCATAGATAGATTGATGCAATGCATGAGTCTATGTATTGGTGATAGAGGGGTGGCAGGAGAGAGGGGGCGGCACCCGTGTGCCCTTAATGCCCGGGCCGCCACTGATCACACAGAAAGCTGAACACACAGATCATCTACATTCCTACCTCTGTTCTTCTACAATCTCAGCTGTTTATCTGTAGGAAGGAATATTGTGAGATATTTTTTCATGTTTTTTCTTGTCTATTGATGAATGTGTACAGGATATAGATTCTTCATGGTCCAATCAGATGTCTAGGAGAACAAGGAGCAGAAATGTCTGGAATGAGCCATAGAAACACATTTACAGGACATCAAAGCCATCCATAAAACTCACCATACATGGTACAATCTCCATCAGATCCATCAACAAGTATGTAGTGGAAGGGCACACCTGATTGTATAGTGATTGGTTGGCTAGTTTAGGTGGGGCCTCATATTCTATAGATTTGGTAGATCTAAAGTGGATTGTACAGTAATGTCCGGTACAAACGATAAGATTTTCCCACAACAAAATCCATGTTTTTTTTCTGACGGACTTGTCTTGCATACAGACGGTCACACAAAGTTGGTCGGAAATTCGGAAAATCAAGAACGCGGTGATGTACAAGACGTACGACGAGCCGAGAAAAATGAAGTTCAATAGCCAGTGTGGCTCTTCTGCTTGATTCTGAGCATGCGTGGAACTTTGTGCGTCGGAATTGTGTACACACGATCGCAATTTCCCACAATGAATTTTGTTGGTGGAAAATTTGAGATCCAGATCTCAAATTTTGTGTGACGGAAATTCCAACGAAAAATGTCCGATGAAGCCGACACACGGTCGGAATTTCCGACAACGAGCTCCCATCGAACATTTCCCGTCAGAAAATCCGACCCTGTGTACGGGATGAGCCCAATGGGGGCCATACACACTTTGATGAGATTTCTTTTTCCAATCGATCTCTTCTGAAAGGAATAAACAATCTATAAATCACAACTCATTCAGCGGATATACCACACACGGGGGAAATTATTCTAATCAAATATTAAAGTGGTTGTAAGCCTCAGACATGAAATATGAACAAAGCACATCCCTCTATAGTGTGCACTTGTCTCAATCCAGAGCACTAAGTGTCATTTCTGTCCGCTACCTCATTCCTCTGCTATCAGCATGAATCACTTCTGACAAGTTTTCCTGACACCAAGAGAAAAAAGGTGACAGGGGAGGGCACATCCTGTGAGTGACAGCCTCAGCTCTCTTCCTGTGTGCTGTATGAAGGAGGCGTGTCCCTTTCCTCCAATCAGCTCTCAGAGCTCTTGTACATTGTGTAACTGTAGCTCTCCACTCCCTGCTTTTCAGAGCTGAGAGATCCTGTGTAAATTCTGCACTTTACTATGATTATCATACAGGATTTATAGAGCGCCAACGTTACGCAGCCCTTTACAATATAAAAGGGAGACAGTACAGTTACAATACAAGAAAATACAAGAGGGGTTCTGGCCGTACACAGAGGGCCCTGCTCATAAGAGCTTACAATCTAATAGGGTGGGGCAAGTGGTACAGAAGGTTGTAACTGTGGGGGAGGAGCTGGTGGAAGTGATGAATGATTGGTTGGAGGAGCGATAGGCTTCCATGAAGAGATGAGTTTTCAGGGGTCACCTAAAAGGCAGCCAGAGTAGGAGATGGATGACACTTTTGGATGACCACTTTGAATGGATGTAGGAGATAGACAGCTGTAGATAAACAGGTACAACTTATGTAGGAGGATTTGTTTCATGTCTGTGCATCACTTGAGGCCGGTCACTTCACTGAGTATATGGAAGAGTTTACAACCAATTTACACCAACTTTAAAGTGCTTGTACACCCTGTACACCCTGTACAACCACTTGTACCTACAGGTAAGCCTATATTAAATCTTATCTGTAGGTGCCGGAAATATCTCCTATATACCTCCACAGTTTACAATAAAGACGAGCGCCGATGTCTACGACGCATGCGCACTTTAGAAGGGGGAGATTGTGTAATTTCTAAAGGGGTCATGCCATGAATGGAGCCATGTGTCTGTTATATTGGGGGACAGCAGGATCCATTCACAACGTGGGATCTACTGCTTTAACCACTTGACCTTCAGAAGGTTTTACCCCCCTTCATGACCAGGCCATTTTTTGCAATACTGCATTACTTTCACTGACAATTGCGCGGTCGTGTGACGCTGTACCCAGAGAACATTTTTGCCTTTTTTTCTCACAAATAGAGCTTTCTTTTGGTGGTATTTGATCGCTTTTTTTGCGCTATAGAAAAAAAAGACAGACAAAAAATAAAATAAAGTTT
Source organism: Aquarana catesbeiana (assembly GCF_042186555.1). Classification (NCBI taxonomy): domain Eukaryota; kingdom Metazoa; phylum Chordata; class Amphibia; order Anura; family Ranidae; genus Aquarana; species Aquarana catesbeiana. The sequence goes on from NC_133336.1 coordinate 209,937,349, forward strand.
TTATTTTCTGCTAAAAAACATTCCAATAAAAAAAAAAAATCAATAAAATTTAATGTTTCTGGCAAAAAAATACCCAATAAGCGTATATTGATTGGTCTGCGCAAAAGTTATAGTGTCTACAATCTATGGTGTATACAGGGGGGAGGGAAAGTATTCAGACCCCCTTACATTTTTCACCCTTAGTTATATTGAAGCCATTTGCTAAAATAATTTAAATTCATTTTTCTCCTCATTACTGTACACACAGCACCCCATATTGTACACACAGCACCCCATATTGTACACACAGCACCTCATATTGTACACACAGCACCTCATATTATACACACAGCACCCCATATTGTACACACAGCACCCCATATTGTACACACAGCACCTCATATTGTACACACAGCACTCCATATTGTACACACAGCCCCCCATATTGTACACACAGCACCCCATATTGTACACACAGCACCCCATATTGTACACACAGCACCCCATATTGTACACACAGCACCTCATATTGTACACACAGCACCTCATATTATACACACAGCACCCCATATTGTACACACAGCCCCCCATATTGTACACACAGCACCCCATATTGTACATACAGCACCTCATATTGTACACACAGCACTCCATATTGTACACACAGCACCCCATATTGTACACACAGCACCCCATATTGTACATACAGCACCTCATATTGTACACACAGCACCCCATATTGTACACACAGCACCTCATATTGTACACACAGCCCCCCATATTGTACACACAGCACTCCATATTGTACACACAGCACCCCATATTGTACACACAGCACTCCATATTGTACACACAGCACCCCATATTGTACACACAGCCCCCCATATTGTACATACAGCACCTCATATTGTACACACAGCACCCCATATTGTACACACAGCACCCCCATATTGTATACACAACACCCCATATTGTACACACAGCACTCCATATTGTACACACAGCACCCCATATTGTACACACAGCACCCCATATTGTACACACAGCCCCCCATATTGTACACACAGCACCCCATATTGTACATACAGCACCTCATATTGTACACACAGCACCCCATATTGTACACACAGCACCCCCATATTGTATACACAACACCCCATATTGTACACACAGCCCCCCATATTGTACACACAGCACTCCATATTGTACACACAGCCCCCCATATTGTACACACAGCACCCCATATTGTACACACAGCACCCCATATTGTACACACAGCTCCCCATATTGTACACACAGCACCTCATATTGTACACACAACACCCCATATTGTACACACAGCACCCCATATTGTACACACAGCCCCCCATATTGTACACACAGCACCCCATATTGTACACACAGCACCCCATATTGTACACACAGCCCCCCATATTGTACACACAGCCCCCCATATTGTACACACAGCCCCCCATATTGTACACACAGCACCCCATATTGTACACACAGCTCCCCATATTGTACACACAGCACTCCATATTGTACACACAGCACCCCATATTGTACACACAGCACCTCATATTGTACACACAGCTCCCCATATTGTACACACAGCCCCCCATATTGTACACACAGCACCCCATATTGTACACACAGCTCCCCATATTGTACACACAGCACCCCATATTGTACACACAGCACCCCATATTGTACACACAGCACTCCATATTGTACACACAGCACCCCATATTATACACACAGCACCCCATATTGTACACACAGCACCCCATAAAGACATAAAAACACAGAATTGTTGACATTTTTACAGATTTATTAAAAAATAAAAACTGAAATATCACATGATCCTAAGTATTCAGACCCTTTGCTCAGTATTTAGTAGAAGCCCCTTTTGATGAGTCTTTTTGGAAAAGATGCAACAAGTTTTTCACACCTGGATTTGGGGATCCTCTGCCATTCCTCCTTACAGATCCTCTCCAGTTCTGTCAGGGGGGATGGTAAACATTGGTGGACGGCCATTTTTAGGTCTCTCCAGAGATGCTCAATTGGGTTTAAGTCAGGGCTCTGGCTGGGCCATTCAAGAACAGTCACAGAGTTGTTGTGAAGCCACTCCTTTGTTATTTTAGCTGTGTGCTTAGGGTCATTGTCTTGTTGGAAGGTAAACTTTCGGCCTAGTCTGAGGTCCTGAGCACTCTGGAGAAGGTTTTCGTCCAGGATATCCCTGTACTTGGCCGCATTCATCTTTCCCTCAATTGCAACCAGTCGTCCTGTCCCTGCAGCTGAAAAACACCCCCACATCATGATGCTGCCACCACCATGCTTCACAGTTGGGACTGTATTGGACAGGTGATGAGCAGTGCCTGGTTTTCTCCACACATACCGCTTAGAATTAACACCAAAAAGTTCTATCTTGGTCTCATCAGACCAGAGAATCTTATTTCTCACCATCTTGGAGTCCTTCAGGTGTTTTTTAGCAAACTCCATGGGGGCTTTCATGTGTCCTGCACTGAGGAGAGGCTTCCGTCGGGCCACTCTGCCATAAATCCCTGACTGGTGGAGGGCTGCAGTGATGGTTGACTTTCTACAACTTTCTCCCATCTCCCGACTGCATCTCTGGAGCTCAGCCACAGTGATCTTTGGGTTCTTCTTTACCTCTCTCACCAAGGCTCTTCTCCCCCGATAGCTCAGTTTGGCTGGATGGCCAGCTCTAGGAAGGGTTCTGGTCGTCCCAAACGTCTTCCATTTAAGGATTATGGAGGCCACTGTGCTCTTAGGAACCTTAAGTGCAGCAGACATTTTTTGTAACATTGGCCAGATCTGTGCCTTGCCACAATTCTGTCTCTGAGCTCTTCAGGCAGTTCCTTTGACCTCATGATTCTCATTTGCTCTGACATGCACTGTGAGCTGTAAGGTCTTCTATAGACAGGTGTGTGGCTTTCCTAATCATGTCCAATCAGTATAATCAAACACAGCTGGACTCAAATGAAGGTGTAGAACCATTTCAAGGATGATCAGAAGAAATGGACAAGACCTGAGTTATATATATGAGTGTCACAGCAAAGAGTCTCAATACTTAGGACCATGTGATATTTCAGTTTTTCTTTTTTAATAAATCTGCAAAAATGTCAACAATTCTGTGTTTTTCTGTCAATATGGGGTGCTGTGTGTACAATATGGGGTGCTGTGTATACAATATGGGGTGCTGTGTGTACAATATGGGGTGCTGTGTGTACAATATGGGGTGATGTGTGTACAATATGGGGTGCTGTGTGTACAATATGGGGTGCTGTGTGTACAATATGAGGTGATGTGTGTACAATATGGGGTGCTGTGTGTACAATATGGGGTGCTGTGTGTACAATATGGGGTGCTGTGTGTACAATATGAGGTGCTGTGTGTACAATATGGGGTGCTGTGTGTACAATATGGGGTGCTGTGTGTACAATATGGGGTGCTGTGTGTACAATATGGGGGTGCTGTGTGTACAATATGGGGAGCTGTGTGTGCAATATGGGGTGCTGTGTGTACAATATGGGGTGCTGTGTGTACAATATGGGGGTCTGTGTGTACAATATGGGGTGCTGTGTGTACAATATGGGGTGCTGTGTGTACAATATGGGGTGCTGTGTGTACAATATGGGGAGCTGTGTGTACAATATGGGGTGCTGTGTGTACAATATGGGGTGCTGTGTGTACAATATGGGGTGCTGTGTGTACAATATGGGGGGCTGTGTGTACAATATGGGGTGCTGTGTGTACAATATGGGGTGCTGTGTGTACAATATGGGGGGCTGTGTGTACAATATGGGGGGCTGTGTGTACAATAGGGGGTGCTGTGTGTACATTAATGAGGAAAAAAATGAACTTAAATGATTTTAGCAAATGGCTGCAATATAACAAAGTGAAAAATGTAAGGGGGTCTGAATACTTTCCCTCCCCACTGTATATGTATATATTTTCATTATTTTACTAGTAATGGTGGCGATCAATGACTCATAGTGGGACTGTGATATTGTGGCGGACAATCAGACATTAGCTGACACTTTTTTGGGGACCAGTGACACTTAGGCTATGTTTCCACTAGTGCCACTTTTCATGTGACTTGGGACTGAAAAGTCACATGACAAGTCGTACCCCAATGATTTCCAATGACAACCATTCATATCTGTGCGACTTTAAAGTAGTCCCTGCACTACTTTGGTCCCACTTTGATGCGACTTGAGGTCCATAGACACAGGCATTGCTTCAAGTTGCTGCAAAAAATTGTGGTAAAATCACGGCAAAGTTGCGCGACAGTGGGGACGCAATAGTGGAAACATAGCCTAATACAGTGATCAGAGCTAAAAATATGCACTGTCACTGTACTAATGACACTGGCTGGGAAGGGGTTAAACATCAGAGGCAATCAAGGGGATAACTGTGTGCCTATCTGGTGTGTTTGTGTAGTGTGGGGGGAGGTGCTTTTACTAGGGGAAGGCATTGATCGTCACTTTGCAGGAACACAGGATCCATGTCTCCTCTACTGACAGCTCACATTCGGCCTCTGTGCTGAACGATCGGCGGGTGCCGGTGGACATGGAGTCTGTGGTACCTGCAGATCAGCTCCCACTGTGTGCCCCAGACCCAGAAGTGTTGGATGGTGTAATCCAGGGGGGCGGGGCCACCTTGGCACAGTATACTGGAAGGACGTTATACTGGCGCCAAGTGGTCGGGATCAGCGATAAAATATCTCAGCACTTTTCAGAGGTTTTTTACAATTCACTAAAAAATGCTTGTAAAATAAGACGTGTAATTCCATCAACATTTGCCGTATTTATCTCATGAAACTGTTCAGTATTTTATTACATGACAGCACATCCACTGGGATGGATACAGCAGAGAGGGATTAGAACCCCTGTCAGTTTTTATTACTGTCTGTGGCCCTGTTAGGGAGATTCTCTCTCTCTATTCACAATGTTTCTCCTCATCACTCCCAGTCATAGGGAGAGAAATTCCCCACATCAGAATACAGAAGGAAACTCTCCACAATGGGACACAGATGGCACAATAAAAACTGATGGGGGTTCTAACACCCCATTACACTATCCAAAATGAAAAAAAAATAAAGTTTTGCTTTCATTTACACTTTGAGGCCTTTTTTTGTGATATTTGGTGAAGTCGTTGCTTTATACGGGTCGGTTTCTCAGTGTTAATTTTGTGGACTAAATTAATATTATTTTATTCTACTAAAATACGACTAAAACAATTGAGAAGACTAATGCCCCGCCCACACGATGAGAAAATCGTAAGAAAAATACCGCTTTCGGATAGATTGTTCGATAATCGAATCATTAGTACACGGCTTTCACATCCGATTGAGGCCGGCCGTACGAAATTTATAGAAGGAACAAGATTGAATTTTTTTTCCATTTGTGAACACAACGAACGATCATCGTATCAATCGTATGGTAATCATAGGAAAATAATAGAGGGAATGATAGTGCGAATGATCGGAAACAAACGAACGAACCGGAAACAAAAAGTAAACAATGATGGTGGGAAAGAAATAAAACTTTCGTTTCCGTTGTTATCTGACATGAAACCAGTTTTACAACATGCAGAATATCAGCGTATAATATATCTTTATATGAGGTGATTTAATATCCCTTTTAATAACTTCCATACAGAGAACTTTCTCCCTTTCCTCCCCAATTTACAGCTTTCAGCCATGTCACTTTTTAAATTGCGTTGGCATGAAACACGGCACCCAAACAACATTTGTATCATTTTCTCCCCACAAATAGAGATTTCTCTTGGTGGTATTTGATCATCTCTGGTGTTTTCTTATTGTTTGCTAAACAAATACCAAAATACCGGGAAACAAATGTTAGCGTTTTTCTTTGTTTTTGTTACAAAATATTGTAAATAAGTGTGTTTTCTCCTTCACTGATGGGCACTGATGATGGGCACTGATGATGGGCACTGATATGCAGCACTGATGGGCACTGATATGCAGCACTGATGGGCACTGATATGCAGCACTGATGGCCACTGATGAGGTGGCACTGATATGCAGCACTGATGGGCACTGATGGGCACTGATATGCAGCACTGATGGCCACTGATGAGGTGGCACTGATATGCAGCACTGATGGGCATTGTGATGGGCACTTCTAGGTCACACTAATGAGGTGACATTTGATCACATATGTGTATAGTAGTAGAAGGAAGAGCACATGAGTACAAAGTACATTTTATAAGAAGACAAATCTCTGCATTGAAAATAATGTATTTCACTTTTGTTAAACAAGGTTATAATGTAATATCAGCAATATAATATTTTTTCTGCAACTCTTCCCATATATAGATATCATTTTATAGTATAATGCTTTATATATTCTTATATATTACCGCTTGCTGACCAGCCGCCATCATTATACTGCGGCAGGTCAGCACCATCCCGCGAGCTGTTGTACCTATACGCCGGCTCGTGGGATTGCGATAGCTGGCATGCGCACGTGCCCGCTGAACTGCGGGGATGCCAATGCCCATGGCCAAAATTTGCAATGGCTGCCAGCCACGAGCGATCACAGGCACGAGAGGCAGAACAGTGATGTGTGGGTGTAAACATACACATCCCTGTTCTGTTCTAAGAGGAGATGCATATTGTGAGTTCCTAATAGCTAGCAATCATGATCTCTCACTTCCTCTAGGTCAGTCCCCTCCCCCTACAGTTAGAAACACATACAGGAAACACATTTAACCCCTTTGATCGCCCCCTAGTGTTAACCCCTTCCCTGCCAGTGACTTTTTTTTACAGTAATCAGTGCATTTTTATAGCACTGATCGCTGTATTAATGCCAATGGTCCCAAAAATGTGTCAAAAGTGTCCGATGTGTCCACCGTAATGTCGCCGTCCCGATAAAAATCGCCATTAGTAGTAAAAATAATAACTAGAAAAGGTACAATTTCTGGGGAAATTGTGAAAAGTGTTCTTGCCTCTACAACTGGAGTGGGCGGAGTAACTGGGTGGAGTGGCTTGAGTAACTATTGTGTGGTTGGAGTGGCTGGAATAACTGTGAAAAGTGTTAAAAAGCTTAATATTTTAAAAAGTATAAATAGTAGTAAAAAAGTTGAAGTCCCATCATTAGCTGAAAGAGCTGAAAATTTTTCTCAAAAGTTTTTTTTTTTCAAAAATGAATTTTTTTTCAAAAATTTTTTTTTTTTTCAAAAATATTTTTTTTTTTCATGGGGCGGTCATAATGTTTTGGCTGATCATGGGGTTTTCAGCTTTTGTCACCTCCCACTCTAGTTTTTAACATTTCGCCATTCATTCCTACGGGACCAATTTCACCGCAAAAACGACGATATTTCGTGAACCATTTGGCGAAACGTTTCACAAAATAATAGCACCATTCGGGAACAATCCGCACGTTTTGGTATATTACTTGTTTATGTAGTGTAAAAATTGTGGGAGGAGTTAGGGTGGGAAATTTGGCTATAATAATAATAACTAGAAAAGGTACAATTTCTGGGGAAATTGTGAAAAGTGTTCTTGCCTCTACAACTGGAGTGGGCGGAGTAACTGGGTGGAGTGGCTTGAGTAACTATTTTAAAAAATATCAATAGTAGTAAAAAAGTTGAAGAAGTCCCATAATTAGCTGAAAGAGCTGAACATTTTTTTCAAAAATGAATTTTATTTTTTTTTCAAAAATGATTTTTTTTTTCAAAATTTTTTTTTAATTTTTTTTTTTCTTTAAATGAATTTTATTTTTTTTCAAAAATGAATTTTATTTTTTTTTTTTCAAAAATGATTTTTTTTTTTTTTCAAAAATATTTTTTTTTTTTTATTAGGTGGTCATAATGTTTTTTCTGATCATGGGGTGGTCATAATGTTTTGGCTGATCATGGGGTTGTCAGCTTTTGTCACCTCCCACTCTAGTTTTGAACATTTCGCCATTCATTCCTATGGGACCAATTTCGTCGCAAAAACGACGATATTTCGTGAACCATTCGGTGAAACGTTCCACAAAGTAATAGCACACCAATCGGGAACAATCCGCACCTTCGGTATATTACTGTCTATGTAGTTTAAAAGCTGTGGGAGGAGTTAGGGTGGTATGATCATGGGGTTGTCAGCTTTTGTCACCTCCCACTCTAGTTTTGAACATTTCGCCATTCATTCCTATGGGACCAATTTCGCCGCAAAAACGACGATATTTTGTGAACCATTCGGCGAAAAAAGTTCCACAAAGTAATAGCACACCAATCGGGAACAATCCGCACGTTTCGGTATATTACTGTCTATGTAGTGTAAAAACTGTGGGAGGAGTTAGGGTGGTAAATTATCAGCATTATCAAGCCTATCAGAGGAAGGTGTGACCAAATGCATTTGGGGTGTCTCAGCATCTTGTGTTTACAACCACCGTTTCCTAGCAACACTCATGTACTGTTTATGCTTCACACCCACTGCTCATACACAATACAAAGGATCATAGCTGTAACAACTGTGCAGTAATTCAAACGGTCGTATTTTAAAAACTATAAATCCTACAGCGAAAATCTTTATATTGTGAGAATCACAAGACCCAGACCTAGATTTTGATACATAGTATGTCTCTGAAATATTAAAAATGAAGGCACAGTCGCAGTTTAGAAATTGCCCTTCAAACTTGAAGGGGCTAGAGTGTAGTTTCAATGAATGTCAATGGACGGCGTGAGTTACAAACAAATGGTCATATTGTGAAAACTATCAGGACTATGGCTTAGCCGTGGACATGTTTAGTGGCAGCAGGGATAGCTGAACGTTTTGATATAAGATTTGTGTAGGTGGGCTTGAAAATGAGGGAGTGGCGGCAGTTTAGAAATCATGGTCTGATTTTTAATGCTTTTGTCACCTCCCACTCTAGTTTCCCCATTCATTCCTATGGGATCAATTTCGCCGCAAAAACAACGATATTTCGTGAACCATTCGGCGAAACGTTCCACAAAATAACAGCACACCATTCGGGAACAATCCGCACGTTTTGGTATATTACTTGTCTATGTAGTGTAAAAACTGTGGGAGGAGTTAGGGTGGTAAATTTGGCTATAATAATAATAACTAGAAAAGGTACAATTTCTGGGGAAATTGTGAAAGTGTTCTTGCCTCTACAACTGGAGTGGGCGGAGTAACTGGGTGGGGTGGAGTGGCTTGAGTAACTGTGAAAAGTGTTAAAAAGCTTAATATTTTAAAAAGTATAAATAGTAGTAAAAAAGTTCCATCATTAGCTGAAAGAGCTGAACATTTTTTTCAAAAGTAATTTTTTTTTTCAAAAATGAATTTTTTTTAATCAAAAATTATTTTTTTTTCTTCAAAAATTATTTTTTTTTTTCAAAAGTAATTTTTTTTTTCAAAGGTAATTTTTTTTTTCAAAAATGAATTTTTTTATTTCAAAAATAATTTTTTTTTCGAAATTATTATTTTTTTTAAAGTAATTTTTTTTTCAAAAATAATTTTTTTTTTCAAAAATATTTTTTTTTTTCAAATATATTTTTTTTTCAAAAATATATATTTTTTTTAAAGTAATTTTTTTTTCAAAAATATTTTTTTTTTTCAAAAATAATTTTTTTTTTTACATGGGGCGGTCATAATGTTTTGGCTGATCATGGGGTGGTCATAATGTTTTGGCTGATCATGGGGTTGTCAGCTTTTGTCACTTCCCACTCTAGTTTTGAACATTTCGCCATTCATTCCTATGGGACCAATTTCGCCGCAAAAACGTCATTTCGTGGACCATTCGGCAAAACATTCCACAAAGTAATAACACACCAATCGGGAACAATCCGCTCGTTTCGGTATATTATTTGTCTCTGTAGTGTGAAAACTGTGGGAGGAGTCTACAAGCATTATCAAGTCTAGCAGATGAAGTCACATGCATTTGGGGTGTCTCAGCATCTTGTGTTTACAACCACTGTTTCCTAGCAACGCTCATGCCCTGTTTATGCTTCCCAAATACTACTTCATCAAAACTGCCCCATCAGAATTACCCCATCAAAACTGCCCCATCATATTCCTCTATTATAAATCAGTACATGGTGTGTCTGTCCCCTCCCCCGGGCTCTGTAATCAGAGCTGAGATGCTCCAGCCACCTTCCCTCCTGTGTATAACAGAACCTTTGGTAACCATGGCAACAAAACAAACACTAACAGTACACTCTGATTAATGGCTAAAATTTCCTGAAATGACCTCTAAACAAATGGCCGTATTTTAAAAACTATACATCCTACAGCGAAGATCTTTATATTGTGAGAATCACAAGACCCAGACCTAGATTTTGACGTATAGTATGTCTCTGAAATATTAAAAATGAAGGCACAGTCGCAGTTTAGAAATTGCCCTTCAAATTTGGAGGGGGCTAGAGTGTAGTTTCAATGAATGTCAATGGACGGTGTGAGTTGCAAACAAATGGTCATATTGTGAAAACTATCAGGACTATGGCTTAGCCGTGGACATGTTTAGTGGCAGCAGGGATAGCTGAACGTTTTGATATAAGATTTGTGTAGGTGGGCTTGAAAATGAGGGAGTGGCGGCAGTTTAGAGATCATGTTCTGATTTTCCAGCTTTTGTCATCTCCCACTCTAGTTTCCCCATTCATTCCTATGGGACCAATTTTGCCGCAAAAACGACGATATTTCGTGAACCATTCGGCGAAATGTTCCACAAAGTAATAGCACACCATTCGGGAACAATCCGCACGTTTCGGTATATTACTTGTCTATGTAGTGTAAAAACTGTGGGAGGAGTTAGGGTGGTAAATTTGGCTATAATAATAAGAATAATATATATGTAAGATAACAGTAAGTGGTCTTGCTATGCAAGAACACTTAATAATAAAAATGCTATAAATCTATCCCCTATTTTGTAGACGCTATAACTTTTGCGCAAACCAAACAATATACGCTTAATGCATTTTTTTTTACTAAAAGTATGTAGAAGAACTAAACTGAGAAAAAATGTGTTTTTTTTTTTTTTACTGGGGATATTTATTATAGCAAAAAGTACAAAATATTGTGTTTTTTTCAAAATTGTTGCTTTTTTTTGTTTATAGTGCAAAACATAAAAACCGCAGAGATGATCAAATACCACCAAAAGAAATCTCTATTGGTGGGAAAAAAGGACGTCAGTTTTGTTTGGGTGCAACGTCGCACGACCGCAAAATTGTCAAAGCAACACAGCGCCGAATCGCAAGAAATGGCCCGGTCATTCAGCAGCCAAATCTTCCGGGGCTGAAGTGGTTAATAATAACAGCAATATAATGTGAAAACAATATTATTAATTATATACACACAACTTTATTAAACTTGTAATATTATTGCAAATAATTATGAGCACAAACTACACAATGGCTGAACAACAAGGGACAATGATGTAGAAGTGTGCATAGTGATAATCATGTGACCTCTGTGAAGGTGGCCTTTCTCCAGGAGGATATCACCAATGTGTGCCCTGCTGATGTCATGTTTGGGGCACTATGGGGGGCACAGAAGGTGTTGGTGAAAAGCTGGTTGATCCTCTAAGTGGGTCTTGTGTGTTCATTTATCATTAACACCTTTATGTAGAACCTCAAGGAGCAACATTTCCACCAGCTGTCATTGGACATCATTGTAAGTTTATTGGCTACAACAATTACAAATCATCGGAGTCATCAGGTCTTCTGTGTAAAGCAGCAGCTGCCTGAGATAGAAATGCAGAGATCCCATCCACCAAATCCTTCCTCTTCTTTCCTCCGGTGTCTGTGGATTGGTGGGAGCGATCACCTCCGTGTTGTCCTGGGCGGTATATAAAAATGATCAATGTAATAATATTGTACACCGATATCACATGACGACATCCATCTTATGGATTCTGAAACAAAACACAGATTACAAGAGGAAACCTATTTGGACAATATGATGATATTAACCACTTAAGGACCGAGCCTCTTTCTGAGATTTGTTGTTTACAAGTTAAAAACATTTTTTATTGCTAGAAAATTACTTAGAACCCCCAAACACTATACTTTTTTTTCTAACACCCTAGAGAATAAAATGGTGGTCATTGCAATACTTTTTGTCACACCGTATTTGCGCAGCGGTCTTCCAAGTGCACTTTTTTTTGGAAAAAATACACTTTTTTGAATTAAAAAATAAGATAATGGTAAAGTTAGCCCAATTTCTTTTATACCTTGAAAGATAATGTTACGCCGAGTAAATTGATACCCAACATGTCACGCTTCAAAATTGCGCTCGCTCGTGGAATGGCGACAAACTTTTACCCTTAGAAATCTCCATCGGCGACGTTTAAAAAATTCAGCAGGTTGCATGTTTTGAATTACAGAGGAGATCTGCAGCTGGAATTATTGCTCTCACTCTACCGATCGTGGTGATATCTCACATGTGTGGTTTGAACACCGTTTTCATAAGCGGGCGCTACTCAAATATGTGTTTGCTTCTCCACGCAAGCTCGGCAGGACGGGGCCCATTTAATTTTTCTTTTCTTATTTATTTTACCTTTTATTTTTTTATTTTTACACTGTTTAAAAAAAACTTGCATCACTTTTATTCCTATTACAAGTAATGTATTTTTATTATTATTATTATTATTATTATTATTATACGTGATTTATATAGCGCCAACAGTTTACGCAGCTCTTTACAATGTATAGGGGGGGACAACACAATTACAGTACAGTTCAATACAAAAGGTACAGGAGGGCCCGGCTCATAGAGCTTACATTCTAAAGGGAGGGGGTGGGGGTACAAAAGGTAATAGCTGCAAAGAATGATTTGATGGGGGTGTAATGTAAACATTCCTTGTAATAGAAAAAAAAGCATGACAGGGCCTCTTAAATATGAGATCTGGGGGTCAAAAAGACATCAGATCTCATATTTACACTAAAATGCAATAAAAAAAATTGTCATTTAAAAAAATAATTTAAAAAATGTCCCTTTAAGAGCTATGAGAGGAAGTGACGTTTTGATGTCACTTCCGCCCTGCATCGTTATGGAGATGGGCGGGGCCATCTTCCCCTCACTCGTCTCCATGCCCAGCAAGGGTAAAGATCCGATTGCTGCCGACGGCCCCGGTAAGCGGCGGAGGGCACCGGAGCGCGGCAGGGGTGCCCCTCTCCCACCGCTGATAAAAGTGATCTTGTGGCGAATCTGCTGCAGAGACCCCTATTATCGGAAACCGGACTGCCGGCTGAAGAAGAGGGTACCGGGGTTATGGCAGCTAGCTGCCTCCATAATAACGATATCCCCCTTCAAAATAAGGACGTAGACGACGTGCGGCGGTCCGGAAGTGGTGATCACAGATCCATCACTGTGTACATTACAGGCCTCTCAGACCATCATTGTAATTACCTGTGAGAAGAATTCTTCACCAGAGTTTTCCAGATCCTGTTCCAGGGAGAGGCCATCATTAGGGACTGGTGAAGCTGCAGAGGTTGATGGTAGAGAACTTATGGAAGCTCTTGTGTCTCTTCAGTTAGGAATTGAAGACTTTCCTAGTACCAGAAGTGTGGTACATATACCTCATCCAGTGGGGGCTGGTGCTCAAAATTTTTGGGGAGCACAACATTTTTTGAAAAAAAAAAATCAATTGCAGCCACTCTGCCCATCAAACGCCTCCACTGTGCCCATCAAACGCCTCCACTGTGCCCATCAAACGCTGCCACTGTGCCCATCAAATGTCTCCACTGTGCCCATCAAACGCTGCCACTGTGCCCATCAAATGTCTCCACTGTGCCCATCAAACGCTGCCACTGTGCCCATCAAATGCTGCCACTGTGCCCATCAAATGCCTCCACTGTGCCCATCAAACGCTGCCACTGTGCCCAACGCTGCCACTGTGCCCATCAAACGCTGCCACTGTGCCCATCAAATGATGCCAGTGTGCCCATCAAATGATGCCAGTGTGCCCATCAAATGCTGCCAGTGTGCCCATATGCTGCCACTGTGCCCAAACGCTGCCAGTGTGCCCATTAAATGCTGCCAGTGTGCCCATTAAATGCAGCCAGTGTGACCCCTGCCTGCTCGCCGTCTGCCCGGCCCTTAGCCTGTCTTGGTGGGGCAGCGGCAACGAGCAGGGTCCTTCATTTGTTTCCTGCTGCCCTCATCTACCATCCTCACCTCCTGATAGGCATCCAATAGTGGCGCCTGTTGTTTCAGCCAATCAGGTGACAGGTAACAGACCCGAGCACCTGATTGGTGGAGAGGCGGTTTAGTGTTAGAAAAGCGAATGAATATTCGCTTTTCTAACACAGCTGAGTGACCTGCGAGTGCCCAGTATGGCGCTCACAGGTCACCTTTTTTGACGCCTATTAGAGCCTCTGTCTCTAATCAGGTGCTTTAAACCCCCCCCCCTCCCCCCGCCGCTGTAATTCAGGCGCCCTGCCCTGGAAAAGGGGCCGGACGCCTGAATAGGGGGTGGCAGTGGCAGCCATAGATAGATTGATGCAATGCATGAGTCTATGTATTGGTGATAGAGGGGTGGCAGGAGAGAGGGGGTGGCACCCGTGTGCCCTTAATGCCCGGGCCGCCACTGATCACACAGAAAGCCGTACACACAGATCATTTACATTCCTACCTCTGTTCTTCTACAATCTCAGCTGTTTAGCTGTAGGAAGGAATATTGTGAGATATTTGTACAGGTTTTTCTTGTCTATTGATGAATGTGTACAGGATAGAGATTCTTCATGGTCCAATCAGATGTCTAGGAGAACAAGGAGCAGAAATGTCTGGAATGAGCCATAGAAACACATTTACAGGACATCAAAGCCATCCATAAAACTCACCATACATGGTACAATCTCCATCAGATCCATCAACAAGTATGTAGTGGAAGGGCACACCTGATTGTATAGTGATTGGTTGTCTAGTTTAGGTGGGGCCTCATATTCTATAGATTTGGTAGATCTAAAGTGGATTGTACAGTAATGTCCGGTACAAACGATAAGATTTTCCCACAACAAAATCCATGTTTTTCTCCCGATGGACTTGTCTTGCATACAGACGGTCACACAAAGTTGGTCAGAAATTCAGAAAATCAAGAACGCGGTGATGTACAAGACGTACGACGAGCCGAGAAAAATGAAGTTCAATATCCAGTGCGGCTCTTCTGCTTGATTCCGAGCATGCGTGGAACTTTGTGCGTCAGAATTGTGTACACACGATCGGAATTTCCCACAACGGATTTTGTTGGTGGAAAATTTGAGATCCAGATCTCAAATTTTGTGTGACGGAAATTCCGATGAAAAATATCCGATGGAGCCGACACACGGTCGGAATTTCCGACAACAAGATCCCATCGAACATTTCCCGTCAGAAAATCTGACCGTGTGTACGGGATGAGCCCAATGGGGGCCATACACACAATGATAAATGAGATTTCTTTTTCCAATCGATCTCTTCTGAAAGGAATAAACAATCTATAAATCACAACTCATTCAGCGGATATACCACACATGGGGGAAATTATTCTAATCAAATATTAAAGTGGTTGTAAGCCTCAGACATGAAATATGAACAAAGCACATCCCTCTATAGTGTGCACTTGTCTCAATCCAGAGCACTAAGTGTCATTTCTGTCCGCTGCCTCATTCCTCTGCTATCAGCATGAATCACTTCTGACAAGTTTTCCTGACACCAAGAGAAAAAAGGTGACAGGGGAGGGCACATCCTGTGAGTGACAGCCTCAGCTCTCTTCCTGTGTGCTGTGTGAAGGAGGCGTGTCCCTTTCCTCCAATCAGCTCTCAGAGCTCTTGTACAGAGTGTAACTGCAGCTCTCCACTCCCTGCTTTTCAGAGCTGAGAGATCCTGTGTAAATTCTGCACTTTACTATCATTATCATACAGGATTTATAGAGCGCCAACGTTACACAGCCCTTTACAATATAAAAGGGAGACAGTACAGTTACAATACAAGAAAATACAAGAGGGGTTCTGGCCGTACACAGAGGGCCCTGTTCATAGGAGCTTACAATCTAATAGGGTGGGGCAAGTGATACAGAAGGTTGTAACTGTGGGGGAGGAGCTGGTGGAAGTGATAAAAGATTAGTTGGAGGAGCGATAGGCTTCCATGAAGAGAGGAGTTTTCAGGGGTCACCTAAAAGGCAGACAGAGTAGGAGATGGATGACACATTAGGATGACCACTTTGAATGGATGTAGGAGATAGACAGCTGTAGATAAACAGGTACAACTTATGTAGGAGGATTTGTTTCATGTCTGTGCATCACTTGAGGCCGGTCACTTCACTGAGTATATGGAAGAGTTTACAACCAATTTACACCAACTTTAAAGTGCTTGTACACCCTGCACACCCTGTACAACCACTTGTACCTACAGGTAAGCCTATATTAAGTCTTATCTGTAGGTGCCGGAAATATCTCCTATATACCTCCACGGTTTACAATAAAGCCGAGCGCCGATGTCTACAACGCATGCGCACTTTAGAAAGGGGGAGATCGTGCCATTTCTAAAGGGGTCATGCCATGAATGGAGCCATGTGTCTGTTATATTGGGGGACAGCGGGATCCATTCACAAAGTGCCATCTACTGCTTTAACCATTTGACCTTCAGAAAGTTTTACCCCCCTTCATGACCAGGCCATTTTTTGCAATACTGCATTACTTTAACTGACAATTGCGCGGTCGTGCAACGCTGTACCCAAATAACATTTTTGCCTTTTCTTTCTCACAAATAGAGCTTTCTTTTGGTGGTATTTGATCGCTGTTTTTTTGCGCTATAGAAAAAAAAAGATCGACAAAAAAACTAAAGTTTTTACTTTCTGCTAAAAACCGTTCCAATAAAAAAAATTTAATGTTTTTGGCAAAAAATTACCCAATAAGCGTATATTGATTGATTTGCACAAAAGTTATAGTGTCTACAATCTATGGTATATACAGGGGGAGGGAAAGTATTCAGACCCCCTTACATTTTTCACTCTTTGTTATATTGCAGCCATTTGCTAAAATCATTTAAGTTAAATTTTTTCCTCATTAATGTACACACAGCCCCCCATATTGTACACACAGCACCCCATATTGTACACACAGCCCCCCATATTGTACACACAGCACCCCATATTGTACACAAAGCACCCCATATTGTACACACAGCACCTCATATTGTACACACAGCCCCCCATATTGTACACACAGCCCCCCATATTGTACACACAGCACCCCATATTGTACACACAGCCCCCCATATTGTACACAAAGCACCCCATATTGTACACACAGCACCCCATATTGTACACACAGCACCCCATATTGTACACACAGCACCCCATATTGTACACACAACACCCCATATTGTACACACAGCACCCCATATTGTACACAAAGCACCCCATATTGTACACACAGCACCTCATATTGTACACACAGCACCCCATATTGTACACACAGCACCCCATATTGTACACACAGCACCCCATATTGTACACACAGCACCCCATATTGTACACACAGCACCCCATATTGTACACACAGCACCCCATATTGTACACACAACACCCCATATTGTACACACAGCCCCCCATATTGTACACACAGCACCCCATATTGTACACACAGCACCCCATATTGTACACACAGCACCCCATATTGTACACACAGCACCCCATATTGTACACACAGCACCTCATATTGTACACACAGCACCCCATATTGTACACACAGCACCCCATATTGTACACACAGCACCTCATATTGTACACACATCACCCCATATTATACACACAGCACCCCATATTGTACACACAGCACCTCATATTGTACACACAGCACCCCATATTGTACACACAGCACCCCATATTGTACACACAGCACCCCATATTGTACACACATCACCCCATATTGTACACACAGCACCTCATATTGTACACACAGCCCCCCATATTGTACACACAGCACCCCATATTGTACACACAGCACCCCATATTGTACACACAGCACCTCATATTATACACACAGCACTCCATATTATACACACAGCACTCCATATTGTACACACAGCACCCCATATTGTACACACAGCACCCCATATTGTACACACAGCACTCCATATTATACACACAGCACTCCATATTGTACACACAGCACCCCATATTGTACACACAGCACCTCATATTGTACACACAGCACCCCATATTGTACACACAGCCCCCCATATTGTACACACAGCACCCCATATTGTACACACAGCACTCCATATTGTACACACAGCACCCCATATTGTACACACAGCACCCCATATTGTACACACAGCACTCCATATTGTACACACAGCACCCCATATTGTACACACAGCACTCCATATTGTACACACAGCACCCCATATTGTACACACAGCACCCCATATTGTACACACAGCACCCCATATTGTACACACAACACCCCATATTGTACACACAGCACCCCATATTGTACACACAGCACTCCATATTGTACACACAGCACCCCATATTGTACACACAGCCCTCCATATTGTACACACAGCACCCCATATTGTACACACAGCCCCCCATATTGTACACACAGCACCCCATATTGTACACACAGCCCCCCATATTGTACACACAGCACCCCATATTGTACACACAGCACCCCATATTGTACAAACAGCACCCCATATTGTACACACAGCCCCCCATATTGTACACACAGCACCCCATATTGTACACACAGCACCTCATATTGTACACACAGCCCCCCATATTGTACACACAGCACCCCATATTGTACACACAGCACCCCATATTGTACACACAGCACTCCATATTGTACACACAGCACCCCATATTGTACACACAGCACCCCATATTGTACACACAGCACCCCATATTGTACACACATCACCCCATATTGTACACACAGCACCTCATATTGTACACACATCACCCCATATTATACACACAGCACCCCATATTGTACACACAGCACCTCATATTATACACACAGCCCCCCATATTGTACACACAACACCCCATATTGTACACACAGCACCCCATATTGTACACACAGCACTCCATATTATACACACAGCACCTCATATTGTACACACAGCACCCCATATTGTACACACAGCACCCCATATTGTACACACAGCACTCCATATTATACACACAGCACCCCATATTGTACACACAGCACCTCATATTGTACACACATCACCCCATATTGTACACACAGCACCTCATATTGTACACACAGCACCTCATATTATACACACAGCACTCCATATTATACACACAGCACCCCATATTGTACACACAGCACCCCATATTGTACACACAGCACCCCATATTGTACACACAGCACTCCATATTATACACACAGCACTCCATATTATACACACAGCACCCCATATTGTACACGCAGCACCCCATATTGTACACACAGCACCCCATATTGTACACACAGCACCCCCATATTGTACACACAGCACTCCATATTATACACACAGCACCCCATATTGTACACACAGCACCCCATATTGTACACACAGCACCCCATATTGTACACACAGCACCCCCATATTGTACACACAGCACTCCATATTATACACACAGCACCCCATATTGTACACACAGCACCCCATATTGTACACACAGCACTCCATATTATACACACAGCACTCCATATTATACACACTGCACTCCATATTATACACACAGCACTCCATATTATACACACAGCACCCCATATTGTACACACAGCACCTCATATTGTACACACAGCACCTCATATTGTACACACAGCCCCCCATATTGTACACACAGCACCCCATATTGTACACACAGCACTCCATATTGTACACACAGCACCCCATATTGTACACACAGCACCCCATATTGTACACACAGCACCCCATATTGTACACACAGCACCCCATATTGTACACACAACACCCCATATTGTACACACAGCACCCCATATTGTACACACAGCACTCCATATTGTACACACAGCACCCCATATTGTACACACAGCCCTCCATATTGTACACACAGCACCCCATATTGTACACACAGCCCCCCATATTGTACACACAGCACCCCATATTGTACACACAGCCCCCCATATTGTACACACAGCACCCCATATTGTACACACAGCACCCCATATTGTACAAACAGCACCCCATATTGTACACACAGCCCCCCATATTGTACACACAGCACCCCATATTGTACACACAGCACCTCATATTGTACACACAGCCCCCCATATTGTACACACAGCACCCCATATTGTACACACAGCACCCCATATTGTACACACAGCACTCCATATTGTACACACAGCACCCCATATTGTACACACAGCACCCCATATTGTACACACAGCACCCCATATTGTACACACATCACCCCATATTGTACACACAGCACCTCATATTGTACACACATCACCCCATATTATACACACAGCACCCCATATTGTACACACAGCACCTCATATTATACACACAGCCCCCCATATTGTACACACAACACCCCATATTGTACACACAGCACCCCATATTGTACACACAGCACTCCATATTATACACACAGCACCTCATATTGTACACACAGCACCCCATATTGTACACACAGCACCCCATATTGTACACACAGCACTCCATATTATACACACAGCACCCCATATTGTACACACAGCACCTCATATTATACACACAGCACTCCATATTATACACACAGCACCCCATATTGTACACACAGCACCCCATATTGTACACACAGCACCCCATATTGTACACACAGCACTCCATATTATACACACAGCACTCCATATTATACACACAGCACCCCATATTGTACACACAGCACCCCATATTGTACACACAGCACCCCATATTGTACACACAGCACCCCCATATTGTACACACAGCACTCCATATTATACACACAGCACCCCATATTGTACACACAGCACCCCATATTGTACACACAGCACCCCATATTGTACACACAGCACCCCCATATTGTACACACAGCACTCCATATTATACACACAGCACCCCATATTGTACACACAGCACCCCATATTGTACACACAGCACTCCATATTATACACACAGCACTCCATATTATACACACTGCACTCCATATTATACACACAGCACCCCATATTGTACACACAGCACTCCATATTATACACACAGCACTCCATATTATACACACAGCACCCCATATTGTACACACAGCACCTCATATTGTACACACAGCACCTCATATTGTACACACAGCCCCCCATATTGTACACACAGCACCCCATATTGTACACACAGCACTCCATATTGTACACACAGCACCCCATATTGTACACACAGCACCCCATATTGTACACACAGCACTCCATATTGTACACACAGCACCCCATATTGTACACACAGCACTCCATATTGTACACACAGCACCCCATATTGTACACACAGCACCCCATATTGTACACACAGCACCCCATATTGTACACACAACACCCCATATTGTACACACAGCACCCCATATTGTACACACAGCACTCCATATTGTACACACAGCACCCCATATTGTACACACAGCCCTCCATATTGTACACACAGCACCCCATATTGTACACACAGCCCCCCATATTGTACACACAGCACCCCATATTGTACACACAGCCCCCCATATTGTACACACAGCACCCCATATTGTACACACAGCACCCCATATTGTACACACATCACCCCATATTGTACACACAACACCCCATATTGTACACACAGCACCCCATATTGTACACACAGCACCCCATATTGTACACACAGCACCCCATATTGTACACACAACACCCCATATTGTACACACAGCACCCTATATTGTACACACAGCACCCCATATTGTACACACAGCACTCCATATTGTACACACAACACCCCATATTGTACACACAGCACTCCATATTGTACACACAGCACCCCATATTGTACACACAGCACCCCATATTGTACACACAGCACCCCATATTGTACACACAACACCCCATATTGTACACACAGCACCCCATATTGTACACACAGCACTCCATATTGTACACACAGCACCTCATATTGTACACACAGCACCTCATATTGTACACACAGCCCCCCATATTGTACACACGGCACCCCATATTGTACACACGGCACCCCATATTGTACACACGGCACCTCATATTGTACACACAGCACCCCATATTGTACACACAGCACCCCATATTGTACACACAGCACCTCATATTGTACACACAGCCCCCCATATTGTACACACATCACCCCATATTGTACACACAGCACCTCATATTGTACACACAGCACCCCATATTGTACACACAGCACCCCATATTGTACACACAGCACCCCATATTGTACAAACAGCACCCCATATTGTACACACAGCCCCCCATATTGTACAAACAGCACCCCATATTGTACAAACGGCACCCCATATTGTACACACGGCACTCCATATTGTACACACGGCACCCCATATTGTACACACGGCACCCCATATTGTACACACGGCACCCCATATTGTACACACAGCACTCCATATTGTACACACAGCACCCCATATTGTACACACAGCACCCCATATTGTACACACAGCACCTCATATTGTACACACAGCACCCCATATTGTACACACAGCACCCCATATTGTACACACAGCCCCCCATATTGTACACACAGCACTCCATATTGTACACACAGCCCCCCATATTGTACACACAGCACCCCATATTGTACACACAGCCCCCCATATTGTACACACAGCACCCCATATTGTACACACAGCACCCCATATTGTACACACAGCACCTCATATTGTACACACAGCCCCCCATATTGTACACACAGCCCCTCATATTGTACACACAGCACCCCATATTGTACACACAGCACCCCATATTGTACACACAGCACCTCATATTGTACACACAGCACCCCATATTGTACACACAGCACCCTATATTGTACACACAGCACCCCCATATTGTACACACAGCACCCCATATTGTACACACAACACCCCATATTGTACACACAGCCCCCCATATTGTACACACAGCCCCCCATATTGTACACACAGCACCCCATATTGTACACACAGCACTCCATATTATACACACAGCACCCCATATTGTACACACAGCACCCCATATTGTACACACAGCACCCCATATTGTACACACAGCACTCCATATTATACACACAGCACCCCATATTGTACACACAGCACCCCATATTGTATACACAGCACCCCATATTGTACACACAGCCCCCCATATTGTACACACAGCCCCCCATATTGTACACACAGCACTCCATATTGTACACACAGCCCCCCATATTGTACACACAGCCCCCCATATTGTACACACAGCACCCCATATTGTACACACAGCCCCCCATATTGTACACACAGCACCCCATATTGTACACACAGCACCCCATATTGTACACACAGCACCTCATATTGTACACACAGCCCCCCATATTGTACACACAGCCCCCCATATTGTACACACAGCCCCCCATATTATACACACAGCACCCCATATTGTACACACAGCACCTCATATTGTACACACAGCCCCCCATATTGTACACACAGCCCCCCATATTGTACACACAGCACCCCATATTATACACACAGCACCCCATATTGTACACACAGCACCTCATATTGTACACACAGCCCCCCATATTGTACACACAGCCCCCCATATTATACACACAGCACCCCATATTGTACAAACAGCACCCCATATTGTACACACAGCCCCACATATTGTACACACAGCCCCACATATTGTACACACAGCCCCCCATATTGTACACACAGCACCCCATATTGTACACACAGCCCCCCATATTGTACACACATCACCCCATATTGTACACACATCACCCCATATTGTACACACAGCACCCCATATTGTACACACAGCACCCCATATTGTACACACAGCACCTCATATTGTACACACAGCACCCCCATATTGTACACACAACACCCTATATTGTACACACATCACCTCATATTGTACACACAGCACCTCATATTGTACACACAGCACCCCATATTGTACACACAGCACCCCATATTGTACACACAGCACCTCATATTGTACACACAGCACCCCACATTGTACACACAGCCCCCCATATTGTACACACAGCACCCCATATTGTACACACATCACCCCATATTGTACACACATCACCTCATATTGTACACACAGCACCTCATATTGTACACACAGCCCCCCATATTGTACACACAGCACCCCATATTGTACACACAGCACCCCATATTGTACACACAGCACCTCATATTATACACACAGCACTCCATATTATACACACAGCACTCCATATTGTACACACAGCACCCCATATTGTACACACAGCACCCCATATTGTACACACAACACCCCATATTGTACACACAGCACCCCATATTGTACACACAGCACTCCATATTGTACACACAGCACCCCATATTGTACACACAGCCCTCCATATTGTACACACAGCACCCCATATTGTACACACAGCCCCCCATATTGTACACACAGCACCCCATATTGTACACACAGCCCCCCATATTGTACACACAGCACCCCATATTGTACACACAGCACCCCATATTGTACAAACAGCACCCCATATTGTACACACAGCCCCCCATATTGTACACACAGCACCCCATATTGTACACACAGCACCTCATATTGTACACACAGCCCCCCATATTGTACACACAGCACCCCATATTGTACACACAGCACCCCATATTGTACACACAGCACTCCATATTGTACACACAGCACCCCATATTGTACACACAGCACCCCATATTGTACACACAGCACCCCATATTGTACACACATCACCCCATATTGTACACACAGCACCTCATATTGTACACACATCACCCCATATTATACACACAGCACCCCATATTGTACACACAGCACCTCATATTATACACACAGCCCCCCATATTGTACACACAACACCCCATATTGTACACACAGCACCCCATATTGTACACACAGCACTCCATATTATACACACAGCACCTCATATTGTACACACAGCACCCCATATTGTACACACAGCACCCCATATTGTACACACAGCACTCCATATTATACACACAGCACCCCATATTGTACACACAGCACCTCATATTATACACACAGCACTCCATATTATACACACAGCACCCCATATTGTACACACAGCACCCCATATTGTACACACAGCACCCCATATTGTACACACAGCACTCCATATTATACACACAGCACTCCATATTATACACACAGCACCCCATATTGTACACACAGCACCCCATATTGTACACACAGCACCCCATATTGTACACACAGCACTCCATATTATACACACAGCACCCCATATTGTACACACAGCACCCCATATTGTACACACAGCACCTCATATTGTACACACAGCCCCCCATATTGTACACACAGCACTCCATATTATACACACAGCACTCCATATTATACACACTGCACTCCATATTATACACACAGCACCCCATATTGTACACACAGCACCTCATATTGTACACACAGCACCTCATATTATACACACAGCACCTCATATTATACACACAGCACTCCATATTATACACACAGCACTCCATATTATACACACAGCACCCCATATTGTACACACAGCACCTCATATTGTACACACAGCACCTCATATTGTACACACAGCCCCCCATATTGTACACACAGCACCCCATATTGTACACACAGCACTCCATATTGTACACACAGCACCCCATATTGTACACACAGCACCCCATATTGTACACACAGCACTCCATATTGTACACACAGCACCCCATATTGTACACACAGCACTCCATATTGTACACACAGCACCCCATATTGTACACACAGCACCCCATATTGTACACACAGCACCCCATATTGTACACACAACACCCCATATTGTACACACAGCACCCCATATTGTACACACAGCACTCCATATTGTACACACAGCACCCCATATTGTACACACAGCCCTCCATATTGTACACACAGCACCCCATATTGTACACACAGCCCCCCATATTGTACACACAGCACCCCATATTGTACACACAGCCCCCCATATTGTACACACAGCACCCCATATTGTACACACAGCACCCCATATTGTACACACATCACCCCATATTGTACACACAACACCCCATATTGTACACACAGCACCCCATATTGTACACACAGCACCCCATATTGTACACACAGCACCCCATATTGTACACACAACACCCCATATTGTACACACAGCACCCTATATTGTACACACAGCACCCCATATTGTACACACAGCACTCCATATTGTACACACAACACCCCATATTGTACACACAGCACTCCATATTGTACACACAGCACCCCATATTGTACACACAGCACCCCATATTGTACACACAACACCCCATATTGTACACACAGCACCCCATATTGTACACACAGCACTCCATATTGTACACACAGCACCTCATATTGTACACACAGCACCTCATATTGTACACACAGCCCCCCATATTGTACACACGGCACCCCATATTGTACACACGGCACCCCATATTGTACACACGGCACCTCATATTGTACACACAGCACCCCATATTGTACACACAGCACCCCATATTGTACACACAGCACCTCATATTGTACACACAGCCCCCCATATTGTACACACATCACCCCATATTGTACACACAGCACCTCATATTGTACACACAGCACCCCATATTGTACACACAGCACCCCATATTGTACACACAGCACCCCATATTGTACAAACAGCACCCCATATTGTACACACAGCCCCCCATATTGTACAAACGGCACCCCATATTGTACAAACGGCACCCCATATTGTACACACGGCACTCCATATTGTACACACGGCACCCCATATTGTACACACGGCACCCCATATTGTACACACGGCACCCCATATTGTACACACAGCACTCCATATTGTACACACAGCACCCCATATTGTACACACAGCACCCCATATTGTACACACAGCACCTCATATTGTACACACAGCCCCTCATATTGTACACACAGCACCCCATATTGTACACACAGCCCCCCATATTGTACACACAGCACTCCATATTGTACACACAGCCCCCCATATTGTACACACAGCACCCCATATTGTACACACAGCCCCCCATATTGTACACACAGCACCCCATATTGTACACACAGCACCCCATATTGTACACACAGCACCTCATATTGTACACACAGCCCCCCATATTGTACACACAGCCCCTCATATTGTACACACAGCACCCCATATTGTACACACAGCACCCCATATTGTACACACAGCACCTCATATTGTACACACAGCACCCCATATTGTACACACAGCACCCTATATTGTACACACAGCACCCCCATATTGTACACACAGCACCCCATATTGTACACACAACACCCCATATTGTACACACAGCCCCCCATATTGTACACACAGCCCCCCATATTGTACACACAGCACCCCATATTGTACACACAGCACCCCATATTGTACACACAGCACTCCATATTATACACACAGCACCCCATATTGTACACACAGCACCCCATATTGTACACACAGCACCCCATATTGTACACACAGCACTCCATATTATACACACAGCACCCCATATTGTACACACAGCACCTCATATTGTACACACAGCCCCCCATATTGTACACACAGCCCCCCATATTGTACACACAGCACCCCATATTGTACACACAGCCCCCCATATTGTACACACAGCACCCCATATTGTACACACAGCACCCCATATTGTACACACAGCACCTCATATTGTACACACAGCCCCCCATATTGTACACACAGCCCCCCATATTGTACACACAGCCCCCCATATTATACACACAGCACCCCATATTGTACACACAGCACCTCATATTGTACACACAGCCCCCCATATTGTACACACAGCCCCCCATATTGTACACACAGCACCCCATATTATACACACAGCACCCCATATTGTACACACAGCACCTCATATTGTACACACAGCCCCCCATATTGTACACACAGCCCCCCATATTATACACACAGCACCCCATATTGTACAAACAGCACCCCATATTGTACACACAGCCCCACATATTGTACACACAGCCCCACATATTGTACACACAGCCCCCCATATTGTACACACAGCACCCCATATTGTACACACAGCCCCCCATATTGTACACACATCACCCCATATTGTACACACATCACCCCATATTGTACACACAGCACCCCATATTGTACACACAGCACCCCATATTGTACACACAGCACCTCATATTGTACACACAGCACCCCCATATTGTACACACAACACCCTATATTGTACACACATCACCTCATATTGTACACACAGCACCTCATATTGTACACACAGCACCCCATATTGTACACACAGCACCCCATATTGTACACACAGCACCTCATATTGTACACACAGCACCCCACATTGTACACACAGCCCCCCATATTGGACACACAGCACCCCATATTGTACACACATCACCCCATATTGTACACACATCACCTCATATTGTACACACAGCACCTCATATTGTACACACAGCCCCCCATATTGTACACACAGCACCCCATATTGTACACACAGCACCCCATATTGTACACACAGCACCTCATATTATACACACAGCACTCCATATTATACACACAGCACTCCATATTGTACACACAGCACCCCATATTGTACACACAGCACCCCATATTGTACACACAGCACTCCATATTATACACACAGCACTCCATATTGTACACACAGCACCCCATATTGTACACACAGCACCTCATATTGTACACACAGCACCTCATATTGTACACACAGCCCCCCATATTGTACACACAGCACCCCATATTGTACACACAGCACTCCATATTGTACACACAGCACCCCATATTGTACACACAGCACCCCATATTGTACACACAGCACTCCATATTGTACACACAGCACCCCATATTGTACACACAGCACTCCATATTGTACACACAGCACCCCATATTGTACACACAGCACCCCATATTGTACACACAGCCCCCCATATTGTACACACAACACCCCATATTGTACACACAGCACCCCATATTGTACACACAGCACTCCATATTGTACACACAGCACCCCATATTGTACACACAGCCCTCCATATTGTACACACAGCACCCCATATTGTACACACAGCCCCCCATATTGTACACACAGCACCCCATATTGTACACACAGCCCCCATATTGTACACACAGCACCCCATATTGTACACACAGCACCCCATATTGTACAAACAGCACCCCATATTGTACACACAGCCCCCCATATTGTACACACAGCACCCCATATTGTACACACAGCACCTCATATTGTACACACAGCCCCCCATATTGTACACACAGCACCCCATATTGTACACACAGCACCCCATATTGTACACACAGCACTCCATATTGTACACACAGCACCCCATATTGTACACACAGCACCCCATATTGTACACACAGCACTCCATATTGTACACACAGCACCCCATATTGTACACACAGCACTCCATATTGTACACACAGCACCCCATATTGTACACACAGCACCCCATATTGTACACACAGCACCCCATATTGTACACACAACACCCCATATTGTACACACAGCACCCCATATTGTACACACAGCACTCCATATTGTACACACAGCACCCCATATTGTACACACAGCCCTCCATATTGTACACACAGCACCCCATATTGTACACACAGCCCCCCATATTGTACACACAGCACCCCATATTGTACACACAGCCCCCCATATTGTACACACAGCACCCCATATTGTACACACAGCACCCCATATTGTACACACATCACCCCATATTGTACACACAACACCCCATATTGTACACACAGCATCCCATATTGTACACACAGCACCCCATATTGTACACACAGCACCCCATATTGTACACACAACACCCCATATTGTACACACAGCACCCTATATTGTACACACAGCACCCCATATTGTACACACAGCACTCCATATTGTACACACAACACCCCATATTGTACACACAGCACTCCATATTGTACACACAGCACCCCATATTGTACACACAGCACTCCATATTGTACACACAGCACTCCATATTGTACACACAACACCCCATATTGTACACACAGCACTCCATATTGTACACACAGCACCCCATATTGTACACACAACACCCCATATTGTACACACAGCACCCCATATTGTACACACAGCACTCCATATTGTACACACAGCACCTCATATTGTACACACAGCACCTCATATTGTACACACAGCCCCCCATATTGTACACACGGCACCCCATATTGTACACACGGCACCCCATATTGTACACACGGCACCTCATATTGTACACACAGCACCCCATATTGTACACACAGCACCCCATATTGTACACACAGCACCTCATATTGTACACACAGCCCCCCATATTGTACACACATCACCCCATATTGTACACACAGCACCTCATATTGTACACACAGCACCCCATATTGTACACACAGCACCCCATATTGTACACACAGCACCCCATATTGTACAAACAGCACCCCATATTGTACACACAGCCCCCCATATTGTACAAACAGCACCCCATATTGTACAAACGGCACCCCATATTGTACACACGGCACTCCATATTGTACACACGGCACCCCATATTGTACACACGGCACCCCATATTGTACACACGGCACCCCATATTGTACACACAGCACTCCATATTGTACACACAGCACCCCATATTGTACACACAGCACCCCATATTGTACACACAGCACCTCATATTGTACACACAGCACCCCATATTGTACACACAGCACCCCATATTGTACACACAGCCCCCCATATTGTACACACAGCACTCCATATTGTACACACAGCCCCCCATATTGTACACACAGCACCCCATATTGTACACACAGCCCCCCATATTGTACACACAGCACCCCATATTGTACACACAGCACCCCATATTGTACACACAGCACCTCATATTGTACACACAGCCCCCCATATTGTACACACAGCCCCTCATATTGTACACACAGCACCCCATATTGTACACACAGCACCCCATATTGTACACACAGCACCTCATATTGTACACACAGCACCCCATATTGTACACACAGCACCCTATATTGTACACACAGCACCCCCATATTGTACACACAGCACCCCATATTGTACACACAGCCCCCCATATTGTACACACAGCCCCCCATATTGTACACACAGCACCCCATATTGTACACACAGCACCCCATATTGTACACACAGCACTCCATATTATACACACAGCACCCCATATTGTACACACAGCACCCCATATTGTACACACAGCACCCCATATTGTACACACAGCACTCCATATTATACACACAGCACCCCATATTGTACACACAGCACCCCATATTGTATACACAGCACCCCATATTGTACACACAGCCCCCCATATTGTACACACAGCCCCCCATATTGTACACACAGCACTCCATATTGTACACACAGCCCCCCATATTGTACACACAGCCCCCCATATTGTACACACAGCACCCCATATTGTACACACAGCCCCCCATATTGTACACACAGCACCCCATATTGTACACACAGCACCCCATATTGTACACACAGCACCTCATATTGTACACACAGCCCCCCATATTGTACACACAGCCCCCCATATTGTACACACAGCCCCCCATATTATACACACAGCACCCCATATTGTACACACAGCACCTCATATTGTACACACAGCCCCCCATATTGTACACACAGCCCCCCATATTGTACACACAGCACCCCATATTATACACACAGCACCCCATATTGTACACACAGCACCTCATATTGTACACACAGCCCCCCATATTGTACACACAGCCCCCCATATTATACACACAGCACCCCATATTGTACAAACAGCACCAGATATTGTACACACAGCCCCACATATTGTACACACAGCCCCACATATTGTACACACAGCCCCCCATATTGTACACACAGCACCCCATATTGTACACACAACACCCCATATTGTACACACATCACCCCATATTGTACACACATCACCCCATATTGTACACACAGCACCCCATATTGTACACACAGCACCCCATATTGTACACACAGCACCTCATATTGTACACACAGCACCCCCATATTGTACACACAACACCCTATATTGTACACACATCACCTCATATTGTACACACAGCACCTCATATTGTACACACAGCACCCCATATTGTACACACAGCACCCCATATTGTACACACAGCACCTCATATTGTACACACAGCACCCCACATTGTACACACAGCCCCCCATATTGTACACACAGCACCCCATATTGTACACACATCACCCCATATTGTACACACATCACCTCATATTGTACACACAGCACCTCATATTGTACACACAGCACCCCATATTGTACACACAGCACCTCATATTGTACACACAGCACCCCACATTGTACACACAGCCCCCCATATTGTACACACAGCACCCCATATTGTACACACATCACCCCATATTGTACACACAGCCCCCCATATTGTACACACAGCCCCCCATATTGACAGAAAAACACAGAATTGTTGACATTTTTGCAGATTTATTAAAAAAGAAAAACTGAAATATCACATGCTCCTAAGTATTCAGACCCTTTGCTCAGTATTTAGTAGAAGCCCCTTTTGATGAGTCTTTTTGGGAAAGATGCAACAAGTTTTTCACACCTGGATTTGGGGATCCTCTGCCATTCCTCCTTGCAGATCCTCTCCAGTTCTGTCAGGGGGGATGGTAAACGTTGGTGGACGGCCATTTTTAGGTCTCTCCAGAGATGCTCAATTGGGTTTAAGTCAGGGCTCTGGCTGGGCCATTCAAGAACAGTCACAGAGTTGTTGTGAAGCCACTCCTTTGTTATTTTAGCTGTGTGCTTAGGGTCAGTGTCTTGTTGGAAGGTAAACTTTCGGCCCAGTCTGAGGTCCTGAGCACTCTGGAGAAGGTTTTCGTCCAGGATATCCCTTTACTTGGCCGCATTCATCTTTCCCTTGATTGCAACCAGTCGTCTTGTCCCTGCAGCTGAAAAACACCCCCACAGCATGATGCTGCCACCACCATGCTTCACTGTTGGGACTGTATTGGACAGGTGATGAGCAGTGCCTGGTTTTCTCCACACATACCGCTTAGAATTAAGGCCAAAAAGTTCTATCTTGGTCTCATCAGACCAGAGAATCTTATTTCTCACCATCTTGGAGTCCTTCAGGTGTTTTTTAGCAAACTCCATGCGGCTTTCATGTGTCTTGCACTGAGGGGAGGCTTCAGTCAGGCCACTCTGCCATAAAGCCCCGACTGGTGGAGGGCTGCAGTGATGGTTGACTTTCTATAACTTTCTCCCGACTGCATCTCTGGAGCTCAGCCACAGTGATCTTTGGGTTCTTCTTTACCTCTCTCACCAAGGCTCTTCTCCCCCGATAGCTCAGTTTGGCCGGACGGCCAGCTCTAGAAAGGGTTCTGGTCGTCCCAAACGTCTTCCATTTAAGGATTATGGAGGCCACTGAGCTCTTAGGAACCTTAAGTGCAGCAGAATATTTTTGTAACCTTGGCCAGATCTGTGCCTTGCCACAATTCTGTCTCTGAGCTCTTCAGGCAGTTCCTTTGACCTCATGATTCTCATTTGCTCTGACATGCACTATGAGCTGTAAGGTCTTATATAGACAGGTGTGTGGCTTTCCTAATCAAGTCCAATCAGTATAATGAAACACAGCTGGACTCATATGAAGGTGTAGAACCATCTCAAGGATGATCAGAAGAAATGGACAAGACCTAAGTTATATATATGAGTGTCACAGCAAAGGGTCTGAATACTTAGGACCATGTGATATTTCAGTTTTTGTTTTTTAATAAATCTGCAAAAATGTCAACAATTCTGTGTTTTTCTGTCAATATGGGGTGCTGTGTGTACAATATGGGGTGCTGTGTGTACAATATGGGGTGCTGTGTGTACAATATGGGGTGCTGTGTGTACAATATGGAGTGCTGTGTGTACAATATGGGGGTGCTGTGTGTACAATATGGGGTGCTGTGTGTACAATATGGGGTGCTGTGTGTACAATATGGGGGTGCTGTGTGTACAATATGGGGTGCTGTGTGTACAATATGGGGGGCTGTGTGTACAATATGGGGGGCTGTGTGTACAATATGGGGGGCTGTGTGTACAATATGAGGTGCTGTGTGTACAATATGGGGTGCTGTGTGTACAATATGGGGTGCTGTGTGTACAATATGAGGTGCTGTGTGTACAATATGGGGTGCTGTGTGTACAATATGGGGTGCTGTGTGTACAATATGAGGTGCTGTGTGTACAATATGGGGTGCTGTGTGTACAATATGAGGTGCTGTGTGTACAATATGGGGTGCTGTGTGTACAATATGGGGTGCTGTGTGTACATTAATGAGGAAAAAAATGAACTTAAATGATTTTAGCAAATGGCTGCAATATAACAGAGTGAAAAATTTAAGGGGGTCTGAATACTTTCCCTCCCCACTGTGTATATATGTGTGTGTATATGTATATGTGTATATGTGTGTATATATATATATATATATATATGTATGTATATATATATATCTCTTTTTCTTTTACTAGTAATGGTGGTGATCAATGACTCATAGTGGGACTGTGATATTGTGGCGGACAATCAGACATTAGCTGACACTTTTTTGGGGACCAGTGACACTTAGGCTATGTTTCCACTAGTGCCACTTTTCATGTGAGTTGGGACTGAAAAGTCACATGACAAGTCGTACCCCATGATTTTTAATGAGTGCCGTTCATATCTGTGCGACTTTAAAGTAGTCCCTGCACTACTTTGGTCCCACTTTGATGTGACTTGAGGTCCATAGACACAGGCGTTGCTTCAAGTCGCGGCAAAAAATTGCGGTAAAATCACGGCAAAATCTCGCGACTTTGGGGACGCAATAGTGGAAACATAGCCTAATACAGTGATCTGTGCTAAAAAAAATATGCACTGTCACTGTACTAATGACACTGGCTGGGAAGGGGTTAAACATCAGAGGCAATCAAGGGGATAACTGTGTGCCTATCTGGTGTGTTTGTGTAGTGTGGGGGGAGGTCCTTTTACTAGGGGAAGGCATTGATCGTCACTTTGCAGGAACACAGGATCCATGTCTCCTCTACTGACAGGTCACAATCGGCCTCTGTGCTGAACGATCGGCGGGTGCCGGTGGACATGGAGTCTGTGGTACCTGCAGATCAGCTCCCGCTGTGTGCCCCAGACCCAGAAGTGTTGGATGGTGTAATCTAGGGGGGCGGGGCCACCTTGGCGCAGTATACTGGAAGGACGTTATACTGGCACCAAGTGGTCGGGATCAGCGATAAAATATCTCAGCACTTTTCAGAGGATTTTTTACAATTCACTAAAAAATGCTTGTAAAATAAGACGTGTAATTCCATCAACATTTGCCGTATTTATCTCATGAAACTGTTCATTATTTTATTACATGACAGCACATCCACTGGGATGGATACAGCAGAGAGGGATTAGAACCCCTGTCAGTTTTTATTACTGTCTGTGGCCCTGTTAGGGATATTCTCTCTCTCTATTCACAATGTTTCTCCTCATCACTCCCAGTCATAGGGAGAGCAATTCCCCACATCAGAATACAGAAGGAAACTCTCCCCAATGAGACACAGATGACACAATAAAAACTGATGGGGGTTCTAACACCCCATTACACTATCCAAAATGAAAAAAAAATAAAGTTTTGCCTTTAGTTACACTTTGAAGTGATTTTTATTGTGATATTTGGTGAAGTCGTTGCTTTATACGGGTCTGTTCCGCAGTGTTAATTTTGTCGGCTAAATGAATACTATTTTATTCTACTAAAATACGACTAAAACAATTGAGAAGACTAAAATACAAGTAAAACTAAAATGGCATTTTATCCAAAAGACTAAAACTAGAAAAAAAAAATGAAATTAGTTGTGAAAATGAAGAGTGGTGTGTAGTCCATGTTCAGACCTTCATACCATCAATAATAACAGATTGGATTTTTCCCTCCAGTATATAATGAGATTGGAAATTGTAGAGAATTGATGAAATAATACATTACAATGTAACCCCTTCAGCCCCGGACCATTTGGCTGCCCAAAGACCACAGCACTTCTTTGGGATTCGGCGCTGCATCGCTCTAACTGACAATCGCGCGGTCGTGTGACGTTGTACCCAAACAAAACTGACGTCCTTTTCCCCCCACAAATAGATCTTTCTTTTGGAGGATATTTGATCTCCTCTTATTTTTTTTTACGCTATAAACAAAAAAGAGCGTCAATTCTGAAAAAAAACGCATTATTTTTTACTTTTTTCTATAATAAATATCCCCAAAAATATATAAAAAAAACATTTTCCCCTCACTTTAGGCCGATACGTATTCTTCTATATTTTTGGTAAAAAAAAATTGCAATAAGTGTTTATTGATTGGTTTGCGCAAAAGTTATACAAAATAGGGGAAAGTTTTATGGCATTTTTATTAATGATTTTTTTTTGGCGGCGATCAGCGATTTGTATGGTGACTGCGACATTATGGCGGACAGGAGCTGACAGGTGGGAATGGTGCTGCGCTAATCCATAAATAAGCCCCGATGCACAGGGGCAATCATGATAGGGTATTACTGGGATGAAAGCTGATCACCGGCACTCAGTATACAATATATATTAATCCTAAGCAGACAATAAAGGTAGAAGCGCGCTCTGCTCAGTATACAATAAAGGTAGAAGCGTGCTCTGCTCAGTATACAATAAAGGTAGAAGCGTGCTCTGCTCAATCAAACAATAAAGGTAGAAGCGCGCTCTGCTCAGTATACAATAAAGGTAGAAGCGCGCTCTGCTCAGTATACAATAAAGGTAGAAGCGCGCTCTGCTCAATCAAACAATAAAGGTAGAAGCGCGCTCTGCTCAATCAAACAATATAAAATAAATAAATGGATAAATAAGTGGAAGTAGCCGGACTACATAAAAATTCTAATATATAAAAACATCAACATCCGTGTTATAAATATGCAGTGTAAAAACTTTGCATATAGTGCAAAAAATAAATAAATAAATATCTGAAGCATTGATCACATACAAACAAACTAGACCTGCAAAAGTGCAATGTTACAATGGATGTCCGGAGAGATCACAAGGTCTGTGACAGATGTAATAAAGTGTCCGGTGCCAACAATAGGCGCTCACAGTTGTATGAAAACAATATTACAGTTCAAGGAAAAGTGACTTGTGTGGCAGAAAACAACTCCAACGATTCATCAAAGGTGGCAAACAGTGGAGTGGTGCAGACAGCAGAGAGATTCTCTCATCACTGGATGAAATAAGTGGAGAGTGTGAAGTGTGAAGAACAATCCTCTTCATGCAGCAATCCTATATTGGGAGGTAACGGCCCCTCATTACACTGAGGTTACAGCATAAGGCAGTCAGCTCTTGTGGTATCTCCTGTGGGGGTGGGGCCCGGGTCCCGGACTGTCATTCAATATACCTCAGGTCCACAGGGGGCACAGCGGCCAAAGGAGACACAAGGAGGACATATAGTGCAGTATTTTACAACATTAGAGCTTTATTCACAAATAATAAACAGGGGTTCTCACACAGCGAAGGGGCCATAGGTGTGCGCAGACTATTGCATTAGGGTGTGCACCCCAAACCTCAAACACACATGCCTTTCTCTGCAGCCTCAGCTGCACTGGATAATGAATGGGAAGTGATCTGTGCTAACCAGCTTCCTGTTCATTCAGAAACTCATATTACTACTCCTCCTACTAAATACTACTACTACCACTCCTACTACTACTCATACAGCTACTACTACTACTACTACCCCTGCTCATATTACTACTCCTCCTACTAATATTACCTATACTACTACTATCACTCCTACTACTACTAATACAGCTACTACTACCCCTGCTCATATTACTACTCCTCCTACTACTACTACTACTACCACCACTCCTACTACTACTCATACAGCTACTACTACTACTACTACCCCTGCTCATATTACTACTCCTCCTACTAATACTACTACTACTATCACTCCTACTACTACTCATACAGCTACTACTACCCCTGCTCATATTACTACTACTCCTACTAATACTACTACTACTACTACTACTACTCATACAGCTACTACTACTACTACTACTACTACTACTACTACCCCTGCTCATATTACTACTCCTCCTACTAATACTACCTATACTACTACTACCACTCCTACTACTACTACTCATACAGCTACTACTACTACCCCTGCTCATATTACTACTCCTCCTACTGATACTACCTATACTACTACTACCACTCCTACTACTACTCATACAGCCACTACTACTACTACCCCTGCTCATATTACTACTCCTACTAATACTACCTATACTACTACTACCACTCCTACTACTCATACAGCTACTACTACTACCCCTGCTCATATTACTACTCCTCCTACTGATACTACCTATACTACTACTACCACTCCTACTACTACTCATACAGCCACTACTACTACTACCCCTGCTCATATTACTACTCCTACTAATACTACCTATACTACTACTACCACTCCTACTACTACTCATACAGCTACTACTACTACCCCTGCTCATATTACTACTCCTCCTACTAATACTACCTATACTACTACTACCACTCCTACTACTACTCATACAGCTACTACTACTACTACTACCCCTGCTCATATTACTACTCCTCCTACTAATACTACTACTACTATCACTCCTACTACTACTCATACAGCTACTACTACCCCTGCTCATATTACTACTACTCCTACTAATACTACTACTACTACTACTACTCATACAGCTACTACTACTACTACTACTACCCCTGCTCATATTACTACTCCTCCTACTAATACTACCTGTACTACTACTACCACTCCTACTACTACTACTACTCATACAGCTACTACTACTACCCCTGCTCATATTACTCCTCCTACTAATACTACCTATACTACTACTACCACTCCTACTACTCATACAGCTACTACTACTACCCCTGCTCATATTACTACTCCTCCTACTGATACTACCTATACTACTACTACCACTCCTACTACTACTAATACAGCCACTACTACTACTACCCCTGCTCATATTACTACTCCTACTAATACTACCTATACTACTACTACCACTCCTACTACTACTCATACAGCTACTACTACTAACCCTGCTCATATTACTACTCCTCCTACTAATACTACCTATACCACTACTACCACTCCTACTACTACTCATACAGCTACTACTACTACTACTACTACTACTACCCCTGCTCATATTACTACTCCTCCTACTAATACTACCTATACTACTACTATCACTCCTACTACTACTCATACAGCTACTACTACTACTACTACTACTACTACCCCTGCTCATATTACTCCTCATCCTACTAATACTACCTATACTACTACTACTACCACTCCTACTACTACTCATACAGCTACTACTACTACGCCTGCTCATATTACTACTCCTCCTATTAATACTACCTATACTACTACTACCACTCCTCCTACTACTACTACTACTCATACAGCTACTACTACTACTACCCCTGCTTATATTACTACTCCTCCTACTAATACTACCTATACTACTACTACTACTACTACTCATACAGCTACTACTACTACCCCTGCTCATATTACTACTCCTCCTACTAATACTACCTATAGTACTACTACCACTCCCACTACTACTACTACTACTCCTACAGCTACTACTACTACTACTACTACCCCTGCTGATATTACTACTCCTCCTACTAATACTACCTATACTACTACTACCACTCATACTACTACTACTCATACAGCTACTACTACTACCCCTGCTCATATTACTACTACTCCTACTAATACTACCTACACTACTACTACCAACTCATACTACTACTACTACTACTACTACTACTACTCATACAGCTACTACTACTACCCCTGCTCATATTACTACTCCTCCTACTAATACTACCTATACTACTACTACCACTCCCACTACTACTACTACTACTCCTACAGCTACTACTACTACTACTACCCCTACTGATATTACTACTCCTCCTACTAATACTACCTATACTACTACTACCATTCATACTACTACTACTACTACTCATACAGCTACTACTACTACCCCTGCTCATATTACTACTACTCCTAATAATACTACCTACACTACTACTACCAACTCATACTACTACTACTACTACTACTATTCATACAGCTACTACTACTACCCCTGCTCATGTTACTACTACTCCTACTAATACTACGTATACTACTACTACCACTCCTCCCACTACTACTACTCATACAGCTACTACTACTACCACTACTACCCCTGCTCATATTACTACTCCTCCTAATAATACTACCTATACTCCTACTACTACTACTCATACAGCTACTACTACTACCCCTGCTCATGTTACTACTACTCCTACTAATACTACCTATGCTACTAGTACTACTACTATTCCTACTAATACTACCTATACTACTACTACCACTCATAATACTACTACTCCTCATACAGCTACTCCTCCTACTACTACTACCCCTGCTCATATTACTACTATTCCTACTAATACTACTACTACCACTCATACTACTACTATTAATCATACAGCTACTACTACTACTGCTACTACTACTACTACTACTACTACTACCCCTGCTCATATTACTACTACTCCTACTAATACTACATATACTACTACTACCAATTCATACTACTACTACTACTGATACAGCTACTACTACTACCCCTGCTCATGTTACTACTACTCCTACTAATACTACCTATGCTACTAGTACTACTACTCATACAGCTACTCCTACTACTATCAATAGACTTCAATGGAGAAGCTGTACAAAAGTGTGTCGTGCGTTTTTACCGCCTTTTGCCGCGATTTGCATTTTGCATTATTAAATCTGCCCGACAACAAATTAAAAAAAAATAAAAATAAAGAACTAAAAATACAAATTGCTGTAAAAAAAACACAGAAATCTCAGCAAAAATCACTGCAGAAACTCTGAGAAGCGACATGAATAGATATGAATGGAGGCGGAGCCCCGATCACACCGGTGTGACTTGTCATGTCATTAGACAGTTCCAGATCACATGACAAGTCACATCCTATTGTCAGCAATGGAACCGATCGAATCTCTGCGACTTTGTGCCTCGGCACTGATTGGAAGAAGAAGGTCCCTGCAGTATTTGTGGTGATTTCCGGTGTGATTTCCATAGACATCTGTGTATGAAGAGGATCAGATCTCAGACAAGTATCACCTGGAATTGTGCTGACCGGATACTATGAAATCCGGAGACTTCAAGTGAAATCTCACAATATGAAAGTCACATCAATGTGAACCACGGCTTAAAGTGATCGGAAAACTATTCATTCCAATTATACAAATCAAATCCAAAACATTTTCTGTATAGATAAAAAAAAACATTCTAAATACATTTTATTCCTTTTTATAAGTGATCACATTCCCTCTATTCTCAGCTGCAGAAGAGCTGGGGGAGGAGAAGCAGCAGCAGGCTGGTCTTCCCAGTGAATGACTGTGCAGGGGGAGGTGTCAGGACAAGTCTGATCATTGGAGGAGAGCACACTGAGCTCCCAGCATAGCTAGAGAACTGACCATGCTGAGCTCTCCTGCTTAGTGTGGTCAGTTTTTAAAGCGGTAGTAAACCACTGGCTTTTCTTTAAACCTGCAAGGCAATGTGATAATGTGCTAGTATGGAGCACAGAGTCCTGACCTCAGACCCATAGAACAGCTTTGGGATGGATTGGAAAAGAGACTGCGAGCCAGACCTTCTCATCCAACATCAGTGCCTGACCTCACAAATGATCTTCTGGAAGATGGTCAAACATTCCCATAGACACCCTCCTAAACCTTGTGTACGGCCTTCCCAGAAGAGATGAAGCTGTTATAGCTGCACAGGGCGGAGCCAACTCAATATTGAACCCTCCGGACTGAGACTGGGAGGTCATTAAAGTTCATGTGTGTGGAAAGGCAGGCGTCCCAATACTTTTGGTAATATAGTGTGTGGAAAGGCAGGCGTCCCAATACTTTTGGTAATATAGTGTGTGGAAAGGCAGACGTCCCAATACTTTTGGTAATATAGTGTGTGGAAAGGCAGGCGTCCCAATACTTTTGGTAATATAGTGTGTGGAAAGGCAGGCGTCCCAATACTTTTGGTAATCTAGTGTAGATTTGGTGAATCTAAGGTTGATTGTATGGACAGATTGTAAGGTGTATGGTCATCTTTAGATTTACCAATCGCCATGTAAGGTGAGGATTGGTCTAAATCAGGATCT
This sequence comes from Aquarana catesbeiana, assembly GCF_042186555.1. Classification (NCBI taxonomy): domain Eukaryota; kingdom Metazoa; phylum Chordata; class Amphibia; order Anura; family Ranidae; genus Aquarana; species Aquarana catesbeiana. The sequence goes on from NC_133336.1 coordinate 209,980,016, forward strand.
GTTTCCACTAATGTGACTCTAAAGTCGCACAATTATAAAATGTGAATTTCCGCTCTCGGAATCAAAGTATTGCGGCGCCTATTCAAAGTGGCAATGATTTGATCGGGTTCTATTGAAATCGAAGGGCTGTGACTTGTCACATGACTCGGGGTGTCCAAAGTCACATGACAAGTCACACTCGTGGAAACGAAGCCTTCATGTTACATTTCTATCCAATCAGACGATCTCTCGCTCTACAAAACTGATACTAAATCTATAAGAGATCGATCGATTGTAAAGTGTGTGATGTGCTGACATAGGGGGGAAATAACGGGACTTTGTCCATGCTTCCTCTCAATCAAACACCCGCTAAAAAGATTTATTATTATCCAATAGAAACAAAGCGGGAAGCCCCTCGGAGCCCGATGTGGGTGGGGCAGACACCGGTGCGGCGTGGCCCCTCCCCCATAAAACGGACATGTCAGACAACTGTGCTAAATGGGAAAATTGTTCCAAATTCTCCATTGTTCTTTTTCTCCTCCCAGTAGAACACAGATCGATCGATTTCAGGTCACAAGATCTGCCGGATTTTATCACCAAATTGTACAAACACCGCGCACGTAATAATACAAAACGTGACTTCCCTTCCCCCACCAGACCAACGCCGGGCGCTCTCCTCTCCTCTCCACTCTCCTCTCCGCTCTCCTCTCCGCTCTCCTCTCCTCTCCTCTCCGCTCTCCTCTCCTCTCCTCTCCGCTCTCCTCTCCTCTCCTCTCCTCTCCTCTCCTCTCCTCTCCGCTCTCCTCTCCTCTCCTCTCCGCTCTCCTCTCCTCTCCTCTCCTCTCCTCTCCTCTCCTCTCCTCTCTCCTCTCCTCTCCTCTCCTCTCCTCTCCTCTCCGCTCTCCTCTCCTCTCCTCTCCTCTCCTCTCCTCTCCTCTCCTCTCTCCTCTCCTCTCCTCTCCTCTCCTCTCCTCTCCTCTCCTCTCCTCTCCTCTCTCCTCTCCTCTCCTCTCCTCTCCTCTCCGCTCCTCTCCTCTCCTCTCCTCTCCTCTCCTCTCCTCTCCGCTCCTCTCCTCTCCTCTCCTCTCCTCTCCTCTCCGCTCTCCTCTCCTCTCCTCTCCTCTCCTCTCCTCTCCGCTCCTCTCCTCTCCTCTCCTCTCCTCTCCTCTCCGCTCTCCTCTCCTCTCCTCTCCTCTCCTCTCCGCTCTCCGCTCTCCTCTCCTCTCCTCTCCTCTCCGCTCTCCTCTCCTCTCCTCTCCGCTCTCCTCTCCTCTCCTCTCCTCTCCTCTCCTCTCCTCTCTCCTCTCCTCTCCTCTCCTCTCCTCTCTCCTCTCCTCTCCTCTCCTCTCTCCTCTCCTCTCCTCTCCTCTCCTCTCCTCTCCTCTCCTCTCTCCTCTCCTCTCCTCTCCTCTCCTCTCCTCTCTCCTCTCCTCTCCTCTCCTCTCCTCTCCTCTCCGCTCTCCCTGAGATCACCTTCCAGTCTGAAGGAGGGGTGTGGCTGAGCGATCGAGAGGCGTGTCCTCATCCCTTTATCTCTTTCATGGGAGGATTAGTCACAGCGCAGTGCCAGACTCCACCACTAGGGAGCAGCACTGAGCTCATTTCATACAATTCCATCAAATTCCTTCCAAATACAACTCCTGTGTAAAAGACGATCGCTCCGAGTTCACGCTTCTCCTCTGCGGTGCGTTGTGGCGTGTTGGCTCGCATGTTACCCCACATTACATGTGTTAGCGTGTTGTACCGCCCAACATACTAAGACAACACCCCCCCAACATTCCTGCATGGCAGCCCCCCACAGAGCACATGAAGTCACAGAACAAGCAATGCACCCGGACCCCGAGGTATGAATGAGCCCCTTAGTGAGCAGCGCACAGGAAAAGATCGGAGCGATCGTCTTCTACACAGGACGGGAATTCTACAGAAGCCTTAAAGGAGTTGTAAAGGCAGAAGGTGCATTCTATGTATGAAGATAAAATCCTTCTGTGTGTGGCACCCCCCTAATTCCTTTCATAGACCCCCATCTCTCTCCAGACATGTCCACCAGGGTTTAATCCCTCCGACACACTCCTCCTGAGACATTGGCTCCCACCGCTGTCCATCAAAGTCAGTCACCCAATCAGGGGAGAGAGGGGGCGGGGCTGGGTCAGGGCTCCGTGTCTGAATGGACACACGGTCATGTGACTCGGCTCGGGGGCCCCCCATAGATAGCTGCTGGCTGTGGGGGCTCTGAACAGGGGGAGGGGCCAGTGAAGAGGGACCCGAGAAGAGGAGGATCGGGGGGCCGCTCTGTGCAAAACCAACAGAGGAGGGAAGTATAACATGATTGTTATTGAAGAAAAGAAAACACGAGACTTTCCAATCACTTTACAGGTAAAAATGTTATAAGATAAAATCGTTGTCTGTTATGTCCTTATAAAGAATAATGTTGTCACTTGTATTATAATGATTGAAATATTCCTGATCTCCCCTCCGGACTTCCTCTCTTCTTCTATACAGTATTTCTGTACATTACAGTCACCTCACTACAGTTCCCATCAGGCTTAGCGGCATCGCGCATGCGCAGTCCCTTTTTTTAAAATTTCGCCTAACGAGAACGAGCATAGTTCTCCTGGACGCCGCTGTATTGTCAGAACGCATCGCGCATGCGCAGTGTGAAATTTCTGGCCGCATGGAACATTCTATGATGGGGAGCGGAATATGACAGTACACCGCCCCTAGTATACACCCATTCCCCCCTCCCCCGCCCCTAGTATACACCCATTCCCCCCTCCCCCACCCCTAGTATACACCCATTCCCCCCTCCCCCGCCCCTAGTATACACCCATTCCCCCCTCCCCCACCCCTAGTATACACCCATTCCCCCCCTCCCCCGCCCCTAGTATACACCCATTCCCCCCTCCCCCGCCTCTAGTATACACCCATTCCCCCCTCCCCCGCCCCTAGTATACACCCATTCCCCCCTCCCCCGCCCCTAGTATACACCCATTCCCCCCTCCCCCGCCCCTAGTATACACCCATTCCCCCCTCCCCCGCCTCTAGTATACACCCATTCCCCCCTCCCCCGCCTCTAGTATACACCCATTCCCCCCTCCCCCGCCCATAGTATACACCCATTCCCCCTCCCCCGCCTCTAGTATACACCCATTCCCCCCTCCCCCGCCTCTAGTATACACCCATTCCCCCCTCCCCCACCCCTAGTATACACCCATTCCCCCCTCCCCCGCCCCTAGTATACACCCATTCCCCCCTCCCCCACCCCTAGTATACACCCATTCTCCCCTCCCCCGCCCCTAGTATAGCCCCATTCCCCCCTCCCCCGCCTCTAGTATACACCCATTCCCCCCTCCCCCGCCCCTAGTATACACCCATTCCCCCCTCCCCCGCCCCTAGTATACACCCATTCCCCCCTCCCCCGCCCCGAGTATACACCCATTCCCCCCTCCCCCGCCCCTAGTATACACCCATTCCCCCCTCCCCCGCCCCTAGTATACACCCATTCCCCCCTCCCCCGCCCCTAGTATACACCCATTCCCCCTCCCCCGCCCCGAGTATACACCCATTCCCCCTCCCCCGCCCCGAGTATACACCCATTCCCCCCTACCCCGCCCCTAGTATACACCCATTCCCCCCTCCCCCGCCCCAAGTATACACCCATTCCCCCCTCCCCCGCCCCTAGTATACACCCATTCCCCCCTCCCCCGCCCCTAGTATACACCCATTCCACCCTACCCCGCCCCTAGTATACACCCATTCCCCCCTCCCCCGCCCCTAGTATACACCCATTCCCCCCTCCCCCGCCCCAAGTATACACCCATTCCCCCCTCCCCCGCCCCTAGTATACACCCATTCCCCCCTCCCCCGCCCCTAGTATACACCCATTCCCCCCTCCCCCGCCCCTAGTATACACCCATTCCCCCCTCCCCCGCCCCTAGTATACACCCATTCCCCCCTCCCCCGCCCCTAGTATACACCCATTCCCCCCTCCCCCGCCTCTAGTATACACCCATTCCCCCTCCCCCGCCTCTAGTATACACCCATTCCCCCCTCCCCCGCCCCTAGTATACACCCATTCCCCCCTCCCCCGCCCCTAGTATACACCCATTCCCCCCTCCCCCGCCTCTAGTATACACCCATTCCCCCCTCCCCCGCCCCTAGTATACACCCATTCCCCCCTCCCCCGCCCCTAGTATACACCCATTCCCTCCTCCCCCGCCCCTAGTATACACCCATTCCCCCCTCCCCCGCCCCTAGTATACACCCATTCCCCCCTCCCCCGCCCCTAGTATACACCCATTCCCCCCTCCCCCGCCCCGAGTATACACCCATTCCCCCCTCCCCCGCCCCTAGTATACACCCATTCCCTCCTCCCCCGCCCCTAGTATACACCCATTCCTCCCTCCCCCGCCTCTAGTATACACCCATTCCCCCCTCCCCCGCCCCTAGTATACACCCATTCCCCCCTCCCCCACCCCTAGTATACACCCATTCCCCCCTCCCCCGCCCCTAGTATACACCCATTCCCCCCTCCCCCGCCCCTAGTATACACCCATTCCCCCCTCCCCCGCCCCGAGTATACACCCATTCCCCCCTCCCCCGCCCCGAGTATACACCCATTCCCCCCTCCCCCGCCCCTAGTATACACCCATTCCCCCCTCCCCCGCCTCTAGTATACACCCATTCCCCCCTCCCCCGCCCCTAGTATACACCCATTCCCTCCTCCCCCGCCCCTAGTATACACCCATTCCCCCCTCCCCCGCCCCTAGTATACACCCATTCCCCCCTCCCCCGCCTCTAGTATACACCCATTCCCCCCTCCCCCGCCCCTAGTATACACCCATTCCCCCCTCCCCCGCCTCTAGTATACACCCATTCCCCCCTCCCCCGCCTCTAGTATACACCCATTCCCCCCCTCCCCCGCCCCTAGTATACACCCATTCCCCCCTCCCCCGCCTCTAGTATACACCCATTCCCCCCTCCCCCGCCCCTAGTATACACCCATTCCCCCCTCCCCCGCCCCTAGTATACACCCATTCCCCCCTCCCCCGCCCCTAGTATACACCCATTCCCCCTTCCCCCGCCCCTAGTATACACCCATTCCCCCCTCCCCCGCCTCTAGTATACACCCATTCCCCCCCTCCCCCGCCCCTAGTATACACCCATTCCCCCCTCCCCCGCCTCTAGTATACACCCATTCCCCCCTCCCCCGCCCCTAGTATACACCCATTCCCCCCTCCCCCGCCTCTAGTATACACCCATTCCCCCCTCCCCCGCCCCTAGTATACACCCATTCCCCCCTCCCCCGCCCCTAGTATACACCCATTCCCCCCTCCCCCGCCTCTAGTATACACCCATTCCCCCCTCCCCCGCCCCTAGTATACACCCATTCCCCCCTCCCCCGCCCCTAGTATACACCCATTCCCCCCTCCCCCGCCTCTAGTATACACTCATTCCCCCTCCCCCGCCTCTAGTATACACCCATTCCCCCCTCCCCCGCCCCTAGTATACACCCATTCCCCCCTCCCCCGCCTCTAGTATACACCCATTCCCCCCTCCCCCGCCTACAGCAATATTATCTACAGCACAATGGGAAAGCTTCTGTATTTCCGAGTGACATTGGCGAGCAGCCGGCATGTGACCGTTATCAGAGGGGGGTGAACTCTGGCGGGCAGCGAGGGGCTCAAGAGGCGGGCAGTACAGGGGCACCAATCAGTGACATGGCCTGTGTCTCCGCCCCTTTTATCACACATTAAAGACGGCTCTGATCTCCACTTTGAAGCTCGTATTGTATAGAGGGGCCGCCATCCACGTCTTCTGGGCTCACTTTACCATCTGACTCCTCTTCTTCTTCTGATAATCCCCTCTGGTAAACAATCTCCCTATTTTTGTATCTTTGGGGATCGCTCCCTATTCCTTCCTTGTCTACAGACGTCACTAGAAGACTCGCCCCGCCCCCGGCCCCGCCCCCGGCCCTCTTCTCATTGGAGGAGATTCCCTGCAGCACAAGCCATTGGCTGTACTGAGCTTCATCTATGAAGAGCTGAGAAAACCATCAAGAGCATTATCAACGCCTGACTTCCAATGACTCCGCTATGTAACCCGCGCGTGCGTGGGCTCCGCAGATCATCCAATCTTTTCCCACCAATAAAGGTCTTCTAAATTTTGGAGTTTTTTCATCTTGATCCATCCAATGCTCCCCCCGGCCCCCAGTTTTACTTCCAGAAACCATGGAACTCCCGGCCTCCTTCACGCCGTGCTTTTTCCCTCGCTGGAGGCGGATCGTCATTTATTAATACAGGTTTTCCAAGAAGAAGATTTACTGAGATTATTTTTATTTTGTTAGGAAATTCATGTTCTCTTTATAATTAGAATTGAGGATGTTCCTAATCTTAGAGAAAGATCATCAGCCTGGCACTGAGGAGCCGCCAGCGTTCCCTAGAAATCCCCTGAGAAGGAAAAGAACGATTGAAAGTTTAGAAGAGGAAGATGATTGAGAGATTCTGATTGGTCACACAAGGTGGTGTTTATGTGGAGAATGTCGGCCCAACAACAGAAGAATGGAAATGCTGCCAGTCATGGAATGAGGTGGAGTCTTTCTTCAGACATTGGACTTCCATGTGTAATAAAGAAGGAAGAATCCAAGGAAAGATGTCCGACCAAAAGAATTCTTCTTCACCAAATCCACATGGAATCTGAAATCCTCACAAAGACTCAATTCTCATCATAATCGCTACATTTTACTTACATTTTCATTTTTTATTTATTTTTTTAACATTTATAAACCCTTTTTACGCACTTGGCGTATTGCGGGCTCTATAGCGTTATAAATAGCGCCTTCAATACGCCCTCAAACAGCCGATCCATTTCTCACAGTCCTGCCGGCACCATTTTTTGGAGCGTTGAAGGAGCGTTGTGTTTAATACCCCTCCCCCGCTCCTACCCATTGAATTCTATGGGACAGTACGACTATACCGCTGGGAATGTACCGCTGCAGCAGCGCATTACAGGGGCGCTTTAAACCCTTTCTCCTCCGCTAGCGGGGGGCACTTAACCGCCACGCTGGTGACCAAACTGCGCCTCCTATCCACCAATAACGTAGCCGTCGCCAATAGCGTAGTTTTACCGAGGACACTATGGGGGTCTCAGTGTGAAAGGGGTCTTATTATTGGAGAAAATCATCATTTTTATATTGTTTTTATAATAAACATGTTATATTCTATTTTTCTTTATTTCAATAACATAACATGTATAAAATCATTATGTTTCATCTTTTATATGAAATGTTTACAATTATAAATCAAATAATAAAATGTCTATTTTGAAGCCCTTCTGGCCAGCTGTATGTAGAAAGACGTCGGGGGATGGGTTCTGTTCTTCTGATTGGACGTCTATTTTAGTCCATCATTATAACATAAGGGAGACGCAGCGCGGCCAAAGCGAGTGCCGAGTGTCAGTCGGACATCCCGCTCCTCAGATTGTGGTAAGAAGCCTCTGTCATCGCCTTATTGTCACGTGATTGGCTGTGACAAAGCGCAGTTCATCATCTCGTGGACCATGAGGTCCCGTTATACGCCATTTATCTTTTCACACTGACAGGGAGAGCCAATCGGATGTTCTCCCTATATGAGGGGGGTTCTCTGATCATCATCATCACATTGACTATCAGCACAGCCCCCTCCTATGTGACACACCCCCTTCTAAAAGTTATCAGTCAGCGGCCAATCAAAACACTGCTAACAGTGACCATCAAAGTGCCAATCAGTGCCGACCAGAGTGCCTGGAATTGCCCATCTCAGTGCCCTGCAGTAAAACATGTCAGGACTTCAACATCAGTGATGGGCATCAGTGATCGCTGTCAGTGTAAGTCAGTACCGCCCATCTGTCAATCAGTGCCGCCTGTCATTGTCCATCACAACCGCCTGTCATTGCTCATCAGTGCAGCCCATCTGTCAATCAGTGCCGCCAGTCATTGCCCATCACAGCCGCCTGTCATTGCCCATCAGTGCAGCCAGTCAGTGCCCATCAGTGCAGCCAGTCAGTGCCCATCAGTGCCATCTATCATTGCCCATCTCTGTTGCCTATCAGTGCCCATCAGTGCTGCATAACATTGTGTTCTATTGGTGCCCATCAGTGCAGATTATCATTGCTCCTGAATTCTACATATCAGTGCCGACTCATCAGTGTCCATCCTTTGCTGCCTCATCATTGCCCATCAGTAAAGCCTCATCATTCACCGTTATTCAACGCAAAATCAACTTTATTTATATCTAACAAATAAACAAAAAATATTATTCCAAAGAATATAAACATTTTAAATTTTATCAAACAATAAAAGCATTGAAGGTGATGAAGTTCCATCATAAAATATCTCTTTGTGGGTAATAAATGATGAAATGTTGGATTGTGTGGAGTGTTACCTGACAATTGTCATCTGAAGAGCGACAGAGTGGAGAGAATAACATTGTCATGTGTGGGGGAGGGTGAAAGTTACTGGTATATAAGAGGTTCATATAAAAAAATATTCATTTACCTCACAAGAATCTTCATCACAATAATAAAGATACAAATATATTGATGTTCTATATGTACAATAGTAAAATATGTCATATTATTATTATAAAAGATGCCTGAGAAGAGGAGCCTCCAGATCCTTCACAAATAAGACATAGTGATGGATGAGCGAGGGATGGGATGAATGGATGGATGGAGATGGGAGAAATAAGACATAGTGATGGATGAGCGAGGGATGTGATGAATGGATGGAGATGGGAGAAATAAGACATAGTGATGGATGAGCGAGGGATGTGATGAATGGATGGAGATGGGAGAAATAAGACATAGTGATGGATGAGCGAGGGATGTGATAAATGGATGGATGGAGATGGGAGAAATACGACATAGTGATGGATGAGCGAGGGATGGGATGAATGGATGGAGATGAAATGGTTTGAGGGATAGAAGAGGGAGGAATGTGAAGGTCGGATCCATGAAAAGATAATATTTGGTAATGTTGTGGGGGAGGGGCGTTGTTGGTATTTTGTAGGAGGAGCCACACAATGCTCATATAGAAATCTTACAATTTACAGTCATTGTGGAGACAACTCTCAGGTTTTACTCACCTTGAGTTTGCTGCTCTCCTTTCCACCAATCACCAGGCAGCAAGGGGGCGGAGTCCAGGCGGGGCAGTGAAGCTTAGTAAATGAAACTAAGCCAAGGGAGGCGGAGCTGTGGTAGGACACGCCCACCAACCCCCAGCTCTTTTCTCCAGCTCTGACGTAGAGAGGGTCCTGACGTTCTCCTGTAGTCCTAGGGAGGGGCGACCACCACACTCCACACCAGGGAGAAAACCGCGCATGACAGGGGGGAGCTACACCCAGAAGAACAGGAAGTGAGGATTTCTAAGAAGAAATGAGGACATTTCCAAGCCAAATGGAAGGATGAGGTAAGTGAAGGAGGACGGCACTGAGGTAAAGGAAGATATTAGGGGAAAAAAATTGTACCTTTACAATCACTTTAAGGCGATCGCACCTGAGCATCGCGGTTTTCAGCAGGTTTTTCTGGCGTTTTGTTGCACTTTTGTATTTTTTGGGGGTTTTTAAAGCGTTTTTGAGCTTTTTTTTATTAGCCAATAGAGGAAACTATCATTTGTTGTATCATTTGTAACCAGATATGTGAGATTTGTAGCTTTTCCAATAGATTTTATTATTTTTTTAAATTATTATTCATTTATTATTATTTTTTGTTATGGGAAGGGGTTAGAGTTATGGTTACATGTTGGGATTTGGGTTCAATATTAGGATTATGGGTTTGGGGTTAGGATTAGGGTTAAGGGTTAGGGGTTAGGATTAGGATTAGGGGTTAGGATTGGGGTTAAGGGTTAGGAGTAAGAGTTAGGTGTTGGGATTTGGGTTGGAGGGTTAATATTTTATTTTTGAAATAACGCATTCAAATTTAACTAAACACATTCAATTTTAGTCGACTAAAATACGACTAAAACAATTCAAATGACTAAAATAAGACTAAAACTAAAGATGACATTTTAGTCAAAAGACTATAACTAGAATGAAATGGAAATTTGATGTAAAAAATGAACACTGGTGACCAGAATGCGGTCCAGTAAAGTTTTTCCATTTGAAATATTTTCATAAACCTATACTGCATTTTGGCCACTAGATGGAGCTGACAACACAGACATTGATATTTTCCTAAAATGACAGAGACTTTTTTCAGCTCGTACAAATGTTTTGGACATACATTCTACAATTATTGAAACTTATATATTTTTTTTCAGTGAGGAATAATTTCATGGAAGACAGACCCCTATACCCCTGCCGGACAGCCTCTTTAATAAATTGGATAGTATTATCACCTCCTTTATTTGGAATGACAAGACTGCTAGAGTAGCGAGAACAACCCGACAACTACCCATTACTCTAGGTGGCCTGGCACTACCCTCTTTTATATAATATTATTGGGCGGCGGTTTTGGTCACTGTTAAATGTTGGCTCTCTGAGGAGCCAGCCAACCCTGCATCTACCCTAGAGGCGGCACTACTTGGTTCATATTCCGAATTGAGTAACCTGATATATAGGGGTCCTAGGTCCAACCCTTGGGTGACCCCCCTATGCGTACAACTCCTCCAGTGTGGGATACTGTTGCTAGGAAACTTGGGAAACCCCATGCCTGGTCCCCACATACTCCACTTTGGGGAAACCCCCATCTGCCCCACTTCCGTTCCATCCCGGATCCGATTATTTGGGCCAGATATGGGATCATGACTTTGGAGGACATAGTGTCCCAGGGGCAGCTGATTACTTTTGATGCTCTTAAACGGGATCGGGGAATTCTGAATCAGATGTTCTTCCGATATATCCAACTGCGCCATGCTTTTCACTCCCAATTCCCCTCCCCGGTGAGTTTGGAGATGTCTGAGGTGGAGGATACGCTCCGATCCCCAGATGGTGTGAGAACACTGTCTAACTTGTACAACAAGCTTGCTGTTCTCCACACATCCAAGGTATCTCAATTATTCTTGGCCTGGCAATGGGATGTTCCAGATCTAATGGACGATGACTGGGCGGAGGGAATTCAGCAATATCTACCCCTGAAGATCTCATCACACGATCGAATTATCCAGCTGAAATTCTTACACCGCGCCTATTACTCCCCGGCACGTCTAGTGAGAATCTACCCTGACCGAACGTCTAACTGCCTAAATGTAGCTCGGAAAACGCTGATTTTTATCATTTGGTCTGGTCCTGTCCTAGTGTAGTGGAATTCTGGAAGGCAGTCTTGGCTGACATTAACTCTATAGGAAAAATAAATGTTCCATATAGCCTTATCCCCCTCCTTCTGGGCATCTGCAACTTCTTAGAGGCCCCTCAGAGGAAAAAAATGTTTGTTTTCTACACAACACTGTATGTGAGAAATGCAATACTCCGACACTGGAACCAGGCTCAACCGCCTACTAGACAACTTATACAGACAATGGTTAACACAGCCCTTCCACTATATAAATGAACTTACCTAGGTGGAAACTCCCCAAAGAAATTTGATAAAATCTGGGCAGAGTGGGTGAAGGCAAAACATCTGACCCTTGAATAAACAAACTAGGAGTATAATAACTTCTCCGCAGGATGTGGAAATCTTGCAAAAAGACCTGAACAAATTAATGGGGGAGGGGCAACTACATGGCAAATGAGGTTCAATGTAGAAAATGTAAAATAATGCATTTGGGTGGCAAAAATATGAATGCAATCTATACACTGGGGGGAGAACCTCTGGGGGAATCTAGGATGGAAAAGGACCTGGGGGACCTAGTAGATGATAGGCTCAGCAATGACATGCAATGCCAAGATGCTGCTAATAAAGCAAACAGAATATTGGCATTAAAAGGGGATCAACTCCAGAGATAAAACAATAATTCTCCCGCTCTACAAGACTCTGGTCCGGCCGCACCTGGAGTATGCTGTCCAGTTCTGGGCACCAGTCCTCAGGAAGGATGTACTGGAAATGGAGCGAGTACAAAGAAGGGCAACAAAGCTAATAAAGGGTCTGGAGGATCTTAGTTATGAGGAAAGGTTGTGAGCTCTGAACTTTTTCTCTCTGGAGAAGAGACGCTTGAGAGGGGATATGATTTCAATTTACAAATACTGTACTGGTGACCCCTCAATAGGGATAAAACTTTTTCCCAGAAGAGAGTTTAATAAGACTCGTGGCCACTCATTACAATTAGAAGAAAAGAGGTTTAACCGTAAACTACGTAGAGGGTTCTTTACTGTAAGAGCGGCAAGGATGTGGAATTCCCTTCCACAGGCGGTGGTCTCAGCGGGGAGCATTGATAGCTTCAAGAAACGATTAGATAATCACCTAAATGACCGCAACATACAGGGATATATAATGCAATACTTACACATAATCACACACATAGGTTGGACTTGATGGACTTGTGTCTTTTTTCAACCTCACCTACTATGTAACTATGTAACTAGGAGTCCTATTACCCCTTGAGTCGCTTAATATTCCCGAACCAACCAAAACCTAATCCTATTGTTTATGTCACTGGCTAGACAGGAGATGAGAGGTTGGCAACCCCCCTCCTTCCTTCTCTTCCCAAATAGCACTGTGCCTTTGAACTAGCTGTACCCATTTAGACTACTGTTAGAAATCAATATTTATGAATGGTTGGGTCTTTGAGAACAATGGACATGGATACATTTATATAATTTATTACTCTTCTATGTATAGAAAAAGTGAAGTTTTATATAAGATCTTTATATATACTTGTGAAAAGTATATATTTTGTTATAAGCTTCATAAACAGTTCTATGTAGAACTCTCATGTGGTATCAATTAGTCTCACCTCCCCCATCGTAAGAGATAAGGTTACATCCTTTTCCAAAGACACAAAGTTCCAGTATGTTAAGAATAGAATAGAATGTTTTGTTACATTACTATATTTCTTGATTAGGATATTAATAAGAACACTGCATTTTAAATGTATATATACTGATATGTAGTAGGATTTTAGATGTTTAAAGGAAACTTGTATATTGTATAAGTTAAATGATTCTTATTTTAGCTACTCTCACATAGTTCATATACCCCCACCCTTAGGAATATCAGATTGAGTGACACCCACCTTTTTAGAAAGGTGGGAGGGAAATTGCTCATTCAAAGTTCCTGGTTTTTCTGTGGGACTATAAGGAAAAAAAACAAACCTTTAAAGCAGCCTGAATAGGAAAAGGGTAGGGGTTGTTTTTTAGGAGTAGAAAAGCTTGTAACAGGGGACAAAGGCAGACTTTCACTCCAGCTCTCCACGAGGACACACTCACACACATACATCTCCAGACATTGCTGATATTTTTACACACAGACATATCTGATTTAATCTTCATTTTAAGAATATAATACATTATTGATACTTTGACATTGTTTTTGTAATATTTTGCTATTTTTATTATTAAATCAATTTTTGAGTTTTTACACGAGAATTGAACGGATTTTCTTGGAACTTTTCTCATCAATATGAATTATTGAAATATCGTTATTATTACAGTAATAACGCAAATTCAACAACTACTGGAATACTTGTTTATGGCATTTACTGTTTATAATATGTACCTGTTTGGTTTATACCCCTGTTGCCGGATTTCTATCTGTGAAGATTTGTAACACTCTTCCAATGTCTGTTCATTTGAAAACTTGAACAAACTATTTGTTAAAAAAAAAATCATGGGAATTATAGATTGATTCTCTGATAATTGATTTTAACAGGATTTAAATCCTTCACATAGTCACATATCACTTTACAGGATACAGACATTATGTATTTAGGGAAGGATCACTGTAGATGCTGAATGTAAAATCTATTGTATCTCTGGGAACATGGAGATGATTATCTATCCAGCTGCAGCCATCAGTCATGTAAAACTAGTGCTGGGCTCTCTTATTAGACATCCCAGCATGCATTGGAACCCCCCCCGACATTCATCATCACCCACTTCACTGGTATTACCATCCCCCAATCATCACCATGAGAAAATTATATGAACCCCTCCTCTCGGGACTGGCCCTAATGCCTCCTTAGAGAACAATGGGGTGGCCCCTAAAAGTTGCACATCTAGGTATCCTGGGATAGTGAATAGAGTGGTAACCTCAGCCTGGACTCCCAACCAGGCCACACCCACAACGCATTTCACTCTGCCCCCCGGAGATTGGTCATGGGGAACCCATCCCTCTTTACTGTTTCTCTCCTTTCTCTCCCCCTATCCCCTGTTTCCCACTCCTCTCTCTCTCTTACAACTTTCTTATTCCCACTAGTTTTTATTTACTAGGGACCTATCTTTTTAGTGTAGCGCTCCCCCCACAGGAGCCGCTGGTGAATAAAGGTATCCTCCACCCTACACGGCCTGACGCAGAACCTTCCACACATGCTGGAGACAAGAAATCAGTCCTTGCAGCTTTGGTTTATTTTATTAGGGGTCTTGAACTTGGATAGGATTGAGGGCAGTGGTGGCTGGTGCTCCTTTTTTTTTGGAAGGGGAAGCAAACAAAATGGCCACCATCCCCCCATTCGGTCAGTCAGTCAAACCCCCCCACCCGTCGCTTGCTTGTTCGATTGCCCACCAGCCCTGCACTTACCCCATCTAGGCCGCGGGCCGCTTCGGCTCCTTCCTGCCTCTCCTCCTCGGAGGCTTCACCTTGTGTTTCCTGCTCGGTGGCTTCCTCCTCAGCGGCCAATATGGCTGCTTGTCCTGTTGGCCAATAGGGTCTTAAGACCTACTTGCTGATTGTCCGGGAGGAGAAGCAGGAAGACAACAGTGAATGTTAAAGCGGAGCTCCACCCACATTTTCAACTCCTCAGCATCCCTCACTAATCTGTGCACTGTAAACAAATTGGATTTTATTTTCTCAGCACCTTCTGTATATATGCTGTATTCATTTTTCACTTCCTCCTCCCTGGCCGCAGCCCCGCGTGTCATTTCCGCTCTGCAATGCCTCCTGGGAGATGTTTGTCATCAATAGGCATCGCTGGCCCATAGCATCGTGTTATTTTCAAACCAGAAATGACGCGATGCAAGGCGTTGGCCAGTGACATTTTTAAAAAGGGTAACCAGGCTTTTGTTGCCATGGTTACCAAAGCTTCTTATACACAGTGATGGGCTGTGGGGGAGGGGGCTGGAACATCTCAGCTCTGATTACATACAGAGCCCGGGGGAGGGGACAGTCCATTACTAATCATTTATAATAGAGGAATATGATGGGGCACTTTTGGGGCAATTTGATGGGGGTAATAGGATGAGGCAATTTTGATGGGGCAGTTTTGATGGGGCAATAGGATGGAGCAGTTTTAATGGGGCATAGGATGGGGCAATTTTGATTGTGGCAATAGGATGGGGCAGTTTTAATGGGGCAATTTTGATGGTGCAGTGTTGATGGGGCATTAGGATGGGGCAGTTTTATTGGGGCAATTTTGATGGTGGCAGTATGATGGGGCAATTTTGATGGCACAGTTTTGATGGGGCAATAGGATGTGGCAGTTTTGATGGGGGCAATATGATGGGGCAGCTTTGATGGGGCAGTTTTGATGGGGCCATTTCCACTTACCCTGTGAAGGGGTTAAATTCTCTGGCAATGAGCAGTCTCATAGCTTTCCCAAGCAAAACATCCCGCATGACAGTATGTATCCTCTGATTTTCAGCTTCCAGCTGTGGCGGGGGAAGGAGACAGTTCTGGTGATGACCCCAAAGTGGCCGAAGGGGCCTTGGTACACTCTGCTCATCCTTATGAGTGTCAAGGATTGACTCCCTCTGCCATTCATCCAGCATCCGACAGGCTCAGGCTGATGGCCTGGGTCTGGAGAGGCAGAGGTTAATGGATGTTGAATACTCTTATGAAAACAAGAAAGGACAGCGCTAACCGTGCCTATAGTAGAATATAGCATAAATTCCAAGTATTATTGCAGATCAAGATTTTACACTGGACTCTTCCGAAGTCTATTCTGAAATGTCTGCAGGCATGGCTTGATTTAGGTCTATGTGTAAGTATGCTATAGACACACATTTCAGCTATCTCTGCCCTCACCAGCATACAGTGGGCATCCAACACTTACTTATACTGTTTTTCAAGATGCAATTTGGTTGAAACCTTGAATTGTTTCCAAAATAAGATCTCCCATTGCTGTTGGACGTTATTGCATCAGATGCCTTTAATCACTCTGTGGTACATCTCACTGAAAACTGCTTTACTGGGGGCAATTACATCAGCCAGAAGAGAGTCAGCATTGGTGGTCTTGGAGTTTAAAAAACCCATACTCGCGTACTTCCCAGACAGGGTGTTACTCATGCCAATACTTGTGCCTGAACTGACCTTTAGAGTCCATATCACACAAGAGGTTGTCCTCCTACGTTCCTTTTGGGGAGTACTCAAGAAATTAGCCCATCGGATATGGGCCAAGCTTTAAAATGTTTAATCAAGGCGACTTCTGCCATAAGGAAGTCAGAGCATCTGTTTGTCATGACTAGGGTAGCCAGATAACTTACTACCCCAACAATACGTGTATGCTATCTTATCACTGCTATTCAATAATAATAATAACACAGACACCTTCTTGGATGTAAATGGCCTGTTCAGCCTTTATTAACAAAAAAGAATAAAAAATGTAACCTTTATTTTAAATATTTAACAATTTGAAATATTTAAAATATTCCACTGAACTCCAAGTAATTGGTTGCTGGTCCCTGACGACCCCCCTTTTACTTTTTTGAGCCTGTAATCCCTTTTTTAGTTAGCATCCATTCCCAGCCGCTAACTCGTCTCGGGGACTCAATAACTGACCACAGACCCCCACAACTTATTACCCATTAGTCTGGACTGACACCAGACCACCCGGGAGGACTCCATATCTGGGACGGGTCCCAACTTTTCCAATACCTCATGCTTTTACATCTGAATCAATATATCTGTCGTCAAGGACCCAACCGCAACAATACTCTTCCGAAGTCCATCACTGGAATCCTTCTATTAGGGCGGGTGGGAGGGAACGTTCCTCCTAGCTTGCTGACTCCAGACTGCTGCCCCTGCTCCACCCAACTTCTGTAATGAATCACACACTCCACTCCTCTCATACTTTTTCTCCAATCCTGTAAGACTGTAACCTTTTTTCTTACCCCACCTCTTATTAACTTGTTCTTCTCCGTAATCTACTTGCACCCTGTCATGTATGTCCTATGCTTACTTTTTAATGCAGCTCCGTACATGTCTTTCCAGGTGCAACACATAATGATTTTACGGATTTCAGTAAGATTATTGCCTCTTGGTTGGTAAAGCTCATCTCCTTGGCCTACAAGATGAAAGGGTTGGCTGCACCAGGAGAATCACGGCACTCTTCACTAGAAGGGTCTCCACCTTGAGAGTGGCAGCAGGCCGAGTGTCTGAAACTATCTGCAACTCAATGACAGTTGAGTTTGGCAGAGGCGTCCTGGCTTCTGTTTTTTAGTCAGAATTGAGGAGTGTGTAGTATTATCCCTCCCCTGTTTTGTCTAGTTAGTTCCCAGCTGTGCTGACATGGAGCTCGTCAGGAAAAGAAAAATTACAGTAAGTATTTGAATTCAATTTTCCATTTTTTAATGCTGTGCTGCAAGTAAGTGTCATTGCATTTGGTTACTACCATTACCATTTATTAACATCTTTGGCTAGCCGCTCTTTCATTCTTGTATTTATTGCATACATATAATCCATATTACCATCATGTTTTGCTGCTACTTGCTTGCCAGTAAATTATCCAGGGAGTTATTTCAAGCTTCTGTTTGTCTTTCTGCCAAACAATACACTTTTTATATTCATGTCTATTTTTTATGCCAGGGCCGTCCTCAGACAAATGATCCTTGTGAGCGCCTGCACAGCTACAGCAATGTTATTCATACTTTCTATATATTTTTTTCATCTCGCCTGTCTTCACTATTCGTAGAGTCTGTTTTTTGGACTTAAACTCTGCCACTCTACCTCTAGGGGCATTTTCCCCTCCTGCTGGCAGAGCTCAGATACAACGGGACAATTTGGAGAGCTTTAACCTCATGATCCACGTTGTGTTTTTATATCTGTCAATGGTAGCCACCATGTGAGTATTTTTCAGATAAAAAGGCCATTTTGATGTTATGTTTGCTATTTGTCATGCCTGCTTTTACTTTCTATATACCATATTTTTTCTGATACTCTGTTATTATTTTACCAGATGTCACAGCTTTCTCTGACCATCCCCCGAAGATGGAATTTAAATGTATATTCCGAAACATGTTAGGATTTATTTTGTGGTTATGGCCTCTTACTGTGAGATTAACCGTGTGTCATAGAATTCAGCTGTATATTATCCATATATGATTACCATTCATTTATAGTAAATGTGATATTCTCGTCTATTGTTAGACAGTTTTTATAAATAAAATTTGTACTTTTTATTATACTTCTTTACGCTTCTTTCTGGTTTCCAACCTATGCCTATAAAGTCTCAGGGGGCATCTCCTTTGTTTTTTTGTTAGTCCTTCCCTGGCTCAACCCCTCTGGTGGTTTTTGAACAAGGCACAGTTCTCTGGCTTGATGAGAAACTCTGGTTGCCAGGCACAATGGCCAGCAGTTTAACCATGGGCAGATATCCCGGACGACACCCCCATATGTAGCGCTACCCCTGCAGGAGCCTCTGGTGAATAAAGGTATCTCCCACCCTGCACGGCCTGACACACAGAATCTTCCACACACACTGGAGACAAGAATCAGTCCTTGCAGCTTGGTTTTTGTATTTTATTAGAGGCATTGAACTTGGATAGGGTTGAGGGTATTTATGGGATGCCCACTTGATCAAGGTAGTAGCAAAACTCTTCAGGGACACAACTATATACAGCCTGTATACACTCTTCTTCTTCTACCTCCAGCACATGCTTGTGGAACTACAACTCCCAGGACCAGCCGGAACTGTTTGGATGATCTAAAAAAGGCTCAGTTAGATCTGTAGCAACCACCCTTTACGGGCAGGGACCAAGGGCCTCTCTAGTAGTATAGCAAAATGTCCTAGTGCCCAGCTGTCCTCCTCCTCCTGTGGCTACTGATCCCAGTATCACCTCTTCAGGCACTGCCAGCCCACCTGGCTGCAGCTACCCCTTCCACTTGCCCTCCTGACTAAGACTTTACAGTCTTCCCAGACTGACTCTGCATCTATCCCAGACTTCTCTCACTCAGTCCTCTCATGGAATACTTCTCAGTCCTCTTGGCTGCAACACTCACCAGCCCATTTGGCTGTCTTCTTTCCTGGAGATTTGCCTGGCAGTGTTCTCCTGGTGTCTTCCACTTGCTCCTGTGCCTCTGGACAGGACACCCTAATGCACCATAAAGAAGGTTCCTTCTGCGCCCAGGCCCAAGGTCACCCCCCAGACTGCGGGGCACCCCTCCTGGGCCACCGACAGCCTAACATTTCTTCTCCATCTTCCCCCCAAACTTCACACTGCCCCAGCTGATCTGACCCAGAGTATTTGAGAGGGCCTGGCACCTGCCAACCCATCTGTTGGGGATTGGTCAGGGCCCTCATGAATACTCCAAACAGCTCCTCCCCTCCCATTCTTCTAGAATCTTCCACTAGTTTCTAGAAATAGGTTAAGGTCTTAAAGATGTTGCCTGCGAGTCATACCAGCCTCCCTGAGTCACTCACCTGACCCAGATTAACCAAAACACAGGCTTGGCTGTCAGCCAAACCTGCCAATTTACCTACACTTAAAGTGTTACTAAACCCGGCAATATAAAAACAAATCATCCCCCCCCACAATGCACACAGCTTCTAAATCTTCTTTTTATATCCAAATACTGCCGCTATATAACTTTTTTTTCCTTTTTATTCTTTATATCGTGGTAAACTGCAGCGTCCCAGCGATTCTAGAGTGTTCATGTAGAAGAAGATTCCACTCTCCTCTGATCAAACTTCCTCTGTATCAGTATACCCTCACCTGTGATCTAGCCAGCGCTGATTGGCACTGTGCCAATGACATGCTCAGTGCTAAAAAAAAATATTTTCAGCATAAAAGAAACAACTGAGCATGTGCAGGTTGGCCACTGCCTATGTGTTAGCTGGCCTTCCCAAGATAGACAATGAAAGAAGGGGAGGATATTTGAACACAGGATAAGGCCCCTTTCACACTTATACGACTTGTCCCATGATTTTGTACTGCAAAATCGTATGACAAGTCATTCTGAATGATTTGCAATGACTACCATTCATATTGGCACGACTTTAAGTTGTGCCGACTTGAAAGTAGTCCCTGCACTACTTTGGTCCAACTTCTATGCGAGTTGTACTCCATAGACCTCAATGTTAAACCCTGAAGTAGCATGCAAGTCGTGCCTGAATAATATAGACACGACTTCAGTACGACTTTGTAAGCACAAGCCTGGCCTCGCTATTCGGGAAAGGAAAACTTTTCTTTCCTTTCCCAATGAGCGACAGGCAGTGCTGACAGCTGTCTGGTATGCATCCAGAGGGGGAACGCCGCGCCAAGTTTTAAATGAAAAAACCGGCGTGGGTTCCCCCCCAGGGGCATACCAGGCCCTTAGGTCTGGTATGGATCTAAGGGGAACCCCCTACGCCGAAAAATCGGTGTGGGGTCCCCCCCAAAATCCATACCAGACCCTTATCCGAACACGCAGCCCGGCCGGTCAGGAATGGGGGTGGGGTCGAGCGAGCGCCACCCCCCCTCCTGGACCGTACCAGGCCGCATGCCCTCAACATGGGGGGGTGGGTGTTTTAGGGCATGGGGGGCACCCTGCCAGGCCCCCCCACCCCAAAGCACCTTGTCCCCATGTTGATGAGGACAAGGGCCTCTTGCCGACAACCCTGGCCGTTGGTTGTCGGGGTCTGCGGGCGTGGGGCTTTAATCAGAATCCGGGAGCCCCCTTTAATAAGGGAGCCCCCAGATCCCGGCCCCCCACCCTATGTGAATGAGTATGGGGTACATGATACCCCTACCTATTCACCTAGGGAAAAAAGCGTCAATAAAAAACACACTACACAGGTTTTTAAAATAATTTATTAGGCAGCTCCGTGATCTTCTTCCGACTTCGGGGGTCTCTCCGCCGTCTCCTCCCGGTGTCCGCATCTTCTGCCGGCTCCTCCGCTATCTTCTGCAGCTCAATTGCTAGCGGTGGTCCGGACTTCTGCCTTCTGCCTTCTTCTTTTCTTCCAGAGATGTTGACACGACGCTCTCTCCAGCTGGAATGGTCTCTGAACGCTCCGCAATGGACTTATATAGGCGGTGACCCCGCCCCCTTATGAGGTCACTGTCCCGGGGCATGCTGGGACTGTGCCATCATAAGGGGGCGTGGTCATAACCCGGTGACCACGCCTCCTAAAACGTCACAGTCCCAGCATGCCCAGGGACTGTGACGGCATAAGGGGGCGGGGTCACCGCCTATATAAGTCCGTTGCGGAGCGCACAGAGACCATTCTGGCTGCAGAGAGCGTCATGTCAACATCTCTGGAAGAGAAGAGGGAAGAAGACGATCCAGAGGTCCGGACCACCGCTGGCAAAAGAGCGCCAGAAGATAGCGGTGGAGCCGGCAGAAGATGCGGACACCGGGAAAAGACGCCGGAGACCCCTGAAGTCGGAAGAGGACCCCCGAAGTCGGAAGAAGATCACGGAGCTGCCTAATAAATTATTTTAAAAACCTGTGTACTGTGTTTTTTATTGACGCTTTTTTCCCTAGGTGAATGGATAGGGGTACCATGTACCCCATACTTATTCACACAGGGTGGGGGGCCGGGATATGGGGGCCCCCTTATTAAAGGGGGCTCCCAGATTCCGATAAGCCCCCCGCCCGCAGACCCCGACAACCAACGGCCAGGGTTGTCGGGAAGAGGCCCTTGTCCTCATCAACATGGGGACAAGGTGCTTTGGGGTGGGGGGGCCGCAGGGTGCCCCCCCCATGCCCCAAAGCACCCACCACCCATGTTGAGGGCATGCGGCCTGGTATGGTCCAGGAGGGGGGGCGCTAGCTCGTCCCCACCCCCATTCCTGACCGGCCGGGCTGCGTGCTCGGATAAGGGTCTGGTATGGATTTTGGGGGAACCCCCACGCCAATTTTTCGGCGTAGGGAGTTCCCCTTGCAATCCATACCAGACCTAAGGGCCTGGTATGCCCCTGGGGGGGAACCCACGCCAGTTTTTTTATTTAAAACTTGGCGTGGAGTTCCCCCTTATGATTCATACCAACTACTGTATGTTTCCATTTGTTAATGCCAAAAAACGTGGCAAAGTAGTACTGCTCCCAAATCGCGGTAAAATCGCGGCAAATCGCGGTAAAATCGCGGCAAAATCGCAGCCGCGAAATCGCGGTAAAATCGTGCGACTTTGAAGTCGTATAAGTGTGAAAGGGGCCTAAGGCCCCTTTCACACTTAGGCTATGTTTCCACTAGTGCGTCCCCAAAGTCGCGCGATTTTGCCGCGATTTTTTACCGCGATTTTACCGCGACTTTTTACCGCGATTTGAAGCAATGCCTGTATCTATGGACCTCAAGTCGCATCAAAGTGGGACCAAAGTAGTGCAGGGACTACTTTGAAGTCGCTGCGACTTGAAGTCGCACAGATATGAACGGTACTCATTGGAAATCATGGGAAACAATTTGTCATGCGACTTTTCAGTCCCAAGTCGCATGAAAAGTCGCACTAGTGGAAACAGAGCCTTATACGACTTGTCCCACGATTTTGTACTGCAAAATTGTATGACAAGTCATTCTCCATGATTTTCAATGACTACCATTCATATTGGCAGGACTTTAAGGCTATGTTTCCACTAGTGCGACTTTTCATGCGACTTGGGACTGAAAAGTCGCATGACAAATTGTATCCCATGATTTCCAATGAGTACCGTTCATATCTGTGCAACTTCAAGTCGCAGCGACTTCAAAGTAGTCCCTGCACTACTTTGGTCCCACTTTGATGCGACTTGAGGTCCATAGATACAGGCATTGCTTCAAATCGCAGTAAAAAGTCACGGTAAATCGCGGTAAAAAATCGCGGCAAAATCGTGCGACTTTGGGGACGCAATAGTGGAAACATAGCCTTAGTCGTGCCGACTTGAAAGTAGTTCCTGCACTACTTTGGTCCAACTTCTATGCGAGTTGTACTCCATAGACCTCAATGTTAAACCCTCAAGTAGCATGCAAATCGTGCCTGAATAATATAGACACGATTTCAGTACAACTTTGTAAGCACAAGCCTGGCTCGCTGATCAGGAAAGGAAATTTTTTTTTCCTTTCGCGATGAGTGACAGGCAGTGCTGACAGCTGTCTGGTATGAATCATGAGGGGGAACACTGCGCCAAGTTTTAAATGAAAAAAACAGCGTGGGTTTCCCCCCAGGGGCATACCAGGCCCTTAGGTCTGGTATGGATCCTAAGGGGAACCCCCTATGCTGAAAAATCGGTGTGGGGTCCCCCCCAAAATCCATACCAGACCCTTATCCGAGCACGCAGCCCGGCCAGTCAGGAATGGGGGTGGGGACGAGCGAGCACCCCCCCTCCTGAACCGTACCAGGCTGCATGCCCTTAACATGGGGGGTGGGTGCTTTGGGGCATGGGGGGCGTCCTGCGGGGCCCCCCCACCCCAAAGCACCTTGTCCCTATGTTGATGAGGACAAGGGCCTCTTCCCGACAACCCTGGCCGTTGGTTGTCAGGGTCTGTGGGCGGGGGGCTTATCGGAATCCGGGAGCCCCCTTTAATAAGGGGGCCCCCAAATCCCGGCCCCCCACCCTTTGTGAATGAGTATGAGGTACATTGTACCCCTACCCATTCACCTAGGGAAAAAAGTGTCAATGAAAAAACACAGTACACAGGTTTTTAAAGTAATTTATTAGGCAGCTCCGCAGGTTTTCTTCCGACTTCGGGGGTCTCTCCGGCGTCTCCTCCCGATGTCCTGATCTTCTGCCGGCTCCTGCGCTATCTCCTGCAGCTCTATTGCTAGTGGTGGCCCGTACTTCTGCCTTCTGCCTTCTGCTTTTCTTCCAATGTTGACACGACGCTCTCTCCGGCTGGAATGCTCTCTGAGCGCTCCGCAATGGACTTATATAGGCGGTGACCCCGCCCCCTTATGATGTCACTGTCTCGGGGCATGCTGGGACTGTGCCATGATAAGGAGGCGTGGTCAACATCACCCGGTGACCACGCCCCCTAAAACATCACAGTCCCAGCATGCCCAGGGACTGTGACGGCATAAGGGGGCGGGGTCACCGCCTATATAAGTCCATTGCGGAGCGCTCAGAGCATTCCAGCCAGAGAGAGCATCATGTCAACATCGGAAGAAGAGAAGAGGGAAGAAGACAAGAAGGCAGAAGGCAGAAGTCCGGGCCACTGCAAGCAAAAGAGCTGCAGAAGATAGTGGAGGAGCCAGCATAAGATCAGGACACCGGGAGGAGACGTTGGAGAGACCCCCGAAGTCGGAAAAAGACCCCGGAGCTGCCTAATAAATAACTTTAATAATCTGTGTACTGGGGACCCCCACGATGATTTTTCGGCGAAGGGGGGTTCCCCTTACAATCCATGCCAGACCTAAATGCCTGGTATGCCCCTGGGGGGGAATCCCACACCCGTTTTTTATTTAAAATTTGGCGCGGAGTTCCCCCTCGTGATTCATAACAACTACTGTATGTTTTCATTTGTTAATGCCAAAGTTGTGGCAAAGTCGTACAAAAAAGTACTGCACCCAAATCGCGGTAAAACCGCGGCAAATCGTGGCAAAATAGCGGCCGCAAAATCGCAGTAAAATCGCGTGACTTTGAAGTCGTATAAGTGTGAAAGGGGCCTTAAACAGACTTTTAACAGTGCAGAGGAATAACCCCTAAAGTTCCACAGTGAGTATAACAAGCATGCTATTCTGCATATACAGACAGGTTGTACTGTTGTGGGTTTAGTAAAAAACCTATTCTACTTCTAGTACACTAGAGGGTGCTACACTACCATTGCCTCGCTAGTATATACTGTATATATCTGACAGGATATCATCTACGACAACTCTACAAGACCCATGGTCCTACCTAAGGGTGGTGATCATCTCCCCTTTTCTCTGGTTTTATTCCCCGGAGATCCGAGTATTCTCATTGTTGCCTCACACTTGGCTTGCTCTCTCTTGAGCTTTAATTAGTGAGAGGTTACGTGGTGATCCTTCTACCATACCTATCTAATTAT
Source organism: Aquarana catesbeiana (assembly GCF_042186555.1). NCBI lineage: Eukaryota > Metazoa > Chordata > Amphibia > Anura > Ranidae > Aquarana > Aquarana catesbeiana. Next base: position 210,005,213 of record NC_133336.1, read on the forward strand.
TCTACTCTGCTACCTATAGCTTTTTACATCTGTAAGAAATGAGATGTTGTGTGATCCTCCTGAATGTCCCCCCACGCCAACCTTATTTCTTTAACCACCTCAATACAGGGCACACCCCCTTCCTGCCCAGGCCATTTTCAGCTTTCAGAGCTGTCACTTTGAATGACAATTGCTCGGCCGTGCCACACTGTAACCATGTGAAATTGTTATCATTTTCTTCACACAAATAGAGATTTCTTTTGGTGGTATTTAATCAATCCTGGGTTTTTTATTTTTTCTAAAAAAAAAGACCATTTTTCTCCTTCACTGATGGGCACTGATGAAGCGGCACTGATAGGCTGCACTGATGGGCACTGATGAGGTGGCACTGATGGGCACTAATGAGGTAGCACTTATGGGCATTGATATGTGGCACTGATGGGCAGCACTGATGGGTGGCACGGGTGGGCAGCAGTGATGGGCATTGATGGGCAGCACTGATAGCCAGCACTGACTGGCATCACTAATGGCCACTGATTGCTGGCACTTGTGGGCACTGATTGGTGGCAATTGTGGGCACTGGTTGGCACTGATTGCTGGCAGCGGTGGGTAATAATTGCTGGCACTGGTGGGCACTAATTGTAAGCAGGGCACTGATGATCAGTGCCCTGATTACATACCTAGCTGTCCCCTGTGAGGAGATGCCACTGATCGGCTCTCCTCTCCTCACACTCTGGCAGTGTGAGGCGAGGAGCGCCGACTACCGGCATCTCTGTGTTTGCATGTGACCAGCTGTGATTGGACACAGCTGATCACATGGTTAAAGAGCTGCGACTCTTTACACAGTTTGGGGTCGCGCCGTGTCCTAGCAACATGGCGCAGCCACGATCACCGCACTGCATACCCCCTGGGGCACGTGAGAGTGGTCATTTTGAGAGGACATCATATGACGCCCACCCAGAACGATAGCGGCACCGCTCTGCCGACATTTGATGGTGGGTGGGCGGGCGGCAAGTGGTTAAGGGGTGCGTCCCTCTCATTGCATTATGGGAGATCCTGTCTTATCCTCTCTATCGATGGCAATTTTCTCTTTTGCTCCTTACCTATGTATACTTATTCTATTCTTCAATAAAATGTTTGAAGAAGAGAAAATATATGAAATCTTCACCAAAATTCTAATCAGCCAATCAACTGGTAAGAATTATTACACCCCAGTACACCATGATAATTGTATTACATGTATGACCATCTCAGCCGCTTTATCTCCTCCATAGGAATCCTCACATTACAGGGAGATGAGAAATGTCTTTATTTTACAATGTATCACCAGCCAGGTTCTTAGGAGTAAGGCCCCTTTCACACCATCACAACCATCCCATCCACCTGTCCATTTTTCGGGCCACTCATTGACTTCTATGGTGAGACGGATGTCAGTGGATCTGTGTCCTCTGACACCCACCTGACATCCGATCCGACAAGATCTGCTGGAAACAGACGTATAGAGATACGTTCTCCATCCGTCCAGTGGGTTGGATGGGAATGGATGGAAATGGACAGGCGGTCGGTTTTCATGGGATCTCCCCATAGAGGAGAGCGGGACTCTTACAGGTCAGTCTCTGCACAGTGAGCGGATCCCCCGTGTGAAAGGGGCCTAAAAGTTCAAATGACATTTTATTTATTACAACTTTATTCCCATTAAATTGTATGAAAACCCCTGAATGTCCCTCTGATCTGATCTGCAGTATATGGTCTGCGCTCCATTAAACGTTCCTCAATAATATCACTGCACTAATAGCTGCTTCTCTATTTTATATTCCATTAATATATAGAATGTCACTCAGTATTATAGAGAATGAAATCCCAATTCCTGCTGTGTATGTAATGATCAATACATAGACTGATCATATACAGTAATAGTATCAGAAACTTCCATCCCATCCCCCATTGGGGTCCCCCCAGCACTCTTCAAGGGCTCCTCCCCCCTGATTTGGGGGCTCCCAGGCTCATCGATCGTCTGATGAGTCCTCCTGTATTGTCCTCCTCCAGCACACAGCTTCATACAAACCCAGTTCTGATCTCTCCTGCAGGGATCAGTCCATGTGGGTGACACGGAGTCCGTGTGGAAAGGCCGGCAGTGACACATCGGGGGAGGGGAGACTCCATTCAGAGAACAAGGATCCCCCCACCATGGGGGAGGGGGAGGGGAGACTCCATTCAGAGAACAAGGATCCCCCCACCATGGGGGAGGGGAGGGGGAGACTCCATTCAGAGAACAAGGATCCCCCCACCATGGGGGAGGGGAGGGGGAGACTCCATTCAGAGAACAAGAATCCCCCCACCATGGGGAGGGGGAGGGGAGACTCCATTCAGAGAACAAGGATCCCCCCACCATGGGGGAGGGGGAGGGGAGACTCCATTCAGAGAACAAGGATCCCCCCACCATGGGGGAGGGGGAGGGGAGACTCCATTCAGAGAACAAGGATCCCCCCACCATGGGGGAGGGGGAGGGGAGACTCCATTCAGAGAACAAGGATCCCCCCACCATGGGGGAGGGGGAGGGGAGACTCCATTCAGAGAACAAGGATCCCCCACCATGGGGGAGGGGAGGGGGAGACTCCATTCAGAGAACAAGGATCCCCCCACCATGGAGGAGGGGGAGGGGGAGCCGGCTGTGTAAGATAAATACCGGGATGACAGATAAATGCCGGCTGTGTTCCCTGAGTCACATTATATATGAAATGTTCAGTTTTTATCTTCTTCATTACAAAACAGAATCCCCCATCCTGTCCTGGTGTATTACTTCATCTGTGATCATCCATTTTCCTCTTGGGTCGGGTTTGTTCAGATTTGTATCTCATCCTCATCCAGAGCAATGTCCCCTCCCCCCTCCTCCATTCACAGCAATGTCCCCTCCCCCCTCCTCCATTCACAGCAATGTCCCCTCCTCCATTCACAGCAATGTCCCCTCCCCTCCTCCATTCACAGCAATGTCCCCTCCCCCCTCCTCCATTCACAGCAATGTCCCCTCCCCCTCCTCTATTCACAGCAATGTCCCCTCCCCCCTCCTCCATTCACAGCAATGTCCCCTCCCCCTCCTCCATTCACAGCAATGTCCCCTCCCCCCTCCTCCATTCACAGCAATGTCCCCTCCCCCCCCTCTATTCACAGCAATGTCCCCTCCCCCAGCCTCCATTCACAGCAATGTCCCCTCCCCCCTCCTCCATTCACAGCAATGTCCCCTCCCCCCTCCTCCATTCACAGCAATGTCCCCTCCCCCTCCTCTATTCACAGCAATGTCCCCTCCCCCTCCTCCATTTACAGCAATGTCCCCTCCATTCACAGCAATGTCCCCTCCTCCATTCACAGCAATGTCCCCTCCCCCCTCCTCCATTCACAACAATGTCCCCTCCCCCTCCTCCATTCACAGCAATGTCCCCTCCCCCTCCTCCATTTACAGCAATGTCCCCTCCATTCACAGCAATGTCCCCTCCCCCTCCTCCATTCACAGCAATGTCCCCTCCCCCCTCCTCCATTCACAGCAATGTCCCCTCCCCCTCCTCCATTCACAGTAATATCCCCTCCTTCATTCACAGCAATGTCCCCTCCCCCCTCCTCCATTCACAGCAATGTCCCCTCCCCCCTCCTCCATTCACAGCAATGTCCCCTTCCCCTCCTCTATTTACAGCAATGTCCCCTCCCCCTCCTCCATTTACAGCAATGTCCCCTCCATTCACAGCAATGTCCCCTCCCCCCTCCTCCATTCACAACAATGTCCCCTCCCCCTCCTCCATTTACAGCAATGTCCCCTCCATTCACAGCAATGTCCCCTCCCCCTCCTCCATTCACAGCAATGTCCCCTCCCCCTCCTCCATTCACAGCAATGTCCCCTCCCCCCTCCTCCATTCACATCAATGTCCCCTCCCTCCTCCATTCACAACAATGTCCCCTCCCCCTCCTCCATTCACAGCAATGTCCCCTCCCCCTCCTCCATTCACAGCAATGTCCCCTCCCCCTCCTCCATTCACAGCAATGTCCCCTCCCCCCTCCTCCATTCACAGCAATGTCCCCTCCCCCTCCTCCATTCACAGTAATATCCCCTCCTTCATTCACAGCAATGTCCCCTCCCCCTCCACCATTCACAGCAATGTCCCCTCCCCCCTCCTCCATTCACAGCAATGTCCCCTCCCCCTCCTCTATTCACAGCAATGTCCCCTCCATTCACAGCAATGTCCCCTCCCCCCTCCTCCATTCACAACAATGTCCCCTCCCCCTCCTCCATTTACAGCAATGTCCCCTCCATTCACAGCAATGTCCCCTCCCCCTCCTCCATTCACAGCAATGTCCCCACCCCCTCCTCCATTCACATCAATGTCCCCACCCCTCCACCATTCACATCAATGTCCCCTCCCCTCCCCTATTCACATCAATGTCCCCTCCCCTCCTCCATTCACAGCAATGTCCCCTCCCCCTCCTCCATTCACATCAATGAGCCCTCCCCTCCTCCATTCACAGCAATGTCCCCTCCCCCTCCTCCATTCACAGCAATGTCCCCCTCCCCCCTCCTTAATTCACATCAATGTCCCCTCCCCCTCCTCCATTCACAGCAATGTCCCCTCCCCCTCCATTTACAGCAATGTCCCCTCCCCTCCTCCATTCACAGCAATGTCCCGTCCCCTCCCCCTCCACAGCAATGCCCCCGCCCCCTCCTCCATTCACAGCAATATCCCCTCCCCCTCCTCCATTCACAGCAATGTCCCCTCCCCCCTCCATTCACAGCAATGTCCCCTCACCCTCCTCCATTCACAGCAATGTCCCCTCCCCCCTCCTCCATTCACAGCAATGTCCCCTCCCCCTCCTCCATTCACAGCAACGTCCCCTCCCCCTCCTCCATTCACAGCAATGTCCCCTCCCCCCTCCTCCATTTACAACAATGTCCCCTCCCCCTCCTCCATTCACAGCAATGTCCCCTCCCCCTCCTCCATTTACAGCAATGTCCCCTCCCCCTCCTCCATTCACAGCAATGTCCCCTCCCCCTCCTCCATTCACAGCAATGTCCCCTCCCCCCTCCTCCATTCACAGCAATGTCCCCTCCCCCTCCTCCATTCACAGTAATATCCCCTCCTTCATTCACAGCAATGTCCCCTCCCCCTCCTCCATTCACAGCAATGTCCCCTCCCCCCTCCTCCATTCACAGCAATGTCCCCTTCCCCTCCTCTATTCACAGCAATGTCCCCTCCCCCTCCTCCATTTACAGCAATGTCCCCTCCATTCACAGCAATGTCCCCTCCCCCCTCCTCCATTCACAACAATGTCCCCTCCCCCTCCTCCATTTACAGCAATGTCCCCTCCATTCACAGCAATGTCCCCTCCCCCTCCTCCATTCACAGCAATGTCCCCCCCCCTCCTCCATTCACAGCAATGTCCCCTCCCCCCTCCTCCATTCACAACAATGTCCCCTCCCCCTCCTCCATTCACAGCAATGTCCCCTCCCCCTCCTCCATTTACAGCAATGTCCCCTCCATTCACAGCAATGTCCCCTCCCCCTCCTCCATTCACAGCAATGTCCCCTCCCCCTCCTCCATTCACAGCAATGTCCCCTTCCCCTCCATTCACAGCAATGTCCCCTCCCCCTCCTCCATTCACAGCAATGTCCCCTCCCCCTCCTCCATTCACAGCAATGTCCCCTCCCCCTCCTCCATTCACAGTAATATCCCCTCCTTCATTCACAGCAATGTCCCCTCCCCCTCCACCATTCACAGCAATGTCCCCTCCCCCCTCCTCCATTCACAGCAATGTCCCCTCCCCCTCCTCTATTCACAGCAATGTCCCCTCCCCCTCCTCCATTTACAGCAATGTCCCCTCCATTCACAGCAATGTCCCCTCCCCCCTCCTCCATTCACAACAATGTCCCCTCCCCCTCCTCCATTTACAGCAATCTCCCCTCCATTCACAGCAATGTCCCCTCCCCCTCCTCCATTCACAGCAATGTCCCCACCCCCTCCTCCATTCACATCAATGTCCCCACCCCTCCACCATTCACATCAATGTCCCCTCCCCTCCCCTATTCACATCAATGTCCCCTCCCCTCCTCCATTCACAGCAATGTCCCCTCCCCCTCCTCCATTCACATCAATGAGCCCTCCCCTCCTCCATTCACAGCAATGTCCCCTCCCCCTCCTCCATTCACAGCAATGTCCCCCTCCCCCCTCCTTAATTCACATCAATGTCCCCTCCCCCTCCTCCATTCACAGCAATGTCCCCTCCCCCTCCATTTACAGCAATGTCCCCTCCCCTCCTCCATTCACAGCAATGTCCCGTCCCCTCCCCCTCCACAGCAATGCCCCCGCCCCCTCCTCCATTCACAGCAATATCCCCTCCCCCTCCTCCATTCACAGCAATGTCCCCTCCCCCCTCCATTCACAGCAATGTCCCCTCACCCTCCTCCATTCACAGCAATGTCCCCTCCCCCCTCCTCCATTCACAGCAATGTCCCCTCCCCCTCCTCCATTCACAGCAATGTCCCCTCCCCCTCCTCTATTCACAGCAATGTCCCCTCCCCCCTCCTCCATTCACAGCAATGTCCCCTCCCCCTCCTCTATTCACAGCAATGTCCCCTCCCCCAGCCTCCATTCACAGCAATGTCCCCTCCCCCCTCCTCCATTCACAGCAATGTCCCCTCCCCCCTCCTCCATTCACAGCAATGTCCCCTCCCCCTCCTCCATTCACAGCAATGTCCCCTCCCCCCTCCTCCATTCACAACAATGTCCCCTCCCCCTCCTCCATTCACAGCAATGTCCCCTCCCCCTCCTCCATTTACAGCAATGTCCCCTCCCCCTCCTCCATTCACAGCAATGTCCCCTCCCCCTCCTCCATTCACAGCAATGTCCCCTCCCCCCTCCTCCATTCACAGCAATGTCCCCTCCCCCCTCCTCCATTCACAGCAATGTCCCCTCCCCCTCCTCCATTCACAGCAATGTCCCCTCCCCCTCCTCCATTCACAGTAATATCCCCTCCTTCATTCACAGCAATGTCCCCTCCCCCTCCTCCATTCACAGCAATGTCCCCTCCCCCCTCCTCCATTCACAGCAATGTCCCCTTCCCCTCCTCTATTCACAGCAATGTCCCCTCCCCCTCCTCCATTCACAGCAATGTCCCCTCCCTCTCCTCCATTCACAGCAATGTCCCCTCCCCCCTCCTCCATTCACAACAATGTCCCCTCCCCCTCCTCCATTTACAGCAATGTCCCCTCCATTCACAGCAATGTCCCCTCCCCCTCCTCCATTCACAGCAATGTCCCCTCCCCCTCCTCCATTCACAGCAATGTCCCCTCCCCCCTCCTCCATTCACATCAATGTCCCCTCCCCCCTCCTCCATTCACAGCAATGTCCCCTCCCCCTCCTCCATTTACAGCAATGTCCCCTCCATTCACAGCAATGTCCCCTCCCCCTCCTCCATTCACAGCAATGTCCCCTCCCCCTCCTCCATTCACAGAAATGTCCCCTCCCCCTCCTCCATTCACAGCAATGTCCCCTCCCCCCTCCTCCATTCACAGCAATGTCCCCTCCCCCTCCTCTATTCACAGCAATGTCCCCTCCCCCTCCTCCATTTACAGCAATGTCCCCTCCATTCACAGCAATGTCCCCTCCCCCCTCCTCCATTCACAACAATGTCCCCTCCCCCTCCTCCATTTACAGCAATGTCCCCTCCATTCACAGCAATGTCCCCTCCCCCTCCTCCATTCACAGCAATGTCCCCACCCCCTTCCTTCATTCACATCAATGTCCCCACCCCTCCACCATTCACATCAATGTCCCCTCCCCTCCCCTATTCACATCAATGTCCCCTCCCCCTCCTCCATTCACAGCAATGTCCCCTCCCCCTCCATTTACAGCAATGTCCCCTCCCCTCCTCCATTCACAGCAATGTCCCGTCCCCTCCCCCTCCACAGCAATGCCCCCGCCCCCTCCTCCATTCACAGCAATATCCCCTCCCCCTCCTCCATTCACAGCAATGTCCCCTCCCCCCTCCATTCACAGCAATGTCCCCTCACCCTCCTCCATTCACAGCAATGCCCCCTCCCCCCTCCTCCATTCACAGCAATGTCCCCTCCCCCTCCTCCATTCACAGCGATGTCCCCTCCCCCTCCTCCATTCACAGCAATATCCCCTCCTCCATTCACATCAATGTCCCCTCCCCCTCCTCCATTTACAGCAATATCCCCTCCTCCATTCACAGTAATGTCCCCTCCCCCCTCCTCCATTCATAGTAATGTCCCCTCCCCCTCCGCCATTCACAGCAATATCCCCTCCCCCGCCTCCATTCACAGCACTATCCCCTCCTCCATTCACAGTAATGTCCCCTCCCCCTCCTCCATTCACAGAAATATCCCCTCCTCCATTCACAGTAATGTCCCCTCCCCCCTCCTCCATTCATAGTAATGTCCCCTCCCCCCTCCTCCATTCACAGTAATGTCCCCTCCTCCATTCACAGCAATATCCCCTCCTCCATTAACAGTAACGTCCCCTCCCCCTCCTCCATTCACAGAAATATCCCCTCCTCCATTCACAGTAATGTCCCCTCCCCCCTCCTCCATTCATAGTAATGTCCCCTCCTCCATTCACAGTAATGTCCCCTCCCCCCTCCTCCATTCATAGTAATGTCCCCTCCCCCTCCGCCATTCACAGCAATATCCCCTCCCCCTCCTCCATTCACAGCGATGCCCCCTCCCCCTCCTCCATTCACATCAATGCCCCCCTCCTCCATTCACAGCAATGTCCCCTCCCCCTCCTCCATTTACAGCAATGTCCCCTCCTCCTCCATTCACAGTAATGTCCCCTCCCCCTCCTCCATTTACAGCAATGTCCCCTCCTCCTCCATTCACATCAATGTCCCCTCCCCAATTCACAGCAATATCCCCTCCTCCATTCACATCAATGTCCCCTCCCCCTCCTCCATTCACAGCAATGTCCCCTCCTCCTCCATTCACAGTAATGTCCCCTCCCCCTCCTCCATTCACAGTAATGTCCCCTCCCCCCTCCTCCATTTACAGCAATATCCCCTCCTCCATTCACAGTAATGTCCCCTCCCCCCATCTCCATTCACAGCAATATCCCCTCCTCCATTCACATCAATGTCCCCTCCCCCTCCTCCATTCACAGCAATATCCCCTCCTCCATTCACAGTAATGTCCCCTCCCCCTCCTCCATTCACAGAAATATCCCCTCCTCCATTCACAGTAATGTCCCCTCCCCCTCCTCCATTCATAGTAATGTCCCCTCCCCCCTCCTCCATTCACAGCAATGTCCCCTCCCCCCTCCTCCATTTACAGCAATATCCCCTCCTCCATTCACAGTAATCTCCTCTGCCCCTCCTCCATTCACAGCAATATCCCCTCCTCCATTCACATCAATGTCCCCCCTCCTCCATTCACAGCAATGCCCCCTCCCCCTCCTCCATTCACAGTAATGTCCCCTCCCCCTCCTCCATTCACAGCAATGTCCCCTCCTCCTCCATTCACAGTAATGTCCCCTCCCACCTCCTCCATTCATAGAAATGTCCCCTCCCCCTCCTCCATTCACAGTAATGTCCCCTCCCCCCTCCTCCATTCATAGAAATGTCCCCTCCCCCTCCTCCATTCATAGCAATGTCCCCTCCCCCTCCTCCATTCATAGCAATGTCCCCTCCCCCTCCTCCATTCACAGCAATGTCCCCTCCCCCCTCCTTAATTCACATCAATGTCCCCTCCCCCTCCTCCATTCACAGCAATGTCCCCTCCCCCCTCCTCCATTCACAGCAATGTCCCCTCCCCCCTCCTCCATTCACAGCAATGTCCCCTCCCCCATTCACAGCAATGTCCCCTCCCCCTCCTCCATTCACAGTAATATCCCCTCCTTCATTCACAGCAATGTCCCCTCCCCCTCCTCCATTCACAGCAATGTCCCCTCCCCCCTCCTCCATTCACAGCAATGTCCCCTTCCCCTCCTCTATTCACAGCAATGTCCCCTCCCCCTCCTCCATTTACAGCAATGTCCCCTCCATTCACAGCAATGTCCCCTCCCCCCTCCTCCATTCACAACAATGTCCCCTCCCCCTCCTCCATTCACAGCAATGTCCCCTCCCCCTCCTCCATTTACAGCAATGTCCCCTCCATTCACAGCAATGTCCCCTCCCCCTCCTCCATTCACAGCAATGTCCCCTCCCCCTCCTCCATTCACAGCAATGTCCCCTCCCCCCTCCTCCATTCACATCAATGTCCCCTCCCCCCTCCTCCATTCACAACAATGTCCCCTCCCCCTCCTCCATTCACAGCAATGTCCCCTCCCCCTCCTCCATTTACAGCAATGTCCCCTCCATTCACAGAAATGTCCCCTCCCCCTCCTCCATTCACAGCAATGTCCCCTCCCCCTCCTCCATTCACAGCAATGTCCCCTCCCCCTCCTCTATTCACAGCAATGTCCCCTCCCCCTCCTCCATTTACAGCAATGTCCCCTCCCCCCTCCTCCATTCACAACAATGTCCCCTCCCCCTCCTCCATTTACAGCAATGTCCCCTCCATTCACAGCAATGTCCCCTCCCCCTCCTCCATTCACAGCAATGTCCCCACCCCCTTCCTTCATTCACATCAATGTCCCCACCCCTCCACCATTCACATCAATGTCCCCTCCCCTCCCCTATTCACATCAATGTCCCCTCCCCTCCTCCATTCACAGCAATGTCCCCTCCCCCTCCTCCATTCACATCAATGAGCCCTCCCCTCCTCCATTCACAGCAATGTCCCCTCCCCCTCCTCCATTCACAGCAATGTCCCCTCCCCCTCCTCCATTCACAGCAATGTCCCCTCCCCCTCCATTTACAGCAATGTCCCCTCCCCTCCTCCATTCACAGCAATGTCCCGTCCCCTCCCCCTCCACAGCAATGCCCCCGCCCCCTCCTCCATTCACAGCAATATCCCCTCCCCCTCCTCCATTCACAGCAATGTCCCCTCCCCCCTCCATTCACAGCAATGTCCCCTCACCCTCCTCCATTCACAGCAATGCCCCCTCCCCCCTCCTCCATTCACAGCAATGTCCCCTCCCCCTCCTCCATTCACAGCGATGTCCCCTCCCCCTCCTCCATTCACAGCAATATCCCCTCCTCCATTCACATCAATGTCCCCTCCCCCTCCTCCATTTACAGCAATATCCCCTCCTACATTCACAGTAATGTCCCCTCCCCCCTCCTCCATTCATAGTAATGTCCCCTCCCCCTCCGCCATTCACAGCAATATCCCCTCCCCCGCCTCCATTCACAGCACTATCCCCTCCTCCATTCACAGTAATGTCCCCTCCCCCTCCTCCATTCACAGAAATATCCCCTCCTCCATTCACAGTAATGTCCCCTCCCCCCTCCTCCATTCATAGTAATGTCCCCTCCCCCCTCCTCCATTCACAGTAATGTCCCCTCCTCCATTCACAGCAATATCCCCTCCTCCATTCACAGTAATGTCCCCTCCCCCTCCTCCATTCACAGAAATATCCCCTCCTCCATTCACAGTAATGTCCCCTCCCCCCTCCTCCATTCATAGTAATGTCCCCTCCCCCCTCCTCCATTCACAGTAATGTCCCCTCCTCCATTCACAGCAATATCCCCTCCTCCATTCACAGCAATGTCCCCTCCCCCTCCTCCATTCACAGCGATGTCCCCTCCCCCTCCTCCATTCACAGCAATATCCCCTCCTCCATTCACATCAATGTCCCCTCCTCCATTTACAGCAATATCCCCTCCTCCATTCACAGTAATGTCCCCTCCCCCCTCCTCCATTCATAGTAATGTCCCCTCCCCCTCCGCCATTCACAGCAATATCCCCTCCCCCGCCTCCATTCACAGCACTATCCCCTCCTCCATTCACAGTAATGTCCCCTCCCCCTCCTCCATTCACAGAAATATCCCCTCCTCCATTCACAGTAATGTCCCCTCCCCCCTCCTCCATTCATAGTAATGTCCCCTCCCCCCTCCTCCATTCACAGTAATATCCCCTCCTTCATTCACAGCAATGTCCTCTCCCCTCCTCCATTCACAGCAATGTCCCCTCCCCCCTCCTCCATTCACAGCAATGTCCCCTTCCCCTCCTCTATTCACAGCAATGTCCCCTCCCCCTCCTCCATTTACAGCAATGTCCCCTCCATTCACAGCAATGTCCCCTCCCCCCTCCTCCATTCACAACAATGTCCCCTCCCCCTCCTCCATTTACAGCAATGTCCCCTCCATTCACAGCAATGTCCCCTCCCCCTCCTCCATTCACAGCAATGTCCCCTCCCCCTTCTCCATTCACAGTAATGTCCCCTCCCCCTAATCCATTCACATCAATATCCCCTCCCCCTCCTCCATTCACAGCAATGTCCCCTCCCCCTCCTCCATTCACAGTAATGTCCCCTCCCCCTCCTCCATTCATAGCAATGTCCCCTCCCCCTCCTCCATTCATAGCAATGTCCCCTCCCCCATCTCCATTCACAGCAATATCCCCTCCTCCATTCACATCAATGCCCCCCCCTCCTCCATTCACAGCAATGTCCCCTCCCCCTAATCCATTCACAGTAATCTCCCCTCCCCCTCCTCCATTCACAGCAATATCCCCTCCTCCATTCACATCAATGTCCCCTCCCTCTCCTCAATTCACAGCAATGTCCCTCCCTCTCCTCCATTCACAGCAATGTCCCCTCCCCCTCCTCCATTCACAGCAATATCCCCTCCTCCATTCACAGTAATGTCCCCTCCCCCCTCCTCCATTCACAGTAATGTCCCCTCCCCCTCCTCCATTCACAGCAATGTTCCCTCCCCCTCCTCCATTCACAGCAATATCCCCTCCTCCATTCACAGTAATCTCCCCTCCCCCTCCTCCATTCACAGCAATATCCCCTCCTCCATTCACATCAATGTCCCCCCTCCTCCATTCACAGCAATGTCCCCTCCCCCATTTACAGCAATATCCCCTCCTCCATTCACAGTAATCTCCCCTCCCCCTCCTCCATTCACAGCAATATCCCCTCCTCCATTCACAGTAATGTCCCCTCCCCCTCCTCCATTCACAGCAATGTCCCCTCCTCCCTCCTCCATTCACATCAATGTCCCCTCCCTCTCCTGCATTCACAGCAATATCCCCTCCTCCATTCACAGTAATATCCCCTCCCCCTCCTCGATTCACAACAATGTCCCCTTCCCCTCCTCTATTCACAGCAATGTCCCCTCCCCCTCCTCCATTCACAGCGATGCCCCCTCCCCCTCCTCCATTCACATCAATGCCCCCCCTCCTCCATTCACAGCAATGTCCCCTCCCCCTTCTCCATTTACAGCAATATCCCCTCCTCCATTCACATCAATGTCCCCTCCCCAATTCACAGCAATATCCCCTCCTCCATTCACATCAATGTCCCCTCCCCCTCCTCCATTCACAGCAATGTCCCCTCCTCCTCCATTCACAGTAATGTCCCCTCCCCCTCCTCCATTCACAGTAATGTCCCCTCCCCCCTCCTCCATTTACAGCAATATCCCCTCCTCCATTCACAGTAATGTCCCCTCCCCCCATCTCCATTCACAGCAATATCCCCTCCTCCATTCACATCAATGTCCCCTCCCCCTCCTCCATTCACAGCAATATCCCCTCCTCCATTCACAGTAATGTCCCCTCCCCCTCCTCCATTCACAGAAATATCCCCTCCTCCATTCACAGTAATGTCCCCTCCCCCTCCTCCATTCATAGTAATGTCCCCTCCCCCCTCCTCCATTCACAGCAATGTCCCCTCCCCCCTCCTCCATTTACAGCAATATCCCCTCCTCCATTCACAGTAATCTCCTCTGCCCCTCCTCCATTCACAGCAATATCCCCTCCTCCATTCACATCAATGTCCCCCCTCCTCCATTCACAGCAATGCCCCCTCCCCCTCCTCCATTCACAGTAATGTCCCCTCCCCCTCCTCCATTCACAGCAATGTCCCCTCCTCCTCCATTCACAGTAATGTCCCATCCCCCCTTCTCCATTCACAACAATGTCCCCTCCTCCTCCATTCACAGTAATGTCCCCTCCCCCCTCCTCCATTCATAGAAATGTCCCCTCCCCCTCCTCCATTCATAGCAATGTCCCCTCCCCCTCCTCCATTCACAGCAATGTCCTCTCCCCCTCCTCCATTCACATCAATGTCCCCTCCCCTCCTCCATTCACAGCAATATCCCCTCCTCCATTCACATAAATTCCCCCTCCTCCTCCTCCATTCACAGTAATGTCCAGTCCTCCTCCATTCACAGCAATGTCCCCTCCCCCTCCTCCATTCACATCAATGTCCCCTCCCCTCCTCCATTCACAGCAATATCCCCTCCTCCATTCACAGTAATGTCCTCTCCCCCTCCTCCATTCACAGCAATGTCTCTCCCCCTCCTCCATTCACAGCAATGTCCCCTCCCCCCTCCTTAATTCACATCAATGTCCCCTCCCCCTCCTCCATTCACAGCAATGTCCCCTCCTCCTCCATTCACAACAATGTCCCCTCCCCCTCCTCAATTCACAGCAATGTCCCCTCCCCCTCCTCCATTCACAGCAATGTCCCCTCCCCCTCCTCCATTCACAGCTGTAGCCGAGTCTCCTCCTCCGGGGTCATATCATATAAATCTTCATTTCTGGTCGGAGCTTTTCCAGATTTTCTAGTTCTCTTTTTGATTTCTCTGACAAGAAGCGATCACTGATCCTAGAAGAGAGGATATAAAGAGTCATCAGATCTCAGCAGAATTCTCTCCACTATTTCCCAGCATCCTCCAGGATATCTATTAAGCTCACCACACACATTACAATCTGATTGTACAATCTCTGATCTTCCAACAAGTATGTAGAGTAAGGATCTGTCTGATTGTATAGAGACTGATATGATAGTTTAGGTCGGTCCTCATATGACATCATTCTGGAAGATATAAAGCTGATTGTATAAAGATTGTATGGTCAGATTGTACTGTGTGTGATGATCTTACACCATCCTGTCACCTTCTTGTAGGACTTTACCAACTAAGAAGTGACACTGCACAATGGAGGATGATGGGAGATATCAGATTATAGAACAGGAAATCTTCCTCCTCATTGGTCATTTGTTCTGTGATGTCCCAAACCCACCAATCACAGTCACACTTCTCTTTCTTTCTCATCCAATGAGGGACACAGCAGTTCAGATAAGTTTGGGTTATACTGCCACCTACAGGAGAATCTGACACTGGTAAATGAAAAGATTGTGGGCGGGGCCAGGATAATCCCTCCTCCTCCCAGCATGCCTCAGTTTTTTGCTGGTGTCCTCGGAGGACGGATGTCTTTTCTCTACTCTGATGAGAAAAGTTTAAAGTTTTATTAAACCCAAAAGCCAACATTTCTTATATTGCAGCTCACCAATTCTTAGATGTGACGGCTGGAAAAGATTTCCTTTTTTTGTCTTTCTTCTATTTTCATTTGATGAACCAGCCAGCAGGTCTTTTCAAAAGCACAAAATCTCCAGCAGAATGTATCAGTTTACATGGAGGAGACAAACCATTTAACACTGGCAGTGGTGATTAATATGATCAGCTTTTATTTATTCATGAAAAACTTTTATCCCCCAAAAACTGTTTGTTGTAACTGACTATAAAGTGTGAGCTGGAGTTTGGCTTCAATTTGTTAGTGTATCTAAATCTGCTAATACATTTATCACAACCATTCAGCCTACTAAAAATGCTACTGTGCCTCCTTTTCTCCTTCCTCCAGAGTTGTGTATCACTAATACAGGAGATGTCTTACTGGCCAGACCACCAGGAGATAATAGAGGAAAAAAACGAATGCAGCCCCCACATCTAATGATTGGTCAGCTGTGATATGACATTCTTGGCATCTTTTTTTTTCCCTTCAATAAAGATTGTTGTAGATTATTGGTGATGTGATGTATAAATACAGATAAGTGGCTCCTCCCCATGAGACTGGAGATGTGTGAAGGATGTGTGTTCCCCGGTGACTGGTCTCTCTCATGAGACTGAAGATGTGTGAAGGATGTGTGTTCCCCGGTGACTGGTCTCTCTCACCTTCTGTCTGCAGGAATTCTATTACTTTGCTGATCTGAACTCTCTCTACAAGCTTGAGCTGTTTCCTGTCCTCTGCTCTGTACATTCCAGCTTTGGAGATCTCAGAGTCCATCCACTGTCCATGTTGTACTTCTTATTATCTAATCATCAGTCACATTTACATGTCATAACCATCACCAACAATTCCATCTTCTGTGGAGGATTATCAGCAATCAATGCTGGAGACTAGAGGGGACTTCCTCACACTGCACTTCTACTTTACCATAGTACCAGTACTGGTATGGGGGATGGGTGTTGTATGGAAGGCTGGGGGGGGACAATGCTGTCACCTTTTATTCTCATAGGGGGTTATTTTTCATAGGGGGCTTCAGTCCATTATCCACTATTAATACAATTATTTAGTACATGAGCTTCCCATTGTACCCTTTTATATTCCTCTTTTTGTCATGTAAAGTATATCTAATCCCAAGAAGAAGACTTGAATGTCTTGTATCTCCATCGTGTGTCCTCCTCCTCGGATGTGTCTAGGAAGGATTTCAATGCAGTCATGCAGCACTGAGGATTTCTGACAGCAAAGGCCATAAGCTCCTCCCCCACCTTCCCCTGCAGAATCTCTATCTGATCTGCACACAGCATTAGCAGCCTTTCATCTTTCATCTATCTAGACTCTATTGGATGCCGAGTCTCTAAAGCCCATGAGAGATGAACCTGTACCTGAGGAATCAGTCTTCTGCCATTACTCCCAACATAAACACTCTGAGGGCACAAACACACTGGGGCGGGCGTCGGCGGCAAAGCACTGCTATTTTTAGTGGCACTTTGCCGTAGTTTTTGCAGCACTTTTTGGCCACTAGCGGGGCGCTTTTAACCCCCACTAATGGCCGAAAAAGGGTTAAAAGTGGGCAGGGGCGCTCCAAAGCGGGCAGGGGCGCTTTAGGAGCAATGTATACACCGCTTCTATAGCACCTCAAAGATGCTGCTTGCAGGACTTTTTGGAGCGTCCTACCAGCGCACCGCTCCAGTGTGGGAGCCCTCGGGCTTTCTCACTGGAGTGAGAGGAGAGGCGCTTTGCTATAGCACCTGTAAAGGGCCTCAGTGTGAAAGTAGCCTTATTGATGTGGTGAGCACCACTTTAAACCTTGGAGAACAGCCAGTCCCCTCCACCAGTGCTCTCCCCAGTCTAGGCTCCTTAGGGGCTCCTAAGACCACCAAGGCCTTTCCAGTGCATCTTCTGGTTGCAGTCTTCCTTTATGGAAAATCCTGACAAGCTCATTGTGCCTCCCAAGCAATCTGCCATCCTTGTAACCATTTGAGAAAGAGTTTGTTAAAAAGTGTTGTGCCCCTCCATGGAGTCAGCAGTATGACCCATCACTTGAAGTATCTGGATCCAATCCTAGAGTATTTCATAGAGTATTTCTTCCTCGGGTGACACTTCAATCTCTCTGCTCCCAGACCGGGACTCTTCAGTCCAGGAGTCTTTTATGAGGGGCTCACCCATAAGTGCAGCTAGATCTCTTATAACTATGAGGTGTAAATGTTTTATAAGAGTTCACAATGTCCTTAGTGGTGGTTGTTGATTTTTGAAGAATTTTGGATTGCACATGGTGTTTCACTTTTGCACTATAACTATACAAATCGCTAATTGTGGTATGTGTTTATATTCATTAACTGCAGTTTTACAGAAGGTTCCTAAAGTGTTATAATAGATATACATCTTCTATCTTATACCAGGTTATTTTGTGGAGTGCCCACTGGTGGACATTAAGGCTCCACACTTGAGTGATCCAAATCTGGGGCGGAATCACCGCAATTCTGCCCGCAATTAGAAATTGTGGCAAATCACGGGACGCTTGTGTGATGCCAATACTTCTTAATAGAACTCCAATCGTGGTGCAATTTTGCCACAAGATAAATCGCACTGCAATTGCAGAAAGTTGCAGCACGTGAAGCAGGCACTTCCTTTGAGCAACAGCATTGCGTGTTCCAATTTACTGTGATTGCAGCAAAATTGTGCCGTGATTGGGGTGCCATAAAGAGGTATTGGCATTGCACAAGCATCCTGTGATTTGCCGCAATTTTCCCAGTGATTCTGCCCCAGATTTGGATCGCTAAGATGTGAATGGAGCCGAATGTAAAAATGTGGGTGGGTTTTCTTTTAAGGGAATAATACTTCCTTCATGTCTCACTTTGGCCGGCTCCCTTCATCTGTGTGACTGATCCCCCAAAGCCTCTTGTCTCAAGCACTCTGGCAGATATATGAAGGAATGTATCAGCCGCACTCCACTCTTAGCTCCTCTTACCATGTTTGATTGTCAACATGACGACTGCATAGAACAATGTCTCCACCAGAGAACCAACCTTCCTTGACACATTTCCCCACTCCTGGCTTGCTGACAATGATAGGATCCACAGAGAGTGAAGACAGACTATAGGGACAAGAACCGCATTGTCATTGTATAAGAGGGATGAGTCTTGAGCAGAGCTATGGATTTGGCTCTGGCAGACAGTCACACAATGATGTAATAAAGTACAATGCAGAGCTAATGGTCCTACATTGTAGGTGAGGATGGTGAGGAACCACCAGCGGTGGACTGACCATTGAGCCACTTGGGCACTGCCCGAGGGCCCTGGGCCACTAGGGGGTCCCATCAGCTTCAGTAAAACCAGGGACAGTATGTATAAATCTGTGTTTTTTTTACATCTGTCTGTGTATACTGTGTAAATGTATACTGTGTGTGTATACTGTGTGGCCCCATAATCTCTGATTGCCTGGGGGCCCCATAATCTCCTATTGCCCGGGGGCCCCATGAATTATCAGTCCACCCCGGGAAGCACTCATAAGCTGAAGCATCAAATAGAAAAGGAAAGCTCTGAATCCTGTCAGAGTGTAGAATAGGGAAATATCATTCCATATTCCTCTACCACTCTGCTTTTTGAACCGAGGGGCCTAACTGCAAGGGTGGATTATTTTACTGCATGGAGTTGGGTCTTATGGGGATTTAACACATTATGACGTTTGGGAAAATGGGCTACACATTCAAAGTTTTATAGTAGACAAGGTTGAAAAGAGACACAGATCCATGAAGTTCAAACTTTGTGTGTGAGTTATTTGTGTTTGATCCAGAGGAAGGCAAAAAGCCCGACATGAATAATCTAATTTTCTGAGGTGGCGAAAAAACGTCCTTACTTATTGGTGATCAGAAACATTCCTCCAACAACCTCCTATCAAATGTAACAATTTCCATTAGACTGTGTTGTGCCCACTGAGGAAAATATCTCCTTTTTTTAAATTCATTCACCTCTCAGCTAATACCACAACCTGGGGGAGGGAGTTGCTCATTTGCACTGCTCTAACAGTAAAGAATCCCTTTCACGGTCTAAAAATTCAATCTTGTTCCATCTAGTTTTAAATCATGGCCATGGAGGTCAGAGAGCTTAGAGTAAACAGGTTGTTACAGTTTATATAATCACCTTTTATATACAGTATTTATACATTGTGTCATATTCTTCTTTACTTAAATTATAATTGTTAATATTGCCTGATAAGAAGATCTCATACACTCCTCTAATAACATCCTGGACTACTTCAACTTTACATATCATTACATCATACTATTGGTTTGTGAATACTGATACTCTGACTTTCTTGTACCTGTTTTGATTCACTTATGGTTGTTTATGAAATTGTAAATATTTTACAGACTAAAATCAATAAAAAACATAAAAGATCCTGTTCTATGGAACTTCAAAACTGATCCATCAACTCCCCCCGAGACCAGAACAATTAAGGGTCTCTCCACCTCTCTGCTCATTATCTTATCTAATAATACAGAATTGTATTTATTTTCATTCAGATCAGATTACTTTATAAAACTCCAGTGAATATAAAAAAAAAAATAATGGACTACAGACCCCAATATTGTCATCCATGTGAAGAGACGGTGATAACGCCATACACAGGATGAGCACAGAATACACTATAATCTCCTTGTGTATGGAGCATGAATGGTATCAGCAGACCGTGTGAGGCCGGAATCAGCATTGCTAGTGATTGGACGGGATGATTTTTAATTGATATTCTATTTATCTCTGATAATAAGAGCTCTGTACTCATAGGAAGTAATGGGGAGATCCCCTGACACTTAATAGCAGATGGTCATCTCAGGTGACAAGAAGCTCATATGAGGCTCTGACTGGTCATTTCAGTAAGATCAGATTTCTATATTACTACTATATCTATATTACTACTTATTGGACTTCATAGAATATCGGATTATAACAAGGTTACAGGAAAAGACTATTTCATGGCTGATAACAGAGTGTGATAAGATCCAAGAATTAGGCTGCTCGGTTCCATGTTGCAATGCAGTGCTAACAAATAAGAGCGTACACAGAGCTACTGAACCACGTAAAGAGTTTACTGTAATATAATTGTAACAGTGTGAATTCAGTATTTAAACTCAGATATCACAAATGAAAATGGTAACAATACATATACTTCAAACTCAATGGTTGCTGGGGAAGTATATGCAGACAGGCAGAAAGCGGGACTTATTCTCAGTGTTATAAAGTCCTGACACTGAGCACACTCCCACCTGAACCCCAGAGCATAAACTCATTAAACTGTCAATGCAATTTCAAATACAATGCAGTAATGTAATACAGCACATATATATATCTACAACTTATACTCAAGGGCTCTCCCTAGGTTGTAATGCAGTTCTTATGCCCCATACACACGATTGGACATTGATCGGACATTCCGACAACAAAATCCATGGATTTTTTCAGACGGATATTGGCTCAAACTTGTCTTGCATACACACTGTCACACAAAGTTGTTGGAAAATCTGATCGTTCTGAATGCGGTGACGTAAAACACGTCGGGACTATAAACAGGACAATAGCCAATAGCTTTTGTCTCTTAATTTATTCTGAGCATGCGTGGCACTTTGTTCATCAGATTTGTCTACACACGATCAGAATTTAAAGAATCGGATTTTGTTGTCGGAAAATTTTATAGCCTGCTCTCAAACTTTGTGTGTCGGAAATTCCGATGGAAAAAGTCAGATGGAGCCCACACACGGTCGGAATTTCCGACAACAAGCTCCGATCGCACATAAGCTAAGCTAAAGGGAAGGGGAAGTGGGAACAAGTAACACCTAAGAGTGGTCAAATAATTAAATGACCAATTGTAGTGTTTAAGTGTATGGACTGTTGCTGTAACCATAATCTGCATAGAATAAAGGGGGAGCACCTGGTTCTAGTGGTCGGGTAAGGGGTTACTGTGGCAACAATATTGTTATATATTTACCAAAGAATTGCTAACTGTATTGCCAAAAAATATAAATCTCTTTAATAAATAATTAAAATACAATTAATCATCATTGTGCAACAACCTTGGATTAAAATTAAAATAGATTAGATTTAATTAGGTCCAATAGGACCCAATTGCTACATGCATGATTTGATGACAAGCCAGACAGAAAAACAAAAAACAATACAAAAGACAAAAAACAAATAACACACTTAACGAAGATCAACGTCCGGACGCTTAAGTGTCTTGCTAGTTGTCAACTGGTAATAAAATAATTGATGGGTTGAATGTATTTGGTTGGTGGGATATTCGTGTCCCGTGTGATCCAAAATAACCAGTTGACAGCAAGAAAGATCCTTTGGGGATGAGTGGGGATGGATGGAGGGGGGAGGATTAAGGTAAGCTACCTACTGCTAATATATACTCTAATTCTATAGCAAGAGAGACCTTGGTAACTAAGTTAGTTGAATGGAAGCAGTAGGAGTCCACAAAATTGTGACCTGTCCCGTAGAGTGATATCAGGTAGATTAAAGATGTTATTTGGCAGAGTTCAATTAATAGTGTTGATCCACATAGATGATTTCAGGCAAAAAGTCACTTACAATGAGGTAGTGAATATGAAGTAAACACTTTAATTAGTGAAGGTAAGGAACTTTACCATTTGTTGCTCTGCTTAATTAGAGGTTGATTCTCTAGATTCTGATCAGAGTTGGCCGTTCTTCATGATATCCTCTTCACGAGGAGAGGACCGCTGTTGGTGGTTAGTGCAGCTCCGTGTTCTGCATCGATGGCTGGAGGGATAGTGGGAAATACAAATAGCACACCGCAAACTCTACCTCCTTCTTAGTCCAGTGGTGTGGCGTCCGCCCGCTGACATGAATCTGCCAGCTTCAGGTGTTTTCCATATGGGGCACAAATCCACAGCAAGTAAGTGGAGGCAATCAGTCCTTTCAGTGCCGGATCAGACAGATGGATCAGGCTGGCTCGATTCACCTAACACCTGCAGCCGCCTCCTCGTAATTCCTCACATCCGAAGCACAGCGCCCGTGATGAGTCAGCGTTGATGATGTCAACACGTTTCGCTATTGCCTATAGCATAGCTTCATCTTGGACGATGTCCGACCGTGTGTACAGGGCATTAGAGTGCATAAAAGAAGTAAGAGCATTTATAGAGAAAAGGAAAGTCTTTGGTCTTCTTTCTTCAGCTAGCTTATTATACTGCAGTATTTGTAATCCAGGAAACATATAAGTAGTAAGTTATAGTAAAGATGATGAATAAGTAACTGTGTGCTTGGTTATATAGAGCACTTGTGAAACTTCTTCCCTACTGAAGGATGCAACACCGTGTTCACTTTGCAGTATGATAAAACAAACTCTAAGGCCTCACTGTACACAGTCTAAATAAATGAAACCCTTCTGTGGGACTACAGGTCTCACTAGCCTTCTGGAACTGAGTCTGTACAGCAACAAAGTATTAGATCAGTCTGGGCAAGTGCCCGCTCACCACACAGGGCCCAGATGCTTGTACTGCTCTACTCCTGATATTTCAGTCCCGCTCCACGCTGTTGCAGTCACTCCTCACCATTTCAACTGATCGCTAGTGACTATAATACAGGAAACCTTTGGGTTATCTTGAGCTCTCCACTCTGTTCACATGCTGATCCAGCACACTGTGTCCTAGTACTCCTTGGAAGTCAAACGATTCTACTCCGCGCCTCACAGGCCGCAGTTTTCTGATCACACACACAGCTCCCTGCAGGCAGGTCTTTAATGGCGTCCAGAGAGAGAGAAAACATGCCACGCCTCTTTCTTTTATTCCCCTACCCAGCAAGCAGTTCTGTGGCTTGGCCTTGTGGGTAGGTAAGTAGGCATTGTGGGTAGGTAGTTCTTTGACTGGTAATTTACATATTAGTCACTTCCTCATTCACTACATCCCCCAATGCATTGAAGCTATTGGAAAGGGCAAACAAAAGTCATAACAGCATGAATACAAAGAGAAGGACACTAGAGGGAGCCTTTCCTTTCTGAAGAACTTTACTTATTATAATACAGAAATTACTAAGCATGGCTACACACTCCCCCTGCTCAAACTCTTTGGTCCCCAAAGATAAGAAACTCAACTTTGTCTTGCTGAAAGGAAAACCAGGTTATAATTCTAATCCCATTCCAATCTTGACAAATATTTACACATCACTGGATTCTTTCGAATCAGCTGATACACATCATCAGTGAGTTCATAATTAATCTTTGAACAGGCCAGGGCAATTGCAGTGTCCCACCCATCGGTGCCAGAGGTTAGAGTCGCCCTCTACCCAATTAACAGTGGGTAGGTGTAGCTTCAGGAGCTGACCTATGAATCGTATGGATCTGCTCTTCAGAACCCTCTTCCAGTGTGTCATACGTAAGTCTCTTGGGAGGATGCATGTCCCTCTTTAACCGCATGGAAGAGTATCTCCCAGCAGGCTGATCTAAGTCTGTGACTGTGTCCCTGCCTTCGATTTGATTACTCAAGTCAATAAAAGAATCTTGGGTTGCAGGTACAGGAACAAGTATTGACTCCTCAGGGTCAGGCACTGGCAACTGGAGAAATCAATTAAATCTCCCGTTTTGTCTTCAGGAAAGACCATCACAGCTCCAGTTTCTTCCACATCCTTTCTTAATAAAGTCTTCTGAAATTCCGGCCCAAGAGACCTATGAACTTTCTTCTCCTTCTCCAAGTGCTGTTGAGACTTCACTTTGACCAATTCTTTCGCCTGTGGGGGCAAAGTTCTAATGCCCCGTACACACGGTCGGATTTTCAGATGGAAAATGTGTGATAGGACCTTGTTGTCGGAAATTCCGACCATGTGTAGGCTCCATCACACATTTTCCATCGGATTTTCCAACACACAAAGTTTGAGAGCAGGCTATAAAATTTTTCCAACAACAAAATCCGTTGTCGGAAATTCCGATCGTGTGTACACAAATCCGACGGACAAAGTGCCACGCATGCTCAGAATAAATAAAGAGATGAAAGCTATTGGCCACTGCCCAGTTTATAGTCCCGACGTACGTGTTTTACATCACCGCGTTCAGAATGATCGGACTTTCTGACAACTTTGTGTGACCGTGTGTATGCAAGACAAGTTTGAGCCAACATCCGTCGGAAAAAATCCTAGGATTTTGTTGTTGGAATGTCCGAACAAAGTCCGACCGTGTGTACGGGGCATGAGAGTTTCCATCTCTTTGTTTCTCTCCCTTATTCTTCTCAGAGGGCTGGCTATTGAGCTCTTTTCTGTCCAAAACCAGGTAGGCATTGATACCAGGTCATCTTCCTCATCCCTCCTTCTTGTCTGTGAGGATGATGGCACCGCACTAGGAGCCTGGGAGTATGCATACTCTTCCCCAAATTCATCATCTTCCTGATCCGCCTCCTTCTCCTCTGACGAAGATATTGGACTAAGAATTTGTAAATACCCGTAATCTTCTCCAAATCCATCATCCTCTTCAACTTCAGCTGGTATCTCTTTCTGTGAACGTGTATGAGGTGGAGTTGGCTTTTGAGGAGGTAGCTGGGGAACTGGTGGGACCCTCACTGCATCTGACAATGGTAGCAAGTGATTCCGATGCCACATCTTCCTCGGTCCCGTCTCTCCTTTAGGTCTAATTTGATACACTGATAAACCAGGAACCTGTTTACACATGATATAAGGCTGCGGCCTCCACCGGTCTGCCAGTTTGTGCTTTCCAGGCACCCTTAGATTCTTCAACAACACCCGATCACCTGGTTGCAAATCCTGAATTTTTACCCTTGCATCAAAATTCCTCTTGCTTCGGGACTTTCTGGTAGTAGCATGCTCCACTGCTTTCTCAAAGGCCTATTGCAGATTCTTTCGCAGCCAGTTCACATATCCTTTATGCAATGTTAATGGAATATCATCCAGAGAAGTGCCAAAGGCCAAATCAGCAGGAAGTCTAGCCTCTCTCCCGAACATAAGACAGAAAGGGGAGTAACCGGTAGTATCACTCTCTCTACAATTATAAGCATGAACCAACGCTGCTATGTGGTTTTCCCAATGCTGCTTCTTGTCTGGAGTCAATGTTCCCAGCATGTTCAATAGAGTTTTATTAAAATGTTCAGGCTGAGGATCATCTTGAGTGTGATAAGGCGTGGTGCGGGATTTCTTGATACCCAACAAAGTACATAACTGATGTAATAGCTGACCCTCAAAGTCTCTTCCTTGATCCAAATGGATCTGCACTGGGAGTCCATAATGTACGAAAAACTTCTCTACAAGCACCTTGGCTATAGTTAGGGATGAGCCGAACACCCCCGGTTCGATTCGTACCAGAACCTGCGAACGGACCGAAAATTTGCACGAACGTCAGAACCCCATTGACGTCTATGGGACTCGAACGTTTGAAATCAAAAGTGCTCATTTTAAAGGCTAATTTGCATGGTATTGCCTAAAAAGGGTTTGGGGACCCGGGTCCTGCCCCAGGGGACATGTATCATTGCAAAAAAAACTTTTAAAAACGGACGTTTTTTCGGGAGCAGTGATTTTAATAATGCTTAAAGTAAAAAAAAGTGAAATATTCCTTTAAATATCGTACCTGGGGGGTGTCTATAGTATGCCTGTAAAGTGGCGCGTGTTTCCCGTGCTTAGAACAGTCCCTGTACAAAATGTCATTTTTAAAGGAAAAAAAGTAATTTAACCACTTGCCGACCGCCTAACGCATATATACGTCAACAAAATGGCACGGGCAGGCAAAATCACGTACCAGGTACGTGATTGCCTTCTCGCGGATGGGGGGTCCTATCGGACCCCCCCGGTGCCAGCGGTGGTCGGCTTTGGTCTGGGAGCGTTGAGAGGCGAGGGGGAGGCCATCCGATCATGGCCCCCCCTCACGATTGCTCCCAGCCAATAAGAAACATCCCCTGCCTCTGTATAGTACACAGAGGCAGAGGATATGATGTCATCTCTCCTCGGCTCGGCAGTTTCCGTTCCGGCGCCGAGGAGAGAAGACATCTGCGTAAGTATAAAACACACACACAGTAGAACATGCCAGGCATACTTTACACCCCCGATCCCTCCCGATCCCCCCCGATCACCCCTCCCCCCTGTCACACTGACACCAAGCAGTTTTTTTTTTCTGATTACTGCATGGTGTCAGTTTGTGACAGTTAGAAGTGGCAAGGCAGTGAGTGTTAGCCCCCTTTAGGTCTAGGGTACCCCCCTAACCCCCCCTAATAAAGTTTTAACCCCTTGATCACCCCCCATCGCCAGTGTCACTAAGCGATCATTTTTCTGATCGCTGTATTAGTGTCGCTGGTGACGCTAGTTAGGGATGTAAATATTTAGGTTCACCGTCAGCGTTTTATAGCGACAGGGACCCCCATATACTACCTAATAAATGTTTTAAACCCTTGATTGCACCCTAGTTAACCCTTTCACCACTGATCACTGTATAACCGTTACGGGTGACGCTGGTTAGTTCGTTTATTTTTTATAGTGTCAGGGCACCCGCCGTTTATTATCTAATAAAGGTTTAGCCCCCTGATCACCCGGCGGTGATATGCATCGCCCCAGGCAGCGTCAGATTAGCGCCAGTACCGCTAACACTGACGCACGCAGCATACGCCTCCCTTAGTGGTTTAGTATCTGAACGGATCAATATCTGATCCGATCAGATCTATACTAGCGTTCCCAGCAGTTTAGGGTTCCCAAAAACGCAGTGTTAGCGGGATCAGCCCAGATACCTGCTAGCACCTGCGTTTTTCCCCTCTGCCCGGCCCAGCCCAGCCCACCCAAGTGCAGTATCGATCAATCACTGTCACTTACAAAACACTAAACGCATAACTGCAGCGTTCGCAGAGTCAGGCCTGATCCCTGCGATCGCTAACAGTTTTTTTGGTAGTGTTTTGGTGAACTGGCAAGCACCAGCCCCAGGCAGCGTCAGGTTAGTGCCAGTAGCGCTAACACCCACGCACGCACCGTACACCTCCCTTAGTGGTATAGTATCTGAACGGATCAATACCTGATCCGATCAGATCTATACTAGCGTCCCCAGCAGTTTAGGGTTCCCAAAAACGCAGTGTTAGCGGGATCAGCCCAGATACCTGCTAGCACCTGCGTTTTGCCCCTCCGCCCGGCCCAGCCCAGCCCACCCAAGTGCAGTATCGATCGATCACTGTCACTTACAAAACACTAAACGCATAACTGCAGCGTTCGCAGAGTCAGGCCTGATCCCTGCAATCGCTAACAGTTTTTATGGTAGCGTTTTGGTGAACTGGCAAGCACCAGCGGCCTAGTACACCCCGGTCGTAGTCAAACCAGCACTGCAGTAACACTTGGTGACATGGCGAGTCCCATAAGTGCAGTTCAAGCTGGTGAGGTGGCAAGCACAAGTAGTGTCCCGCTGCCACCAAGAAGACAAACACAGACCGTCGTGCCCATAATGCCCTTCCTGCTGCATTCACCAATCCTAATTGGGAACCCACTGCTTCTGCAGCACCCGTACTTCCCCCATTCACATCCACAACCAAATGCAGTCAGCTGCATGAGAGGCATTTTCTTTATGTCCTCCCGAGTACCCCTACCCAATGAACCCCCCCAAAAAGATGTTGTGTCTGCAGCAAGCGCGGATATAGGTGTGACACCCGCTATTATTGTCCCTCCTGTCCTGACAATCCTGGTCTTTGCATTGGTGAATGTTTTGAACGCTACCATACACTGGTTGAGTATTAGCGTAGGGTACAGCATTGCACAGACTAGGAACACTTTCACAGGGTCTCCCAAGATGCCATCGCATTTTGAGAGACCCGAACCTGGAACCGGTTACAGTTATAAAAGTTACAGTTACAAAAAAAGTGTAAAAAAAACCACAAACAAAAATCTAAAATAAAAAAAAATAGTTGTCGTTTTATTGCTCTCTCTCTCTCTATTCTCTCTATTGTTCTGCTCTTTTTTATTGTTTTATTGTTATTATGTTTTATCATGTTTCCTTTTCAGGTATGCAATTTTTTTATACTTTACCGTTTACTGTGCTTTATTGTTAACCTTTTTTTGTCTTCAGGTACGCCATTCACGACTTTGAGTGGTTATACCAGAATGATGCCTGCAGGTTTAGGTATCATCTTGGTATCATTCTTTTCAGCCAGCGGTCGGCTTTCATGTAAAAGCAATCCTAGCGGCTAATTAGCCTCTAGACTGCTTTTATAAGCAGTGGGAGGGAAGGCCCCCCCACCGTCTTCCGTGTTTTTCTCTGGCCCTCCTGTCTCAACAGGGAACCTAAGAATGCAGCCGGTGATTCAGCCAGCTGACCATAGAGCTGATCAGAGACCAGAGTGGCTCCAAACATCTCTATGGCCTAAAAAAACGGAAGCTACGAGCATTTTATGACTTAGATTTCGCCGGATGTAAACAGCGCCATTGGGAAATTGGGAAAGCATTTTATCACACCGATCTTGGTGTGGTCAGATGCTTTAAGGGCAGAGGAGAAATCTAGGGTCTAATAGACCCCAATTTTTTTAAAAAAGAGTACCTGTCACTAACTATTGCTATCATAGGGGATATTTACATTCCCTGAGATAACAATAAAAATGATTAAAAAAAATATGAAAGGAACAGTTTAAAAATAAGATAAAAAAGCAAAAACATAATAAAGAAAAAAAAAAAAAAGCACCCCTGTCCCCCCTGCTCTCGCGCTAAGGCGAACGCAAGCGTCGGTCTGGCGTCAAATGTAAACAGCAATTGCGCCATGCATGTGAGGTATCACCGCGAAGGTCAGATCGAGGGCAGTAATTTTAGCAATAGACCACCTCTGTAAATCTAAAGTGGTAACCTGTAAAGGCTTTTAAAGGCATTTAAAAATGTATTAATTTTGTTGCCACTGCACGTTTGTGCGCAATTTTAAAGCATGTCATGTTTGGTATCCATGTACTCGGCCTAAGATCATCTTTTTTATTTCATCAAACATTTGGGCAATATAGTGTGTTTTAGTGCATTAAAATGTAAAAAAAGTGTGTTTTTTCCCCAAAAAATGCGTTTGAAATGGATATTAAGGGGAACCCCGCACCCAAATTAAAAAAAGGAAAGGTGTGGGGCCACCAGGCCCTATATACTCTGAACAGCAGTATACAGGCGGTGCAAACAAGACAGGGACTGTAGGTTTGTTGTTAAGTAGAATCTGTTTGTAATTTTGAATGAGTACATTTTTAACGTGTTTAGCTCCAACCAAAAAATCTTTTTTAAGCTTTTTGGAAAACATAGGGAAGGGTTATCACCCCTGTGACATTTGTTTTGCTGTCTGTGCTCCTCTTCAGAAGATTTCACCTCACTTTTTGTCCCAATGACAAATGTTTTTTGAAAATTTGGGTCTTTTTGTGAAACAAGGATTGGTGATAAAGCATCAGTGGAAAGGAGAAATGTTTTTCCCATATTAACTCTTACAGGAGAGAATTTCCCTTCCTAGGGGTAGATTTCATCTCACTTCCTGTTGTCTCCTTCCGTTTGCAAGTAGGAGTCATTTGTAAGTTAGATGTTTGAAAGTAGGGGCCTGCCCTATATACTCAGCAGAAATTTGGGCCTTAGGTGTTGTTGTGGCCACAACACTGTAAGCCCTCACAGGGCCCTGCTGTTAAATATTAGATCAAGAATTGTAATTACATGCCCCTGTTGAACAGGGGCAGAAAAATTGGGCCTTTGGTGGTGGTGGTGGTGCTGGTGCCACAACACTGTAAGTCCTCACTCGCTCTTGGTGGGCACAGAAACGGGCCCTGCTGTGAAATATTAGATCAAGAATTGTAATTACATGCCCCTGTTGAACAGGGGCTGAAAAATTGGGCCTTTGGCACTGGTGCTGGTGCCACAACACTGCAACCCCTCACAGATACTCTAGTTAGAATGCAGGAACGAGCCCTGCTGCAAAGTATTGCATCAAAAATTGTAATTACACGCCCTGGCTGAAAAATTGGGCCTTAGGCACCGGTGACGGCGCCCAGAACCAAAAATGTTCTTACAAGCTATCAGCATAATCATTGAGGAGGAAGAGGATAATTACTCAGGATAGTAACTCAGCATCAGCATAGGCAGTCTTTGAAGGGATCTGAGATTTCAAAAAAAATTATTCGGTTACATCAGCATCAGGTGCTTGGTAGCTGGTGGTGATCCAAGACTGATTCATTTTTATGAAGGTCAGTCGATCGACCAAGTCAGTGGACAGACGCACCCTGTGATCGGTTACAAAGCCTCCAGCAGCACTGAATGTGCGTTCCGAAAGAACGCTGGATGCAGGACAGGCCAGTAGCTAAATTGCATACTGTGCAAGCTCTGGCCAGTGATCCATCCTCAAGACCCAGTAACCCAGAGGATTTTCGGTGGGAAAGGTGTCCAAGTTGGATCTTGCCCCTAGGTATTCCTGCACCATGTAAAACAGACGCTGGCGATGGTTGCTGGAACCAATCATACCTTGGGGCTGCGGACTAAAAAATTGTCTGAACACATCGGTCAGACAGCCACCTTCTTCTCCGCTCCTTCTTTGACTGACCGAAGCCTCAGCAACACGTTGTCCAGAAACAGGAGTTTGTAACTTCCCAGTCTCTGGGAATGCATTGCACAAACCTTTCTGCAAGGCCTCCCGAAGATGTTTCATCCTCTGCTCCCTCTGCGATGGCAAGATTAGGTCCGCAACCTTACCCTTGTAACGTGGATCAAGGAGGATTGCCAGCCAGTTTTGGTCCTTCTCCTTGATACCACCAATACGAGGATCCTTACGCAGGCTTTGCAGGATCAGGGAGGCCATGCAGCGTAGGTTTGCTGAGGCATTCGGTCCAGAGTCCTCTGGGTCACTAAGGACGACATGGTCCGCAGCCACCTCCTCCCAGCCACGTAGTCCAAGTCCATGTGTTTCTTGGGACTGATCCCTTAAAGACTGCTGCTGATGCTGAGTGCCAGGCTTCACCTCCATACTGACACAATCCTCCTCCTCCTCGTCCTCTTCCTGTGTGATCGGCGGGCATGCAGGAACACTGTCTGGATAAAGGGGGCCTTGAGAGCTAAGGAAGTCCTCCTCTTCCTGCCTCTGTTCTGCCTCAAGTGCCCTGTCCATTATTCCACACAGCGTGTGCTCCAACAGGTGGACAAGGGGGACAGTGTCACTGATGCATGCACTGTCACTGCTCACCATACTCGTGGCCTCCTCAAATGGTGACAGGACAGTGCATGCATCCCTGATCATGGCCCACTGGCGTGGGGAAAAAAAAACAAGCTCCCCTGACCCTGTCCTGGTGCCATAGTCGCACAGGTACTCATTGATGGCCCTCTGCTGCGTGTTCAGCTGCTGCAGCATGGCCAATGTTGAGTTCCACCTGGTGGGCATGTCACAGATTAGGCGGTTCTTGGGCAGGTTAAACTTCTTTTGGAGGTCCGCCAGCCGAGCACTGGCATAATATGACCAGTGGAAATGCACACAGACTTTCCTGGCCTGCACATCCTGTAAGCCCGGGTACCTGCCCAAGAACCGCTGCACCACCAAGTTAAGGACGTGAGCCAAACAGGGCACATGGGTCATTTGTCCCTGTCAGAAGGGCAGAGAGGAGGTTGGTGCCGTTGTCGCAAACCACCATTCCTGCCTTAAGTTGGCGTGGCGTCAACCACCTCTGAACCTGCCCCTGCAGAGCTGACAGAACCTCTGCCCCAGTGTGGCTCCTGTCCCCCAAGCACACCAGCTCAAGCACCGCATGGCATCTTTTGGCCTGCGTACTTGCGTAGCCCCTTGAACGCCTACAGAGCACCGCTGGTTCCGAGGACAAAGCACAGGTAGAGGCCATGGAGGAAGAAGAAGAGGAGGGGGTGGTGGAGAGAGGTGTGTCACAATCAGTAGTAGTGGCAATTTGGAGGCGTGGTGGCGGAACAACCTCCAACACTACTGCACTTTGTCCTGCATCCTTCCCAGCTGCCAGCAGAGTCACCCAATGCGCCGTGAAACTTAGGTAACATCCCTGTCCATGCCTGCTGGACCATGAGTCAGCGGCAATATGCACCTTACCGCTGACCACCCTGTCCAGCGAGGCATGGACATTGCCTTCCACATGCCGGTAGAGAGACAGAATCGCCTTCCATGAGAAAAAGTGGCGTTTGGGTACCTGCCACTGAGGAACCGCACATTCCACAAACTCATGGAAGGGGGCAGAGTCTACCAACTGAAAAGGCAGCAGTGGAAGTGCTAGCAATTTTGCCAAGCTAGCATTCAACTGCTGGGCATGTGGATGGCTGGGAGCAAACTTCTTTTGGTGGTGCAGCAGCTGGGGCAGGGAAATTTGCCTGATGCAATCTGACGTCGGTGTACCGAAAGCAGATTGCCCACAAGTACTTGGCTGTGACACACCTAATTCTACACCTTCATTTCTCTCAGTGCAGGTCTCAGAGAGGAATGAAGGTATAGTGGAGTTGGAGATCTCAGCTGATGAGGAGCAAGGAGAGGTCCTGTTTGTTCTTTGGTGTGGGTCTTTTAGATACGCTTGCCAAGGAACTGCATGGCAGGTCAACATATCTCTGGTCAAGCATGTGGTACCCAAGCGGGAGATGTTTTGGCCACGCGAGATACGCTTGGGACATATGTTGCAAATAGCAGCGGTGTGATTTGATGCACTCGTCTCAAAAAAGGCCCACATCAAAGAGCTTTTTAAATAACGTGCAGAGACTGCAGCGCCCTGCACATGCGG
Source organism: Aquarana catesbeiana (assembly GCF_042186555.1). Lineage (NCBI taxonomy): Eukaryota > Metazoa > Chordata > Amphibia > Anura > Ranidae > Aquarana > Aquarana catesbeiana. The sequence continues at coordinate 210,038,272 of NC_133336.1, forward strand.
AGCTTTTGGGTGTGATGCAGTCAGTGTGCTGCCCTTAGGCTGGCCCCTGGAGGGCATCCTCCTCGTTGGTGATGTGCCGCCTCCTCCTCCTCCTCTCTCCTATCAGGCACCCACGTTGAGTCGGTGACCTCATCATCCCCTCCCTCCTCATCCTCATTACCTGCTGCAGCATACTGCCAGGAGCAAACCTGGCAGTATGCTGCAGCAGGGGGAGCATAACTGCCAGATTGCTGTCCTTCTTGCGTACCCCCTCTGTCCGTGCTCATGTTACTGCCTTCATCGAGCTCAGTATCATCATCAGAGCCTTCCAAACGCTGGGCATCCTCCTAGAGCATGTACCCAACACTGTGGTCAAACAGTTCGAGGGACTCCTCAGGAGGACATGGTGGGGCTAGGGAAGGAGTCACTGGTGACATTGAGCCGAGGGAAGAGGCAGCTGCTTTTCCAGACAAAGTACCCTGAGCATGGGTGAGAGAGGATGAGGAGGATGAGGACGGCTTGGTCATCTACTCGACCAAGTCTTCCGCATGTTGCAGCTCAACACGGCCAGCTGCCGAAAAAAAGGCCAAGCGTGTCCCACGGCCACGTGCTGATAAGGATGCACCATCTCCACGACCAGCACTAGACACAGAGCCTGCTTGCCCACCCTCTCTTATTGGCTTGTGACTGTCTGCCTCTCCTTCTTGGCCTTCCAGACATACTAATGGCCTGTAGCTGCACTAAGCTGGGATATATATATATATATATATATATATATATATATATATATATATATATATATATATACTAATACTGTAGCTAGCAAAATCAACTGCCTGCCTGTAGTATGAGAACACCACCAACCTTCTACAGGTAGCTTTAGCTGAACACTGTGCAGAGCTCACAAAAAAATAACTTGTAGGTTTAGCTGAACACTGTGAGGAGGACGCACTACACTAACTTGTAGCTTTAGATGAACACTGTGAGCAGGACGCACTACACTAACTTGTAGCTTTAGATGAACACTGTGCAGAGCTCGCAAAAAAATAACTTGTAGGTTTAGCTGAACACTGTGAGGAGGACGCACTACACTAACTTGTAGCTTTAGATGAACACTGTGAGCAGGACGCACTACACTAACTTGTAGCTTTAGATGAACACTGTGCAGAGGTCTCCCTACACTAACTTGTAGTTTTAGCTGAACACTGTGAGGAGGATGCACCACACTAACTTGTAGTTTTAGCTGAACACTGTGAGCAGGACGCACTGCACTAACTTATAGCTTTAGATGAACACTGTGCAGAGGTCTCACTACACTAACTTGTAGTTTTAGCTGAACACTGTGAGGAGGATGCACCACACTAACTTGTAGTTTTAGCTGAACACTGTGAGCAGGATGCACTGCACTAACTTATAGCTTTAGATGAACACTGTGCAGAGGTCTCACTACACTAACTTGTAATTTTAGCTGAACACTGTGAGGAGGACGCACCACACTAACTTGTAGTTTTAGCTGAACACTGTGAGCAGGACGCACTGCACTAACTTGTAGCTTTAGATGAACACTGTGCAGAGGTCTCACTACACTAACTTGTAGTTTTAGCTGAACACTGTGAGCAGGACACACTGCACTAACTTGTAGCTTTAGATGAACACTGTGCAGAGGTCTCACTACACTAACTTGTAGTTTTAGCTGAACACTGTGAGCAGGACGCACTGCACTAACTTGTAGCTTTAGATGAACACTGTGCAGAGGTCTCACTACACTAACTTGTAGTTTAGCTGAACACTGTGAGCAGGACGCACTGCACTAACTTGTAGCTTTAGATGAACACTGTGCAGAGGTCTCACTACACTAACTTGTAGTTTTAGCTGAACACTGTGAGCAGGACGCACTGCACTAACTTGTAGCTTTAGATGAACACTGTGCAGAGGTCTCACTACACTAACTTGTAGTTTAGCTGAACACTGTGAGCAGGACGCACTGCACTAACTTATAGCTTTAGATGAACACTGTGCAGAGGTCTCACTACACTAACTTGTAGTTTTAGCTGAACACTGTGAGCAGGACGCACTGCACTAACTTGTAGCTTTAGATGAACACTGTGCAGAGGTCTCACTACACTAACTTGTAGTTTTAGCTGAACACTGTGAGGAGGACGCACCACACTAACTTGTAGTTTTAGCTGAACACTGTGAGCAGGACGCACTGCACTAACTTATAGCTTTAGATGAACACTGTGCAGAGGTCTCACTACACTAACTTGTAGTTTTAGCTGAACACTGTGAGCAGGACGCACTACACTAACTTGTAGCTTTAGATGAACACTGTGCAGAGGTCTCACTACACTAACTTGTAGTTTTAGCTGAACACTGTGAGCAGGACGCACCGCACTAACTTGTAGTTTTAGCTGAACACTGTGAGCAGGACGCACTACACTAACTTGTAGCTTTAGATGAACACTGTGCAGAGGTCTCACTACACTAACTTGTAGTTTTAGCTGAACACTGTGAGCAGGACGCACTACACTAACTTGTAGCTTTAGATGAACACTGTGCAGAGGTCTCACTACACTAACTTGTAGTTTTAGCTGAACACTGTGAGCAGGACGCACTGCACTAACTTGTAGCTTTAGATGAACACTGTGCAGAGCTCGCAAAAAAATAACTTGTAGGTTTAGCTGAACACTGAGGAGGACGCACTACACTAACTTGTAGCTTTAGATGAACACTGTGAGCAGGACGCACTACACTAACTTGTAGCTTTAGATGAACACTGTGCAGAGGTCTCACTACACTAACTTGTAGGTTTAGCTGAACACTGTGAGCAGGACGCACCGCACTAACTTGTAGTTTTAGCTGAACACTGTGAGCAGGACGCACTGCATTAACTTGTAGCTTTAGATGAACACTGTGCAGAGGTCTCACTACACTAACTTGTAGTTTTAGCTGAACACTGTGAGCAGGACGCACCGCACTAACTTGTAGTTTTAGCTGAACACTGTGAGCAGGACGCACTACACTAACTTGTAGCTTTAGATGAACACTGTGCAGAGCTCGCAAAAAAATAACTTGTAGGTTTAGCTGAACACTGTGAGGAGGACGCACTACACTAACTTGTAGCTTTAGATGAACACTGTAAGCAGGACGCACTACACTAACTTGTAGCTTTAGATGAACACTGTGCAGAGCTCACAAAAAAATAACTTGTAGGTTTAGCTGAACACTGTGAGGAGGACGCACTGCACTAACTTGTAGCTTTAGATGAACACTGTGCAGAGGTCTCACTACACTAACTTGTAATTTTAGCTGAACACTGTGAGGAGGACGCACCACACTAACTTGTAGTTTTAGCTGAACACTGTGAGCAGGACGCACTGCACTAACTTGTAGCTTTAGATGAACACTGTGCAGAGGTCTCACTACACTAACTTGTAGTTTTAGCTGAACACTGTGAGCAGGACACACTGCACTAACTTGTAGCTTTAGATGAACACTGTGCAGAGGTCTCACTACACTAACTTGTAGTTTTAGCTGAACACTGTGAGCAGGACGCACTGCACTAACTTGTAGCTTTAGATGAACACTGTGCAGAGCTCGCAAAAAAATAACTTGTAGGTTTAGCTGAACACTGTGAGGAGGACTCACTACACTAACTTGTAGCTTTAGATGAACACTGTGAGCAGGACGCACTACACTAACTTGTAGCTTTAGATGAACACTGTGAGGTGGACGCACCACACTAACTTGTAGTTTTACGTGAACACTGTGAGCAGGACGCACTGCACTAACTTGTAGCTTTAGATGAACACTGTGCAGAGGTCTCACTACACTAACTTGTAGGTTTAGCTGAACACTGTGAGGAGGATGCACCACACTAACTTGTAGTTTTAGCTGAACACTGTGAGCAGAACGCACTGCACTAACTTGTAGCTTTAGATGAACACTGTGCAGAGGTCTCACTACACTAACTTGTAGTTTTAGCTGAACACTGTGAGGAAGACGCACTGCACTAACTTGTAGCTTTAGATGAACACTGTGCAGAGGTCTCACTACACTAACTTGTAGTTTTAGCTGAACACTGTGAGCAGGACGCACTACACTAACTTGTAGCTTTAGATGAACACTGTGCAGAGCTCGCAAAAAAATAACTTGTAGGTTTAGCTAAACACTGTGAGGAGGACGCACTACACTAACTTGTAGCTTTAGAGGAACACTGTAAGCAGGACGCACTACACTAACTTGTAGCTTTAGATGAACACTGTGCAGAGCTCACAAAAAATAACTTGTAGGTTTAGCTGAACACTGAGGAGGACGCACTACACTAACTTGTAGCTTTAGATGAACACTGTGCAGAGGTCTCACTACACTAACTTGTAGTTTAGCTGAACACTGTGAGGAGGACGCACTGCACTAACTTGTAGCTTTAGATGAACACTGTGAGGAGGACGCACCACACTAACGTGTAGTTTTAGCTGAACACTGTGAGCAGGATGCACTGCACTAACTTATAGCTTTAGATGAACACTGTGCAGAGGTCTCACTACACTAACTTGTAGTTTTAGCTGAACACTGTGAGCAGGACGCACTGCACTAACTTGTAGCTTTAGATGAACACTGTGCAGAGCTCGCAAAAAAATAACTTGTAGTTTTAGCTGAACACTGAGAGGAGGACGCACTACACTAACTTGTAGCTTTAGATGAACACTGTGAGCAGGACGCACTACACTAACTTGTAGTTTTAGCTGAACACTGTGAGCAGGACGCACTACACTAACTTGTAGTTTTAGCTGAACACTGTAAGCAGGACGCACTGCACTAACTTGTAGCTTTAGATGAACACTGTGCAGAGGTCTCACTACACTAACTTGTAGGTTTAGCTGAACACTGTGAGGAGGACGCACCACACTAACTTGTAGTTTTAGCTGAACACTGTGAGCAGGACGCACTGCACTAACTTGTAGCTTTAGATGAACACTGTGCAGTACACTAACTTGTAGTTTTAGCTGAACACTGTGAGCAGGACGCACTGCACTAACTTGTAGCTTTAGATGAACACTGTGCAGAGGTCTCACTACACTAACTTGTAGTTTTAGCTGAACACTGTGAGCAGGACGCACTGCACTAACCTGTAGTTTTAGCTGAAAACTGTGAGCAGGACGCACTACACTAACTTGTAGCTTTAGATGAACACTGTGCAGAGCTCGCAAAAAAATAACTTGTATGTTTAGCTGAACACTGTAAGGACGACGCACTACACTAACTTGTAGCTTTAGATGAACACTGTAAGCAGGACGCACTACACTAACTTGTAGTTTTAGCTGAACACTGTGAGCAGGATGCACTCCACTAACTTGTAGCTTTAGATGAACACTGTGCAGAGGTCTCACTACACTAACTTGTAGTTTTATCTGAACACTGTGAGCAGGACACACTGCACTAACTTGTAGCTTTAGATGAACACTGTGCAGAGCTCGCAAAAAAATAACTTGTAGGTTTAGCTGAACATGTGAGCAGGACGCACCACACTAACTTGTAGTTTTAGCTGAACACTGTGAGCAGGACGCACTGCACTAACTGTAAATAGTCTTTTTTTTAACAAAACAAAGGTGCTTTATTGTCAAAGAAGGCATAATTACAGAATACCGATTGACACAATACACAGCTCTACATAATAGGTGTACATGCTTTACCACAATATGTTCTACTTAGTATATATAACAATATGGCATTGTAAAAAGAAATTTCAAAACCAATAACCAAGTACTTCTGAGTTTCCGCCCACTAGATCTACCCCCACCCACCAAATACATTTAGGAAACAGGATGGAGTGTATATCCTTAAGAGGTCATCCACGGAGCCCAAACTTTTTCAAATTTCCATTGACACCCACAGTTTATATACGTCATTCTGTACATGGGGATGGCTGCTTCAATCTGTGCCTCCCAGGCCGCAACCGACGGAGGGGAAGAATCAATCCACTTCATAAGGATTTCCTTTTTTGCATAAAAAAGAAGATAGGAAATTAGGAGTTTAAGATGATAGGGCCTTTGTTCATCATCAAACACTCCCAACAGAGCTAGCGCAGGCAGAACCGGAAGGGATACTTCCAATCTGGAATTCATTTCTCCAAAAATCGCAGACCACAATGTCACTATGATGGGGCACTCCCAGAACATATGAAAAAAGGTACCAATTTGCATCTTGCATTGAGGACATACAGGATCTCTCTCAGGGAATATGCGATGGAGTCTCTGCGGGGTGTAGTAAACCCTATGTATAAATTTGACCTGTATCAGTTTATCCCTAGACGCTATCACCAATTTAGGGCCGTAATCTAGACAATTGTCCCAACCCTCCTTGTCCAACGATGGGATATCCGCCTGCCAACTTTCCCACAGCTTTTCTATTTTGGGTGAGTCCTTGCCCAACAGCGCACTATAGAGATAGGATAGAGGTTTCAATAGATCGCAGGGGACAAGATTTCTTCAATGGGGTCGGCTTGTAGGATAGGGGGTTGTGGGAATTGAGCCCTAGTCACGTGTCTAAGCTGGAGATACTGAAATCTCATCCATTGCGGTAGCCCAAATTTAGCCATCAACTCCTGAAAAGAGAGCAGTTCTCCTCTAGGCATTATATGCTCCAGTGTTAATACCGTATCTAGCCCAGACTTGAGGATCTGGAATTGTACGGAAATGGTGTAGTGCTGGGTTTCCCCACAATGGATGAGCTGAGGATAGCTGCCCCGGCTTACGGAACCTCCGTCTAGCAGCCACCCATACCTTCCAGGTTGCCCGAGTAGGTCCGGGTACCTCAGGGTAAGCCCCCGGCCCTCTATAAGGGAGGTTACGGAGGTCAGTCAGGGAGCCCAAACTGTTGGCTTCAAGACAGACCGCAGCATTAGATCTTGAGCCCTGATACCACCAATGCACTGTTACTAGCATGGCTGCCCAGAAATAGGTTTGAAAATTGGGTAGAGCCAGCCCCCCCAAACCACAATGTGGATCGAGTCAGCCTAGGGGTTCCCCCGGCCCAAATAAACAAACTCACTAGCCAATCAATCAATCTCCCTAAATAATGCAATAGGAACCCAAACTGGGCAATTTCTGAATAGATATTTGAACTTAGGTAATATCATCATTTTAAGGAGATTGATGTGTCCAAGAAGATTAAGTGGTAAGTTCCCCCATGCAGAGCATTTTGTGCGCAGTGTATGTATTACAGGGGTTAGATTTTTGGCAATGAATTCAGAGGGGTTTCTTGTGATCACTATCCCTAAATATTTAAACTCCTTTACCATTTGCAGCGGGGAGGATTGGGGTCCAGAGGTAACGCCTTCGTCTAAAGGGAATATAACAGATTTGGTCCAATTTATTTTAACCCCCGACAGTCCACCAAAATTATCAAATATACGCAGAGCAGTTTGCAGAGAGGGCCCGTCATCGTTCAAATATAAAAGTGCATCATCGGCATAGAGGGAGAGGCGCTCTTCCAACATACCCACCCGCAAGCCCCGGACATCCGAAGCACCCCTAATAGCAATAGCCAGGGGCTCCAGTGCCAGGGCAAACAGGCTGGGGGAGAGCGGACATCCCTGCCTCCTACCACAATATAAATTGAAGGCGTCCCAGACCCAATTATTAGTGCGTACGCAAGCTCTGGGAGTTTGGTATAGTAATTGTACACCATTGATAAATTTGGGTCCAAATCTGAATCTGTGCAAGGTTTCCCACAAAAAGTTCCATTCAACCGAGTCAAACGCCTTTTCGGCGTCAAGAGAGGCAATAACTCTGGAGCCCGGAATGTCATGCGAGACAGTTAGATTGAGTAACAGGCGTCGAATATTGATGTCAGTTCCCTTACCCGGCATAAAACCCATCTGATCAATGCCAATCAGATCTTCAATAACATGAGATAGACGGATAGCCAAGACCTTAGCAAAAATCTTAGCATCCACATTAATTAAAGATATGGGCCTGTAGGATGCACAGTCAAGTGGATCCTTACCGGGTTTAGGAACCAGTACAATAATTGCCTCATTCATGGTATCAGGCAGAGTCTCCAATGTCGCAAATTTAGAGAGTAGTGAGGTTAATTTGGGAGCCAGGAGCTCAGAAAAATTGGAATAAAATTCAGATGGTAACCCATCTGCCCCAGGGGCCTTCCCTCCCCGGAGATGCCCCATGGCTACCTGAATCTTCTCCAGTGTAATATCTGCCTCTAGGCCCTCTCTTGCCTCAACAGACAAAACGGGAATGGATAGGGAATCAAGGAAGGAGGATATGGAGGAGTCAGAAGCAGCTGCTCTAGAGGAGTAAACCTCCCGAAAATAGTCACTAAATCGATCGTTAATTCTACTGGGAGTTGTAAGAATTTGATCCGACCCATCTTTAATGGAACCTATAGGGGTTGAGGGTACGCTTCCCCTAGCCAGCCATGCCAGCAACTTCCCATTCTTCCTCCCATGCTCAAACACCCTCTGTGCTGAATAAAGTAATGCTTTGTCTGTTTGAGTCATCCTTTCAGTGGATAGAGCTCGTAGAGCTCGCTTCCATGCCCTATACCGTTCATCATCAGGAGCAGAGACATATTCCGATTCCAGCCTAGCTGCCTGCTCTTCAAGATTTTCAAGGGAGTGAGTGGATTCCCATTTCAATCTATTAATATTGACCCCGTATTCCACCCACATCCAAGCTTTAAAAGAATCCCAGAGAACAGGCGGGGAAACTGAACCCGCGTTGTCCGTCCAGTAATTGCAGATGGAGGCCGTGAGAGGTTCCAGTAATCTCTCATCATTGGCCCAAAATCTAGACAAGCGCCATAGGTGAGTTCCTGGAGGCACAGTCAGCGCTAGTGTCAAACATAATGGGGCATGATCCGAGATTCCCCTGGGAAGCACAGATAGGTCCTGAACAAATTGTAGTACAGGGCCAGAAGCGTAAGCCAGGTCAATTCTCGATAGAGTTTTGTGTGTAGCTGAGTGGCAGGTGAATACTTTGGACCGCGGGTAAATGTGCTTCCAGATGTCAGTGAGGGCGAACATGTCCGCCCACTGCCTGAGATCCGGAGTGTCACATGCCAAGCAATGCAGTCGATCCAACTCTACCGAGGGGACCATATTGAAATCCCCCATGAGATAAACCAAAGCGGTGTCAAATTGCACCACTATTTGCATAATCTCATGAAGGATTCTGCCAGTAGCCGGCGGTGGAACATAGATACCAACTAACACCACATTTTTATCGTAGACATTAGCATGTATAATAACAAATTTCCCTTCCTTGTCAGTTCTGACTTCTAGAAGTCTAAACGGCAAAGCCTTTTAGGCCAGGATGCTGACCCCACGGGCATACGTGGAGAAAGTGGACTGGTAATTTGGGCCAACCCAGGCTTTCCTAAGGCAAGGTGTTCTGCTGCTCTGCATATGTGTCTCCTGAAGAATACAGATCTGCGGCCTGTGTTTATGCAGGAAACAAAACACTAGGGGACGCTTCACAGCGGTATTAAGTCCCCGCACGTTCCATGATACTACTCTAAACTCAGCCATTGGATACGGGGTAAATTAGAAATATGAATATGGGCCAATCCGTGAGGGCAGCATCCAAGTCCAGCAACACACTCATTACTATGCATAGCACTATGTCATTAGATCCCAATAGTAAAATAGACAATTTTAAGCACCTGAAAAGAAAAAAAACAGTGAACAAAAAACAACCCTTCAACGCATCCCCCACCCCAACACAGGAATGCTTTGTTCCCCAAACATCAAAAACCCCACGGTCAGGGAGCGTGGACCAGTGGGTGCAGACACTTAGTGGAAAAACACGTCCACGTAGAGCAATGAGAAGCTCCGCCGCCACTAAAAAATAGGAGATGGAGTTCCAGCAAAATAAAAATATGGTTTGTCAGACTGTTCCATTTCTTGTCAGTGTGTACTTCCTTCTTATTATGCGGAGCACTGGATTTGGTACAGTGCCTTCAGGATGAGCAAGGTTCCCAAACAACATGTCTGGAAGGAAAGCAATCATCTAGGCAGTAGTAAACAACTTGCAAACGTAAAAGATGGAATGGTTAAGCTTGCAGTACCTTACATGAGCACTAGAGTTCGCCAGTGCCCAGTCCAGGGAGTCAGTCTATCAAGGTATAATGTAGAACTGAGAGGGAGGAAAAAAATTAATCTCAGTATTTTAATAAGCTATCACTGTTTCTTCTCTCCCTCATCCCAATCCCACAGGCACTCAAATCACAGGATGGATGAATAAACCACTGAATAAGCAATAAAATGGCAGGCTTAGAGGCATAGATCACCTGGCACAGCAAGGGGCACAGTACTTAAAGTTCTTGCAGGCAGGCTTTGCAAAAGGCACAACAGGTGCAACATTAGTCCACCTAGCATTGAGAGGTATATTCGCTACAGAGCATTGAATAGTCATGCAACAGATCCCTCCAGCAGCATTCAGCGATTAGGAGGCAATGACTCCAGCCAAGCAGTGGCATCCCTGGGGGACGTAAAAAACTTGGTTGTCTCCCCATCCTGAACCCGGAGCCGTGCAGGAAATAGTATGCTATAACGAATGCCTTTAAGACGCATGGCTGCCTTCACCTGGTCAAAAGAGCGTCTAAGCTTTTGTGTCTCAACGGAATAGTCAGGGAAGATAAGCAGTCTGCTGTTCTGGTGCTTCAATTCTCCTTTTACCCTGGCAGCCCTGAGCACTTCATCCCTGTCACAGAAATTAAGAAACTTTAGAATAAAAGTGCGTGGTGGTGCTCCAGGAGGACCCGGTTTAGGAGGTATCTGATGGGCCCGCTCAACAGCGTAGAATGGTGAAAATTGGGCCTCAGGGAGAAGGTTCCGGAGCAGCTCTTCAATAAATTCAGTCGGCTGCTGACCCCCTAACCCCTCTGCTAGGCCTACAATACGGAGATTGTTCCTCCTGTTGCGGTTTTCTGCATCCTCGGATTTATATTCCAGGGCTCTGATTTTAGTATGGAGGGCACACAGATCCGCCCCATGATTCTCCACAGTATCTTCCACATACCCCAGGCGCTGCTCAGCCTCAGACAGTCTGGAGCGGATTTTGTCCATATCAAGTCTTATTAGCCCCACATCTATCAGCATCGCGTCCACCTTAGTGATTAGGGTGGTGAGAGAGGCCTGGCAATTACCTATGGCAGCCAGCACCTCAGCCAGGCCTGGCTGTGTGGAGGAGGATTGCTCTGGCTGCAGTGTTTGAGTGGCCATATTGATTAGAGCGTGCCGCTTGGTTCCCACGTGGTCTGTACAGGCCGCCGCTGTTTCCTTAGTCACAGGGGGGAATTTAAGTTTCTTACCCCTTCCTTTTGATGTCCAGGACGAGCGGCGGTACATGTATAGGGTTCTGCCGGCGTTTGGTGCCTCTCAGCTGCCTTTTAGAGGAAGACAGTCCCCGGATTGCAGCGGAGCTCTCACAGACACGTCCGCTCACAGCACCATCTTGGCCACGCCCCCAACTGTAAATAGTCTAGCTGCCTGACTGTGGTACTAATAGGATCAAAAGAACACCAGTAATTTTCTTCAGGTAGCTGTAAATACTGTAACAAGACAAGCCTGCCTGTCAGTAAGAAGATAACAGGAACGGATCTAGCTAAACTGAATACAGTGTATATATATATATGCATGCCACACCTGGGATGCATATATATACACAATACACTGTAAGTGCAGCTAACTCACTGATTGTCCTGCCTAATCTATCTAACTCAAATGAAATGACACTGTCTCTCTGTCTATCTATCTCTCTTTCAACGCTGGAACACAAACTACACAGGGCCGCCGTGCAGGCGGTCTTATATAGTGTGGGGACGTGTTCTAAACCCCCTGAGCCATAATTGGCCAAAGCCACCCTGGCTTTGGCCAATAACAGCTCTCTCTACCGACGGCGCTGTGATTGGCCAAGCATGCGGGTCATAGTGCATGCTTGGCCAATCATCAGCCAGCAATGCGAATTATGGGCCGTGACGCGCCACACGAATTTGGCGCGAACGGCCCATAACGTTCGGAATTCGGCGAAGGACCGAACAGCCAATGTTCGAGTCGAACATGGGTTCGACTCGAACGCGAAGCTCATCCCTATTGATCAGTATTGGTGGAGTTATCACATCTACATTAGAAGTGTTGGTATTCGGACACATTGTAGGTTGCAGATTTCTCATTTGTCTCATCACACATTTTATCACTAAGTGTAGGGCTCTATACATAGAATTATATTATACTATTTGTACTTCTATATCAGACTTCCTGCTGGCGGCTGGTTTTCATTCATTCGATTTGCACAAAGTTGTTCATGTTTTTTAGTGCAGATATTAAATGTTTTATATTTTTATATCCAGCTTTAGAGAACTGTCTGATATTGGTGATATATAAAGACAACCAGGAGATGAAATATATCTCCATTATTATTAGGTTTATGTAGTTTAGACATACACTATATTACCAAAAGTATTGGGACGCCTGCCTTTACAAGCACATGAACTTTAATGGCATCTCAGTCTTAATCCTCGTACACACAATCAGATTTTTGGATGACCGTTCGTCCATTTTTTTGTGGCATGCTAGTCTCATATCGAAAGTGAAGAGGTTACTCTCCATATGAAAATTCCCTTCTGACAGAATACAACTTCAGAAGTGACGTGATGTGTTGAATAGTTTTGTATGTATTCTTTCGTTTCTTAGCATGCATAGTCTTGCTCTCACAATTTATTTTGGATTAAACAAAAATCAGATGCTGAGTTCATGTACGATAAAAATTTTATAGCCTGCACATCCAGCTTTTGTCGGACGAAAAATCGGAATTGGCTGTCAAAAGCACCATACTAACGATCATGTTGGATTAGAAGGCCTGGCTTGCAGTCTCCACTCTAAATAATACCAAAGATGTTCTATCGGGTTGAGGTCAGGTCTCTGTGCAGGCCAGTCAAGTTCCTCCACCCCAAACTCACTCATCTACGTCTTTATGGATCTTGCTTTGTGCACTGCCAAATCATTTGGTGGAGGGGCGATTATGGTGTGGGGGGGTATTATGGAGTGGGGGGAGGGGGGATTATGGTGTGGGGGGAGGGGGGATTATGGTGTGCGGGGTGTTTTTCAGGGGTTGGATTTGGCCTCTTAATTCCAGTGAAGGGAACTCTTAAGGCATCAGCATACCAAGACATTTTGGACAATTTCATTCTCTCAACTTTGTGGGAACAGTTTGGGGATGGCTCCTTCCTGTTCCAAAATGACTGTGTACCAGTGCACAAAGCAAGGTCCATAAAAACATGGATGAGCGAGTTTGGGGTGGAGGAACTTGACTGGCCTGCACAGAGTCCTGACCTCAACCCGATAGGACACCTTTGGGATGAATTAGAGCAGAGTCTGCGAGCCAGGCCTTCTCATCCAACATTAGTGCCTGACCTCACAAATGTGCTTCTGGAAGAATGGTCAAACATTCCCATAGACACACTCCTAAACCTTGTGGACAGCATTCCCAGAAGAAATTAAGCTGTTATAGCTGAAAAGGGTGGGCCAACTCCATATTGAACCCTACAGACTAAGACTGGGATGCCATTAAAGTTCATGTGTGTGTAAAGGCAGGTGTCCCAATACTTTTGGCAATCTAGTGTAATAGTCCAGTATTGGATATTTAGGCTCCATGCACACTGGCTTGATACATTGCTGCTACTATAGGAGTTTTGTATTCTGCCTGTAGAAGCAGCTCCATGTTCCAAGACATACTTTGAGCTCAATGTTTAGAGGCAGGAAAAAAAACCTTCTGGTTCATGTTTCTGATTGGAGCTTTCTGGCAGAAAAAATGCAAAACTCTCCTAAACTCGTCTAAACTTTGTACAATAAAATCTCTATAGGAAAGTTTTTTCTGCCAAGGGAACTGACATTTTTTAAGCCCAGTGTGCATGGAGCCTTATGGAGTCTAAAGATGGAATGTGATGACATTTTCATATTTCTATATTATTTATGTGGTTTAGATATAAAACTGTCCCAGAATATTATTGTCTCAGTCAGTCCTGTTATACTCACTGTAATTCCTCTATCCGGCTTGTTGTCAGAGCTTCCATCAGATCCCTGAATTGAGGACCCTCCAGATTGTTCATAGACAGGTTCAGTGTCCTCAGTGTCTGGTTATTTCTTATTCCAGATGCCAGGTGGGGGCAGGAACTGTCTGTCAGGTGATTCTTATCCAATCTGTAGAAGAAGAGAAGAATGTTACCAGAAGAAAATGAATTTCTCCCCCAGGAATGAACGTAACTATTCTCTACATGAATGGAACTCATTTCTCTTTATTGGAATCATTAATATGAGATCACTTTATAAAAGACGATCGATCATCTACACTATTGGAGGATTTCTCTTTTTGTGGATCCCAATTACTAAATGTGACATGAGAAGTGGATGAGGTGGTGTGATCCATTCATTATTCCTGTATGGGGATTGGACCATACACACTCACACTGACCTCTAGGCTTTCACCTCCAACCTTCTGCTAAGTCTTGGATTCAGTTGTGGAGATTCACTTTGATGGTCACAGAAGTCTCACTCATGTTGTGGAAACTTCATTGACTAAAAGTGACACCATTGTACTTTGGGATTTCCTTTGAACATCATGGTGGAGGATTTGATCTTATGGTGTGGAGAAGATTTTATTATTACTGTTCTTTATTTGGAACTTTTTTAAAAATGTTGTACTAATATTGCTGCACTAATTTTATATCTGCTGATTATAAATTCTCTTCATTAGTTATCAGTGAAATAGTCTCCATACCATTGTTATATATACACTTATAGGGAGTTTTGTGATGAGGAGTCTCACTTTTATTGTTATATTGTCACATTTATATTGTGTGAATGTTATATACTAGTGCTGCAGTCTTCCATATTATACTAGATGTGATAATTCCACCAATAGGGATCAGATATAACAATTCCATTCACTACAAAAATACTTTCATACATGTGAGGAAGGGCAGATCTCCTCCAATCTATTCACAGCTACTTCAATCTATATAACATATAATGTACAAAAATACATAAACATGAAGAGCAACAAAGTTATCTCATAAAATTACAAACATCAAGAGAAAGTTCATAAATGTGTAAAAGCAGATTTCCTACAAGCCATTCACCACTACTTCCATCTCCAATCACCATACAGTGACTTGTGTAGTAAGACCCCTTTCACACTGCAGAGCCGATAAAACAGCCCTAAATCGCTGGTCATTTTTGCGGTGCTTTAGTTGCGCTTTTCGTGCCCTAGTGGGCCGGTGACAATGGGACCTTAAAGTGGAGCTCCACCCATATTTTAAAGTAATTTCCCTCCAAACCCGTTGTGTGTGCTGATAAAGAATTGGCATATTTTCCCCTTAAACTCACTGTTATATACTGTATAGTAGTCGGCACTTCCTGTCCTCGGCCGCGGCCCAGCATTTCCTCCCCTCTCTGCAATGCCTCCTGGGAGATATTTGTCATCAATCCCAGGAGACAATAAGCATCGCTGGGCCGTAGCATCGCTTTTGTTGCCATGGTTACCAAAGCTTCTCATACACAGTGATGGGCGGTGGGGGAGGTGGCTGGAGCATCTCAGCTCTGATGACATACAGAGCCCGGGGGAGGGGACAGACACACCATGTACTGATTTATAATAGAGGAATATGATGGGGCAGTTTTAAGGGGGTATTTCTGATGGGGGCAATATGATGGGGCAGTTTTGATGGGGCAATTCTGATGGGGGCAATTTTGATGGGGCAGTTTTGATGGTGGCAATATGATGGGGCAGTTTTGATAGGGCAATTCTGATGGGGGCAATATGATGGGGCAGTTTTGATGGGGCAATTCTGATGGGGGCAATTTTGATGGGGCAGTTTTGATGGTGGCAATATCATGGGGCAGTTTTGATAGGGCAATTCTGATGGGGCCAATTTTGATGGGGGTAGTTTTGATGGGGCAGTTTTTATGGCGCAATTTTGATGGGGGCAATTTTGATGCGGCAGTTTTGATGGGGCAGTTTTGATGGGGCAATTCTGATGGTGGCAATATGATGGGGCAGTTTTGATGGGGACAGTTTTGATGGGGGCAATATCATGGGGCAGTTTTGATGGGGCAATTCTGATGGAGGCAATTTTAATGGGGCAGTCTTGATGATGGCAATATGATGGGGTAGTTTTGATGGGGCAGTTTTGATGGGGCAATTCTGATGGGGGCAATTTTGATGGGGCAGTTTCAATGGTGGCAATATGATGGGGCATTTTTGATGGGGACAGTTTTGATGGGGGCAATATCATGGGGCAGTTTTGATGGGGCAATTCTGATGGGGGCAATTTTGATGGGGCAGTCTTGATGATGGCAATATGATGGGGTAGTTTTGGTGGGGCAGTTTTGATGTGGGCAATTCTGATGGGGGCAGTTTTGATGGGGCAATATAATCGGGCAGTTTTGATGGTGGCAATATGATGGAGCAGTTTTGATGGAGGCAGTTTTGATGGGGCAATTTTGATGGGGTAGTTTTGATGGGGGCAATATGATGGGGCAGTTTTTATGGGGCAATTCTGATGGTGTCAATATGATGGGGCAGTTTTGATGGGGGAAGTTTTGATGAGGGAATTCTGATGGGGGCAATTTTGATGGGGCAGTTTTGATGGTGGCAATATGATGGGGCAGTTTTGATGGGGACATTCTGATGGGGTCAATTTTGATGGGGCAGTTTTGATTGGGCAATATGATGGGGCAGTTTTGATGGGGCAATTCTGAT
This sequence comes from Aquarana catesbeiana, assembly GCF_042186555.1. Lineage (NCBI taxonomy): Eukaryota > Metazoa > Chordata > Amphibia > Anura > Ranidae > Aquarana > Aquarana catesbeiana. Next base: position 210,055,029 of record NC_133336.1, read on the forward strand.
GGTGGCAATATGATGGGGGAAGTTTTGATGGGGCAATTCTGATGGGGCAATTTTGATGGGGCAATTCTGATGGTGGCAATATGATGGGGGAAGTTTTGATGGGGCAATTCTGATGGGGCAATTTTGATGGGGCAGTTTTGATGGTGGCAAATGAAGGGGCAGTTTTGATGGGGAAAATTTTGATGGGGGGCAGTTTTGATGGGGGCAGTTTTGATGGGGCAGTTTTGATGGGGCAGTTTTGATGGGGCAATTCTGATGGTGGCAATATGATGGGCAGTTTTGATGGTGGCAGTTTTGATGGGGCAATTCTGATGGGGGCAATTTTGATGGGGCAGTTTTGATGGTGGCAATATGATGGGGCAGTTTTGATGGGGGCATGTGATGGGTGTTATGATACGCTTTGCTGGGGGCAATGTGATGCGATTTGTGGGGGGTGTTGTAATGCGAATTGCGGGGAGTGATGTAATGCCATTTGCGGGGGATGTTGTGAAGCAATTTGCAGGGGGCCATGTGATGCGATTTGCGGGGGGTGTTGTGATGTGATTTGCAGGGAGCGATGTGATGCCATTTGTGGGGGTGTTGTGATACGATTTGTGGGGAGCTATGTGATGCGATTTGTGGGGGTGTTGTGATGCAATTTGCGGGGGGGTGTTGTGATGTGATTTGTGGGGAGCTGTATGATGCAATTTGCAGGGGGTGTTGTGATGCGATTTGCGGGGGCTATGTGATGCGATTTGCGGGGGTGTTGTGATGCAATTTGCGGGGGGTGTTGTGATGCGATTTAGGGGAGCTGTATGATGTGATTTGCTGGGGGCAATGTGATGCGATTTTTTCAGTGGGTGTTGTGATACAATTTGCAGGGAGCGATGTGAAGCCATTTGTGGGGGGTGTTGTGATGCGATTTGCGGGGGGGCTATGTGATGTGATTTGTGAGGGTGTTGTGATGCAATTTGCGGGGGGGTGTTGTGATGTGATTTGTGGAGAGCTGTATGATGCAATTTGCAGGGGGTGTTGTGATGCGATTTGCGGGGGCTATGTGATGCGATTTGCGGGGGTGTTGTGATGCGATTTGCGGGGGTGTTGTGATGCGATTTGCGGGGGTGTTGTGATGCGATTTGCGGGGGCTATGTGATGCGATTTGCGGGGGTGTTGTGATGCGATTTGCGGGGGTGTTGTGATGCGATTTGCGGGGGTGTTGTGATGTGATTTGCGGGGGTTGTTGTGATGCAATTTTCTCAGGACGATGTGATGTCATAGAAATTCATCTTTACTTGCTCTACGCCATTTGCAGGTAGGCAATGCAAGAAATAATGCAATTGTAATTTATTTACTTATTCCTGGAGGGAGGTGGGAAGGAGAGGTTTGCATAGCTAAGGGGCAGTAACTTCCTCTGACACTGCCGTAGCTATGGAAACCTGACCTGAAACCTATCACGCTGCTTGTGCTGCACTGAGCATGTGCGAGATCTACAAGGATGAGATCCAGGAAGAAATACAGTCTGGCTTCAGATGCCCACACTTAAGATGGCCACAGCCTGCTGGAAGTTTATAAAATAACAAACTAATGCTATAAACTAACAAAACGGACCTTAGTTTACAGACTAACTTTACTAGAATACATTAAGCTTGTGTATTATAGGGCTATTTTTATTTAAAAAGTATACATTCGGCCGGAACACCGCTTTAAAAAAAGAAAAAAGACCAGTTTTGCGGCGCGTTCAAAGTGCTTGGAAGTGCTGCCCATTCATTTCAATGGGTAGGGGCATTTTGGGAGCGCTATTTATAATGCTCATAACCCGCCCCAAAGATGCTGCTTGCAGGACTTTTTCTAATGTCCCACAAGCACACCGCCCGAGTGTGAAAGAACTCATACAAATAAATGGGAGGCAGTTTTCAGGTGCTATTTCTGGCACTGAAATGTCTGAAAACTGCCTCAGTGTGAAGGGGGTCTAACAGAAATACCAGAGATTCATCCAGATGGATTAAATCAATGCTGATCAACTTCCACCTCTTTGCAGCAACTTCAATCAACCTCCCCCACACCGGTGAGCAAACAGGTCACTTACCAAAAGGTTGGTCCCCACAAGGCCCAGACACGCTTGTTTATATCCTTCCAGCAGCGCCACTTCACTCAAGCCGGCTTCCGATGAGAACAGACTGTGCCACGGAATGTCAGACCTCCAGGTAGTATCTCCAATATCACCCGAGATATCCAGACAATGGCCGCAATCACATTACATAGAAAAGAAAAAGCCTCCATAGTGCATAATCCTTAAATATATATAGAATCACAGATTGTACACTTCCATCATATACACGAGTATACACAGAACTCAGAGCACACACCGCTCCGGACTGCAGCCGTGTATGATGGAGTCCAGGCAGTGACATGGAGCCTTTTTCTTTTCTATGTAATGTGATTGCGGCCATTGTCTGGACACCTCGGGTGATATTGTATTTTTGCACATTATATGTTATAAAGACTGAAGTAGCTGTGAATTTTTATTATTGATCAGTATTGGTGGAGTTATCACATCTACATTAGAAGTGTTGGTATTCGGACACATTGTAGATTGCAGATTTCTCATTTGTCTCCTCACACATTTTATCACTAATGCCCCGTACACACGGTCGGATTTTCCGATGGACAATGTCTGATCGGAGCGTGTTGTCGGAAATTCCGACCGTGTGTGGGCGCCATCGGACATTTTCCATTGGATTTTCCGATACACAAAGTTGGACAGCAGGAGATAAAATTTTCTGACAACGAAATCTGATCGCGTCAATTCCGACCGTGTGTGGCCTGTTCCGACACACAGAGTGCCACGCATGCTCAGAAGAAATTCCGACACGGGACAGCTCATTCTGGTAAACTTAGCGTTCGCAATGGATACAGCACTTTCGTCACGCTGCAATGTTCAAAATGGTTTAATACAGCGCACTCTCTTCTTCTTTATAATGTGAGAAGAATTAAGTAGTTTTGATGCTCATATTCACACACACTTCTCACAAACTTATTTCGTTACTATTTATCGGGATTCCCTCAATATATTTTGATTTCTCACATCTGACAACATATTTTTTTTTTTGGCTTTAATGTAGATTCTTTTTTTGTGTTTCTCTTTTTTAATTTTTTTTTTTGGTGATTTTGATTTGTATTCCCGAAAATGTTTGTGTGTTTTTTGTGACAAGTTCCCACAACACCATTATATGTTGTTCTATTTAATCTGTAGGAGATTGTTTGGTGTTGTTGTCCCTTGTTAATTTCACATTTTATGTTTTTAGAAATGTACCTGAATCGTCACCAACAAACTGTCCTTTTTGGATGAAAACACACACAGGAGAGTAGAATTTACAGAAAAAAATTTATTAAGGGGTCACAACTATAAACAAAGAGGGAGGCAACGCTGGAGAAACTGCAGAAGTGGGCGAAGCCTTGGACCCCCAGGGCAGACATCAATTATTTAAAAGCAAAATTGGGGGCCTGAGGAGTCCTTATCTTAGGGAGGGCAGTCTGGTCCAGAAGTCCCAGAGATCCGGAAAGCAGCAGATGACATCTGTGTCCCCAGGCTGTGGTCATACGAGAGACTGCATCTTCTGTCAGACCAGACTGAACCCAGGGCAATCACTCTCAGGTCTCCCTTCCATGCTTCCTTACAGGCTGTGGCTCTGGTGGTGGAGTTGTGGCAGCAGGAGGAGGAGGATCGTCGATCTCAATGACATCCGTCTTGGGTGTCAGTTCCCCACTCTCCCCCTTACGAAGGACTTTATAAATCAGGTCCTCAGAGATCCTGCATTGGCCCTCCTGCATGCCCTGCAATTTTGTGGCAGCCATGCAGGCAAAGGCCTCTTCAGGACTGGGGAAGGCTCAGAGGGACGCAGAAGCCTCCTGGATCAGCCTGTATGCTGAATCCTGCACGGGACTGGGAGTCATCTTCCTGGCTCGTTTATGTGGCAGGCGGAGGGGAGGGACCTGAGACTCAGTCAGGCTTCTCTTGGCTGACACTAATCCCCGCCTCCTCCTGGCTGCCACATTCCACAGCCTCCTCCTCGCTGAGGTCTTCCTGTGTATGAAAAAGGGACATAGTTTTAGTATTTTTTACATCAATTACACACAATTTTCACCTCCTGACTGCTGCAAATTGAATGTTAACAAATATAACAGACTATCCTTCTGAGCCCAGCAGTTTTCATTCTTGTCCCAATTTTGGGTGCCCACTACTGTCTATTGATATGTAAAACACTTTTTTAAATCAGCAAATAGTGATCAATAATAACATCTAGTAAACAACATTTATTTATTGGGGAAGCGATGGACGCATGGTAACAAGACACTGGTCACCGCCCACACCCATAACTGGCCTTCACAGTAAGGAGCACATGGAGGGCATATACATACAAGAAAAGGACAATTCCATAGCTCAACTCACCAACCAGTCTGCTGACCAACCAAATTTACCTGTCTAACCGTATGTTAAAAGCAGGGGTTTAGTTAGCACACATTTGCAAACGCATGTGAAAGCTGCAAGGCCTCGTCAAGGCACCCTGTATTACTTGCAGTCCTAACACTAAATTTATAAGTGTCTCCACAGTGGAAGCACATGCATTGAATGGATAGGTGTGAGACAGGTGAGCCTGGAGGCCACCCTAGCCCCCTTAAAGGGACAGGACACACACTGGACACCCAGCAAGAGCAGCAAAGGCGTCCAGTGTGTCCCCGACCCAAATATACAAACGGTAACAAGACACTGGTCACCGCCCACACCCATAACTGGCCTTCACAGTAAGGAGCACATGGAGGGCATATACATACAAGAAAAGGACAATTCCATAGCTCAACTCACCAACCAGTCTGCTGACCAACCAAATTTACCTGTCTAACCGTATGTTAAAAGCAGGGGTTTAGTTAGCACACATTTGCAAACGCATGTTTGCGTGTGCTTCCATAAGTGTGGAGACACTTATAAATTTAGTGTTAGGACTGCAAGTAATACAGGGTGCCTTGACGAGGCCTTGCAGCTTTCACATGCGTTTGCAAATGTGTGCTAACTAAACCCCTGCTTTTAACATACGGTTAGACAGGTAAATTTGGTTGGTCAGCAGACTGGTTGGTGAGTTGAGCTATGGAATTGTCCTTTTCTTGTATGTATATGCCCTCCATGTGCTCCTTACTGTGAAGGCCAGTTATGGGTGTGGGCGGTGACCAGTGTCTTGTTACCGTTTGTATATTTGGGTCGGGGACACACTGGACGCCTTTGCTGCTCTTGCTGGGTGTCCAGTGTGTGTCCTGTCCCTTTAAGGGGGCTAGGGCGGCCTCCAGGCTCACCTGTCTCACACCTATCCATTCAATGCATGTGCTTCCACTGTGGAGACACTTATAAATTTAGTGTTAGGACTGCAAGTAATACAGGGTGCCTTGACGAGGCCTTGCAGCTTTCACATGCGTTTGCAAATGTGTGCTAACTAAACCCCTGCTTTTAACATACGGTTAGACAGGTAAATTTGGTTGGTCAGCAGACTGGTTGGTGAGTTGAGCTATGGAATTGTCCTTTTCTTGGATGGACGCATGGTAGACTAGCTCCGCACTATCCTGGGCCTTAACGGGAGAATACAGCGACTAAAAGCCCCATCTACCTTCACAAACTACCGGGTACAAACCGGCAACATCTCCGGATGCCTTCCCGCAAGAGAAAAGGTACGACAAAACCAGGGAAGATGACTGATTTCCTCATACAGCCGCGCCGTCTCCCTGTCCAAGATGGCGCCGGCAGACATGCAGACGATATGCGCGGCCTAAGCTCCGGCACACAGAGAAGCCAGCACGGGAGACAGGGAACCAGCCACACATCCACTAAACCTCCTAACGGACAAGGTCAGTACCCACCACCCCCATCGGCATCATCTAGCCCTGCCAAAAGCAAATTGAAAATGTCCTCAGTTTCGGCGGAGACAGCGGACATCAGTGGCTTTGAGTCCTCCCTTGATGATACAAGAGAACTACAGGACTCCATTATTGACTTTCCCACACAAAACCAGCCAGTTATGGACACAACGCTCAAGGACATGCTGGTGTCCCTGCGTTCTACACTACATGCTGACATGCTAGCATTCACACAGCAATTCAAAACAGAGGTGGCAGCAGTAGATTCCAGAGTAACTCACATAGAGTCAAAGATGGGGGAATTTACATCTACCTTCAATGACCTAGTAGATGCGCATAATGACAGGGATGATGAAATCCACGCCATTAAAACAAAATTAGCGGATTTGGAAGACAGATCGAGACGTAACAATGTCAAAATCCGGGGGATACCCGAATCGATCGAACCCCAAGACCAAAAAGAATACTTCACAAACATAATGAAAACAGCACTCCCAGAAACGCCCCTGGAGGATCTGATCATCGATCGGATTCACCGCCTTCCAAGACCCAGAAATATCCCGGAACATCTCCCCAGAGATAAAATAGTGAGAATCCACTTTTACCATATAAAAGATCAGTTTATGATGTTAGTCAGAAGAAGAGAAAACCTTCCACAAGAGCTACAGGATCTCTCCTTCTATGCTGACTTGTCTGCATTCACCATGCAACAGCGAAGACAGCTTGCAACTATAACTAAACCACTAAACAACCATCACATCCAGTACAGATGGCTGTACCCAGCAAAGCTTCTAATCACAAAAGAAGGCAAATCACAAGTGATTACAAATATTAAAGAAGGAATCTGTCTCCTGAGAGAGTGGCAACTCATTGATCCAAGCAACATCGGATATGACAAACCACACTCTCCCTCATCCACCCGAGCCAGTTCTGACACAGAAACGGGCTGAAATCCAACTAAATTAACAACGAGGAACCCCAATTGGCCCAGGAACAGCCACTTAGCCATTGTTGCTTTACCCCCCGAACTAAAAACGGAATAATATCCGTACAGATTCCTTACGGGATCGCTCTTTTTTATTGCTTGGTTTGGACACTCTATTCTTCTTGAATTTTTTTTTCTTTTCCCCTCTTCTCTCTCCCTTTTTGTTTTTCTATTTACTCTTATATACAGGAACAAACGGTCGGACACATAGAACAGAGATACCAGAACTCCAGGGACCCTTGCTGCACCATCTCCACCACGAGGATAACCAACAACATCAAATCAACCCACTGCCTTCCTACATCACTCACTCCACCAAAGGTACGACGCACAAAAACAGCAGAATGTCTTTTACTATCACATTGTTAAACGTTAAAGGTTTAAATAGCCCTCATAAACGACAAATGGCCTGGAAGGAAGCGTCAAGGCTAAAGAGTGACATCATATGTTTTCAAGAGACACACTTTATTGCAGACAAACCCTCCAGCATTCAGTAATCGCAGATTTCCCTGAGTTTTCACAGCAAACGGCCCAAAGAAAAAAGGAGGCGTAGCAATTGCCATAGGAGACAATATCTCATTCTCAGAAATCACAACTCATCTGGACACTTCAGGCAGGTATATCATACTAGTATGCGAAATTTCTGCAGTAAAGTACACTCTGGTTAACATATACCTGCCAAACAACAACCAATTGAGATTCCTTAAAAAAATTTGGAAAAAAGTAGAATCCCTGAAACAGGGTCATGTAATCTTGTGCGGAGATTTCAACGCAATACCTGACAAAACCATTGACTGCACTAACCCTAAGCAAGTGACTTACCGAAGAACAACACTGGGAAAATTTATCAACACATCAGAACTATTCGACGTATGGAGATGCCAACATTCTTCAGAGAAGGATTTTACCTTTTTTTCTAATGTGCATAACACCTACTCGCGCATAGATTTATTTTTGGTAGACAAATTTTTATTACAGAAAATTGTAAAATCAGACATTGATATTATATCCTGGTCTGACCATGCTCCAGTTTCCATTAGCGTGGGAGGGAGGAATGCCGAGACAGGAGCGAATAGATGGCGGAACGACATTTTTACTATGTCCAAACCAGAAAATCTTAAATCACTTAGAAGTTCACTAAAAGAATTTTTTGAAATTAATGCTCCTTCGGTATCTGACCCTTTCACACTGTGGAACACTCATAAGGTGGTCATGAGAGGACTTTTAATACAACTAAGCGCTAGGGCCAAGAGGCAGAGGGCGGCGAGGGTTAATGACCTGCTCAATAAAATGAAGTCCCTAGAATCATCCAACAAACAAAATTCTACCCAAAAGACAAGAGACCTATTATTCTATGCCAGACAAGAATTAAGAACCACCCTGGTTTCTCAGCAGGAGAACCGCCTTCGCACCTTAAAAGCACAAAACTACCGTTGCAGCAACAAGGCGGGGAAACTGCTGGCAAACCAATTAAAAGAAAAAATGGCAAAACAAAGAATTCTGCACATAGAGAACCCAAAAGCAAAAAAAAAGTCTTTAACCCCAAAGAAATAGCAGACGCTTTCTGTGACTACTATGAGGTATTATACAACCTCAAGGACGACCCTAACACATCCCAACCTTCAGACAATCTGATCTCAGAATTTCTGGAAGCCATAAACCTTCCAAAAGTCCCACAACCAGCACTTAACAAACTAAACTTACCCTTTACTACCCATGAAATTGAGAAAACAATTAAAAACATGCCTCATGGTAAGTCACCAGGACCAGATGGCTATTCATCTGAATATTATCAACTGTTTCAAACGGAATTATCCCCTTACCTAAAGCAGGTCTTTGATGCCGCAATGTCCAATGCCTCGTTCCCAAAAGATATGTTAACTGCTACTATTATAACGCTGCCAAAACCCGGTAAGGACTTATCTGCTCCACAAAATTTCAGACCCATCTCTTTGTTGAATGTGGATGTGAAATTATACGCTAAGATTATAGCCAATAGATTGTCTTTGTTATTACCAGTTCTCATCAATCAAGACCAAGTGGGTTTTGTATCAGGCAGGCAAACGAATGACGCTACTAGGAGAATGGTAAATATAATCCATCTTGCGGAGGAGTCTCAAAGGCCTTCTCTGCTCCTTACTTTGGATGCGGAGAAGGCCTTTGATAGAGTCCACTGGAGATATTTGGCCAGGGTACTAGAGAAATTCGGTCTGATAGGCCCAATTCAGCAGGCAATTCTAGCCCTGTACTCATCCCCATCAGCATATGTTTTCACCGAAGGTTTGTTCTCTAGAAATTTTCAAATAACAAATGGGACAAGACAGGGGTGCCCATTGTCACCCTTAATCTTCGCATTGATTATGGAACCACTAGCAGAAACAATTAGAAGTAACACAATGATCAGAGGCATCCCATCCCAAGATAATGAACACAAAATATCATTATTCGCAGATGACGTTATCTTAACACTATCTGACCCGTACAAATCATTAAAAGCAGCACACGCAACACTAACACAATTCAGCAAAGTAGCATATTATAAAGTTAATGCCTCCAAATCCAGTATTTTAGGAATAGCAATTGACAAAACCACTAAATCAACCATGCAAAAAGACTTCCCATACCCATGGTCCACAGATTCTATCTCCTACCTAGGATTACAACTAACAACACCCGTAGCCAAACTATTCCAACTCAACTACCAACCTTTATTGAATGACTTCAAAAAAGATATTCTTAAATATCAGAAACTTCACCTTTCATGGCACGGCCGCCTAGCAGCATATAAAATGCTACTTTTACCAAAACTAATGTACCTCTTCAGGGCCCTCCCAATACCTATCCCAACCCCATTCTTCAAAGCTATGCAAACACAAATGACAAACTTTATCTGGGAAGGCAAAAGAACTAGATTCCCAGCCCAAATGCAAGGGAAACACAAAGAGGTGGGAGGTCTAGGAATTCCAAATCTAAAAGACTATCACGCTGCAGCAATTCTAGATCAACTGAGAAACTGGTTTAGCCAAAAAGAGACAAAACATTGGTGCCAACTAGAACAAAACTGGATTTACCCCAGATCCCTTCAATCACTTATACTAGCACACAACATACATCCAATCGTAGTTCAAATTAACCATCCCACTATACAGGCCACTTTACAGGCATGGTCTCATCTAAAAAAGTTCACCAATCCCAAAGCGAGCCACACGGAAATTCCTATCCCACTAGAAGCACTTCACTGGCTGATCCCGAATGTCTCCTTGACACAATGGCACAAAGTAAACATTCTATTACTGGAAGACATAACAAGTACAGGCAGTGTAGCTCCTTTTGGTGTACTGCAGGAAAGATTCAACCTAAACCCCTCAGAATTCTTGACATACCTACAGATAGTTTCATGGTTTAAGACATGGAAAGTATCTGACTCTCAAATCCCAACACAAGCATGGAAATATCTTCAATCCACCAACCTAAAAGCAAAAGGCATATCCCAGATGTATACCCTAATCCATGACAAAAGAACATTCACGAAATTCAATACTCTAAATAGATGGGAGACAGAACTGGGCCAAAAATTCACTGATAAACAATGGTCACTAGCATTCCAGTGTAACCGCAGATTCTCGAGGTGCTCCAACTATGAGGAACTGGCGGCAAAATTATTAGCAAGATGGCATTACGCGCCATACATGATGGCGAAATTCTCCAGTGAAAACTCTAACTTGTGCTGGAGAGGGTGCGGGCAGGTGGGAACCCTGGTCCACATGCTCTGGTCTTGCCAGCATATTAGAAGCTTCTGGTCAGAAATATTCAAATTAATAGCGAAAACCACAGGTGTTTTCACCACACCTTCAGCTGAGAAAGCAATTTTAAGTATAAACATGGTAGACTACCCTATCCTAGTCAGATCAATAGCGATGCATATTCTATTTGCTGCCAGGTCCTTATTGGTGAGCAGATGGAAATCCAATGAAATCCCAAGCGTAAGAGAACTGAAAACAAAAATCAATATAATTTCTGAGTATGAAAAAATAATGGCATTCAAAGATGGCACTCAAGCAAAATACACGTCTAATTGGAATATATGGAACACAATGTACCAAAGCTTGGTATAATCTGTTACCTGTAGTGGGACACCCACATAAGATAACCCTTTCCTTCCTTTCCTTTCTTTGTTTTTTTTTTTTTATTTAGTTTTGCTTTTCTTCTTCCTTTATCTCTTAACAGTTTTTGCACTAATGGTGTGTTGATCTAACGCCATAATCTTTACCTCAACGGGTTAATATAAAACAAGGAACAAGTTTGATTAAGTATCACATATTCATTAAAGATAAGTACTTACATATGTTTTACAAAACGGCATAGTTTACCAACACTGTTGTTGATAACATTGACAACAATACATTCACTGAAAATTACAAGTGATATTATATGTGGACTCATATTCAATATGTCTGTATCATTTGTTTTTTCTTTGTATCATTAACCAACTTCGGCTGAAGAAACCTGATGTATCTTCTTAATTTGTACGCATGTTAAATTTCAATAAAAATTATTCTTAAAAAAAACAAAAACATTTATTTATTGACCAGAAATCTGTAGAAGAATGCTATACCTGACTCCAGCTGGGCTCCTCCACTTCTTCCTGGCTGGAAGGCTCAGGTTGGACATCAGAAGCCTCAGCTGGTATGGAAGGAAGCGTGGAAGGAAGAGTAGAGAGGGATTCCCTGACTTCAGTCTGGTCTGACAGAAATCACAGTCTCTCGTAGTACCACAGCCTGGGGACATAAATGTCATCTGCTGCAGCTCCGTATCTCTGGGAATCTGTGACCTTCTTGCGCTCCCTAAGATAAGTGCTCCTCAGGCCACCAATTTAAGCTTTCAAATAGGTGATGGTTGCTGTGGGGACCACCGGCTTCACCAACTCCAGCAGTTTCTCCAGCGCTGCCTGCCTCTTCTGTTTGTGGTTATAATGGGGGTGTCTGACCTGCCACAGACAGGGCAGCTCTCTGTACTTGTCAATAAACAGGGGCAGGAAATTGTGGTCGTTGAACCCATCCATTTTCTCTGCAAGACACAACACAAGACAAACCCTAATGTCAGGCCAAACTCCCCTAATCTTGTTACAATATAGGCTTCCATTTCGAAGCAGTATAGGCCCAAGTTTAGATCCTACCTTCGTTAGCACGATTGGCGTCTCCGATGCTCCTTCCTCCGCTCACAGATCGTACGTAAGACGCGCGCGTTACGATTTATACACACTGCGCATGCATATAACTCCGCCCGCCCCTGAAGTTCTTTCTAGTCTATTCCCCGCCCCTTTTCGTTCGGCGCAGTGGGGGAAGAGCACATGGCGGATAGACAGCAGGTGCTTGCTAACTGTAGCAACGAGGAGGAGGAGGAGGAAAGGCCGGAGCCTGAAACGTCCCGATCCATAAGGAGATTAAAGGACTCAAATATGTCCTTTGGGGAGATGTTGGAGATGGTGGACATCCTGAAGAGGGCCGACTATAAGGGAAAGTATGGGCCTTACCCCAACACCAATGTCCGAAAGGCCAAGATCATGGCGAAAGTGGTCAGGAGTCTGCACCGGAATTTTGGGGTACAACGATCCAAAGATCAGCTCAGGAAGCGGTGATCGGACCTCAAATTAAGAGAACATGAGCAGTACAGAAAGATCCGGAGAGTGCTGCAAAAAAGTAAGTAGTTGTGCTGTGTTCCTATTTTTTTGGTGTTTATTACGTTTGTGCTGCTCCATGTGCTTTTAGGAACTGTTGTACAGTTTAAAATGGCAACTTTCATGTTCATGGGCACATTATTCGTTCGGATCACACATTTTTATTTCGGACAATAAAATACCATTGTTTAGGCCATATGCATTTGGCCACCATTTTGACGCCCTATACTTGTCTTCAAAGAATTGGGTTGTGTAGATGGCTTTGTTACTAGAATGAAATGCAAACTAGATTGTGTGTAAGGAGAGGACACTGAGCAGCTGTTTTCACGTCTGGACACTGGAGCACTAGTGTGGGACACAAGAACACCCTTTTTATTAGGGGGCCCACACAGGTGCTCCAGTGTATACTATAGGGGGGTCTCCATCTGTGAAGCTTGTACAAAACAGGTAAAGTATTGCAGCTTGACAAAGGACACTAAAAAAGCTACATCTTGGAACTCTGCTAAAATTGACAATTGTACCCCACTTCCAAGCAATGTTTCATCTTTATAGTTCTGCCATCAAATATCTGTGTGCTAATTATACCATTTTTGTTTTACATAGGGGAGAAAAGACTCGGAGGACACCCCTCATCCGAGGAGACCAGAGCCCCCCCCCCTCTGGAAGAAGGGGAAATCCCCCCAACACAAGATGAGCAGGAGGAAGAAGACGTGGTGGAAGTAGTCACCACAACAGGTGAGTGTCTGCGACCACAGGCTCAGATAAGAGATGGATGGCGGCATTTTTTTTAAACCAAATTTATTTTGGGGTTCCTCTCTTTTTAGGTGATCGTGAGGTTGTGGATGAAGATCCTTTCACATCCGAAAGTGCCCAGATCCTGATCGGGGAGATCATGGGGTGTAATTTACAGTTGGAAAACATCAAGCAAAACATCAATGATGTTATTCCAAAATATAAAAACATCATTGATGTTTTGGGGCGAGTTTAAAGCCCCTCCAAATCACTTTCTTCTTTTGTGTGCTACAATGTGCGAAATGTTTTTGTGATTTTTCCCTAAGCCAAATTTGGAGGATGCACACAGTGTGTCAACATGTGCTATCTGCCATCACGGGAGATCAATGGACGCATTTTGGGGGTGCAACCCCTTCCTCAATAATAAAGTAGCGGTGAGGAAGGGCTTTCTCCCCCAAAACACGTCCCTTGATACCCCGTGATGGCAGCTAGCACATGTTGACATTGTGAAATTTGTGTGCATCTTCCAAATTTGGCTTTTCCTGGGGTGATTTCCCCCCATCTGAACGCAATATCAAACACAGTTCCTAAATACTCATGTCTGATATTGCCTTCAAGTTCTACCAAATGTGACGTTTGTAAGATCAAGATTTGTGTCTTTCTTGTGGCTTTTACACAGGCCTGTTTTCTATAAAATGCACATTTTGATTTTGGATAATGACAACACAAAAATTGTTATACAACAAACATGTTGGTTTGTCAGAAAAACCTTTGGTAAATGCACATGTGATTGTGCAGGTATTAAAAAGATTGTTCATCAAGAATGTGTGGATTATTGTCTCAACGCTACAACATTTTTGGGGTGATGTAATTGTTGTTTTATGAGAAAATGGGGGTAATTTCCTAAGAGCAAATACTCTTTGCACTACAAGTGCAGTTTCAGTGTAGTAGTGCAAAGTGTCTTTGCATTTAGTAAATAACAGCCAACAGTGCTTTGTATAAGGTTACACAATCACGACATTTTCTGAACTCCACACATTTCTGTCAGGGTCAGCTCAAACAAACACAAGCAGTAAATGTCCACAAAGAAGAGCCTGGGGGGAGATGCCTGTCGAGAACTTGAGGTCCTGCAGGCTTCTCCCTGTGGCCAAATACCGCAAGGTAGCGACCAACCTCTGCTCCGGAGTGATTGCTTGCCTCATGCAGGTATCCTTCCTGCTGATATAGGGGGTCAGCGAAGCCAACAGACGGTGAAACACGGGGTCCGTCATCCGGAGAAAGTTCCTGAAATCATCAGGATTATTCACACGGATCTCACGGAGCAAAGGCATATGACAGAACTGGTCACGCTGAAGCAACCAATTCTTGGTCCATGAACTCCTCCCCACCCTGTTCATGGACTGGACTTGTGTCAAGGTCAGGACCCCAACACCAAGCCCCCGCACAGCACGAACTCTACGAGGAGTACACATACGAAACATGGCTAGAAGACGATCGGCTGCTCAGAACGAAGTAACAGAATGCACTGAAGAACAGCAAGGCCTGTGAAGAGCGACCTGAAAAACAGTAACGAACGAACAAGAATACAATGACTAAGTCACGCGGAACTTGCTTGCACGCACTGAAGAGCAGATACAAACCCACAAGCACAAACTGAACAGCAGAAAACGATCTGAAAGCCACGAGTCTGAAAAAGCGCGAATCGTCTCTCACCAAACTTTTACTAACACGAGATTAGCAAAAGGAGCCCAAAGGGTGCCGCGCTTGGTTCTGAACCGGCCTTTTCTAGTCTCGTCGTACGTGGTGTACGTGACCGTGTGAAATTCCGACAACTTTGTGCGACCGTGTGTAGGCAAAACAAGTTTGAGCCAACATCCGTCGGAAAAAATCCAAGGATTTTGTTGTCGGAATGTCCGAACAATGTCCGACCGTGTGTACGGGGCTATATACATAGAATTATATTATACTATTTGTACTTCTATATCAGACTTCCTGCTGGCGGCTGGTTTTCATTCATTAGATTTGCACAAAGTTGTTCATGTTTTTTAGTGCAGATATTAAATGTTTTATATTTTTATATCCAGCTTTAGAGAACTGTCTGATATTGGTGATATATAAAGACAACCAGGAGATGAAATATATCTCCATTATTAAGTTTATGTAGTTTAGACATACACTATATTACCAAAAGTATTGTGACGCCTGCCTTTACAAGCACATGAACTTTAATGGCATCTCAGTCTTAATCCTCGTACACACAATCAGATTTTTGGATGACCGTTCGTCCATTTTTTTGTGGCATGCTAGTCTCATATCGAAAGTGAAGAGGTTACTCTCCATATGAAAATTCCCTTCTGACAGAATACAACTTCAGAAGTGACGTGATGTGTTGAATAGTTTTGTATGTATTCTTTCATTTCTTAGCATGCATAGTCTTGCTCTCACAATTTATTTTGGATTAAACAAAAATCAGATACTGAGTTCATGTACGATAAAAATTTTATAGCCTGCACATCCAGCTTTTGTCGGACGAAAAATTGGAATTGGCTGTCAAAAGCACCATACTAACGATCATGTTGGATTAGAAGGCCTGGCTTGCAGTCTCCACTCTAAATAATACCAAAGATGTTCTATCGGGTTGAGGTCAGGTCTCTGTGCAGGCCAGTCAAGTTCCTCCACCCCAAACTCACTCATCTATGTCTTTATGGACCTTGCTTTGTGCACTGGCAAATCATTTGGTGGAGGGGTGATTATGGTGTGGGGGGTATTATGGAGTGGGGGGAGGGGGGATTATGGTGTGGGGGGAGGGGGGATTATGGTGTGGGGGGTGTTTTTCAGGGGTTGGATTTGGCCTCTTAATTCCAGTGAAGGGAACTCTTAAGGCATCAGCATACCAAGACATTTTGGACAATTTCATTCTCTCAACTTTGTGGGAACAGTTTGGGGATGGCTCCTTCCTGTTCCAAAATGACTGTGTACCAGTGCACAAAGCAAGGTCCATAAAAACATGGATGAGCGAGTTTGGGGTGGAGGAACTTGACTGGCCTGCACAGAGTCCTGACCTCAACCCGATAGGACGCCTTTGGGATGAATTAGAGCAGAGTCTGCGAGCCAGGCCTTCTCATCCAACATTAGTGCCTGACCTCACAAATGTGCTTCTGGAAGAATGGTCAAACATTCCCATAGACACACTCCTAAACCTTGTGGACAGCATTCCCAGAAGAAATTAAGCTGTTATAGCTGAAAAGGGTGGGCCAACTCCATATTGAACCCTACAGACTAAGACTGGGATGCCATTAAAGTTCATGTGTGTGTAAAGACAGGTGTCCTAATACTTTTGGTAATCTAGTGTAATAGTCCAGTATTGGATATTTAGGCTCCATGCACACTGGCTTGATACATTGCTGCTACTATAGGAGTTTTGTATTCTGCCTGTAGAAGCAGCTCCATGTTCCAAGACATACTTTGAGCTCAATGTTTAGAGGCAGGAAAAAAACCTTCTGGTTCATGTTTCTGATTGGAGCTTTCTGGCAGAAAAAATGCAAAACTCTCCTAAACTCGTCTAAACTTTGTACAATAAAATCTCTATATGAAAGTTTTTTCTGCCAAGGGAACTGACATTTTTTAAGCCCAGTGTGCATGGAGCCTTATGGAGTCTAAAGATGGAAAGTGATGACATTTTCATATTTCTATATTATTTATGTGGTTTAGATATAAAACTGTCCCAGAATATTATTGTCTCAGTCAGTCCTGTTATACTCACTCTAATTCCTCTATCCGGCTTGTTGTCAGAGCTTCCATCAGATCCCTGAATTGAGGACCCTCCAGATTGTTCCCAGACAGGCTCAGTGTCCTCAGTGTCTGGTTATTTCTTATTCCAGATGCCAGGTGGGGGCAGGAACTGTCTGTCAGGTGATTACCCATCAATCTGTAGAAGAAGAGAAGAATGTTACCAGAAGAAAATGAATTTCTCCCCCAGGAATGAATGTAACTATTCTCTACATGAATGGAACTCATTTCTCTTTATTGGAATCATTAATATGAGATCACTTTATAAAAGACGATCGATCATCTACACTATTGGAGGATTTCTCTTTTTGTGGACCCCAATTACTAAATGTGACATGAGAAGTGGATGAGGTGGTGTGATCCATTCATTATTCCTGTATGGGGATTGGACCATACACACTCACACTGACCTCTAGGCTTTCACCTCCAACCTTCTGCTAAGTCTTGGATTCAGTTGTGGAGATTCACTTTGATGGTCACAGAAGTCTCACTCATGTTGTGGACACTTCATTGACTAAAAGTGACACCATTGTACTTTGGGATTTCCTTTGAACATCATGGTGGAGGATTTGATCTTATGGTGTGGAGAAGATTTTATTATTACCGTTCTTTATTTGGAACTTTTTTGAAAATGTTGTACTAATATTGCTGCACTAATTTTATATCTGCTGATTATAAATTCTCTTCATTAGTTATCAGTGAAATAGTCTCCATACCATTATTATATATACACTTATAGGGAGTTTTGTGATGAGGAGTCTCACTTTTATTGTTATATTGTCACATTTATATTGTGTGAATGTTATATACTAGTGCTACAGTCTTCATATTATACTAGATGTGATAATTCCACCAATAGGGATCAGATATAACAATTCCATTCACTACAAAAATACTTTCATACATGTGAGGAAGGGCAGATCTCCTCCAATCTATTCACAGCTACTTCAATCTATATAACATATAATGTACAAAAATACATAAACATGAAGAGCAACAAAGTTATCTTATAAAATTACAAATATCAAGAGAAAGTTCATAAATGTGAAAAAGCAGATTTCCTACAAGCCATTCACCACTACTTCCATCTCCAATCACCATACAGTGACTTGTGTAGTAAGACCCCTTTCACACTGCAGAGTCGATAAAACATCCCTAAATCGCCGGTCATTTTTGAGGTGCTTTAGCTGCGCTTTTCGTGCGCTTGTGGGCCGGTGACAACGGGACCTTAAAATGGAGCTCCACCCATATTTTAAAGTAATTTCCCTCCAAATCTGCTGTGTGTGCTGATAAAGAATTGGCCTATTTTTTCCTTAAACTCACTTTTATATACTGTATAGTAGTTGGCACTTCCTGTCCTCAGCCGCGGCCCAGCATTTCCTCCCCTCTCTGCAATGCCTCCTGGGAGATATTTGTCATCAATCCCAGGAGACAATAGGCATCGCTGGGCCGTAGCATCGCTTTTGTTGCCATGGTTACCAAAGCTTCTCATACACAGTGATGGGCGGTGGGGGAGGTGGCTGGAGCATCTCAGCTCTGATGACATACAGAGCCCGGGGGAGGGGACAGACACACCATGTACTGATTTATAATAGAGGAATATGATGGGGCAGTTTTAAGGGGGCAATTCTGATGGGGCAGTTTTGATGGGGCAGTTCTGATGGAAGCAATTTTGATGGGGCAGTTTTGATGGTGGCAATATGATGGGGCAGTTTTTTATTGGGCAATTTTTATGGGGCAGTTTTGATGGGGGCAGTTTTGATGGTAGCAATATGATGGGGCAGTTTTGATGGGGGCAGTTTTGATGGGGCAATATGATGGGGCAGTTTTGGTGGGGCGATTCTGATGGGGGCAGTTTTGATAGGGGTATAATGGGGCAGTTTTGATGGTGGCAATATGATGGAGCAGTTTTGATGGGGCAGCTTTGATGGGCCAGTTTTGATGGGGGCAATTCTGATGGTGTTAATATGATGGGGCAGTTTTGATGGGGAAGTTTTGATGGGGCAATTCTGATGGGGGCAATTTTGATGGGGCTGTTTTGATGGTGGCAATATGATGGGGCAGTTTTGATGGGGCAGTTCTGATGGTGGCAATATGATGGGGCAGTTTTGATGGGGCAATTCTGATGGGGGCAATTTTGATGGACCAGTTTTGATGGTGGCAATATGATGGGGCAGTTTTGATGGGGGCATGTGATGGGTGTTATGATACGCTTTGCTGGGGGCAATGTGATGCGATTTGTGGGGGGTGTTGTGATGCGAATTGCGGGGAGTGATGTAATGCCATTTGCGGGGGATGTTGTGAAGCAATTTGCAGGGGGCCATGTGATGCGATTTGCGGGGGTGTTGTGATGTGATTTGCAGGGAGCGATGTGATGCCATTTGTGGGGGTGTTGTAATACGATTTGTGGGGGGCTATGTGATGTGATTTTTGGTTGTGTTGTGATGCAATTTTTGGGGGGTGTTGTGATGCGATTTACGGGAGCTGTATGATGTGATTTGCTGGAGGCAATGTGATGCGATTTTTTCGGGGGGTGTTGTGATACAATTTGCAGGGAGCAATGTGAAGCCATTTGTGGGGGGTGTTGTGATGCGATTTGCGGGGGCTATGTGATGCGATTTGTGAGGGTGTTGTGATGCAATTTGCGGGGGGTGTTGTGATGTGATTTGTGGGGAGCTGTATGATGCGATTTGCAGGGGGTATTGTGATGCGATTTGCGGGGCTATGTGATGCGATTTGCGGGGGTGTTGTGATGCAATTTGCGGGGGGTGTTGTGATGTGATTTGTGGGGAGCTGTATGATGCGATTTGCAGGGGGTGTTGTGATGCGATTTGCGGGGCTATGTGATGCGATTTGTGGGGGTGTTGTGATGCAATTTGCGGGGGTGTTGTGATGCGATTTGCGGGGGTGTTGTGATGCAATTTGCGGGGGTGTTGTGATGTGATTTGCGGGGGCTATGTGATGCGATTTGCGGGGGTGTTGTGATGCGATTTGCGGGGGTTGTTGTGATGTGATTTGTGGGGGCTATGTGATGCGATTTGCGGGGGGCTATGTGATGCGATTTGCGGGGGTGTTGTGATGCGATTTGCGGGGGTGTTGTGATGCGATTTGCGGGGGGTTGTTGTGATGCAATTTTCTCAGGACGATGTGATGTCATAGAAATTCATCTTTACTTGATCTACGCCATTTGCAGGTAGGCAATGCAAGAAATAATGCAATTGTAATTTATTTACTTATTCCTGGAGGGAGGAGGGGAGGAGAGGTTTGCATAGCTAAGGGGCAGTAACTTCCTCTGACACTGCCGTAGCTATGGAAACCTGACCTGAAACCTATCACACTGCTTGTGCTGCACTGAGCATGTGCGAGATCTGCAAGGATGAGATCCAGGAAGAAATACAGTCTGGCTTCAGATGCCCACACTTAAGATGGCCACGGCCTGCTGGAAGTTTATAAAATAACAAACTAATGCTATAATCTAACAAAACGGACCTTAGTTTACAGACTAACTTTACTAGAATACATTAAGCTTGTGTATTATAGGGCTATTTTTATTTAAAAAGTATACATTCGGCCGGAACACAGCTTTAAAAAAAGAAAAAAGACCAGTTTTGCGGCGCGTTCAAAGTGCTTGGAAGTGCTGCCCATTCATTTCAATGGGTAGGGGCGTTTTGGGAGCGCTATTTATAATGCTCATAACCCGCCCCAAAGATGCTGCTTGCAGGACTTTTTCTAATGTCCCACAAGCGCACCGCCCCAGTGTGAAAGCACTCATACAAATAAATGGGAGGCAGTTTTCAGGTGCTATTTCTAGCGCTGAAATGTCTGAAAACTGCCTCAGTGTGAAGGGGGTCTAACAGAAATACCAGAGATTCATCCAGATGGATTAAATCAATGCTGATCAACTTCCACCTCTTTGCAGCAACTTCAATCAACCTCCCCCACACCGGTGAGCAAACATGTCACTTACCAAAAGGTTTGTCCCCACAAGGCCCAGACACGCTTGTTTATATCCTTCCAGCAGCGCCACTCCACTCAAGCCGGCTTCCGATGAGAACAGACTGTGCCACGGAATGTCAGACCTCCAGGTAGTATCTCCAATATCACCCGAGGTATCCAGACAATGGCCGCAATCACATTACATAGAAAAGAAAAAGCCTCCATAGTGCATAATCCTTAAATATATATAGAATCACAGATTGTACACTTCCATCATATACACGAGTATACACAGAACTCAGAGCACACACCGCTCCGGACTGCAGCCGTGTATGATGGAGTCCAGGCAGTGACATGGAGGCTTTTTATCTTCTATGTAATGTGATTGCGGCCATTGTCTGGACACCTCGGGTGATATTGTATTTTTGTACATTATATGTTATACAGATTGAAGTAGCTGTGAATTTGTATTATTGATCAGTATTGGTGGAGTTATCACATCTACATTAGAAGTGTTGGTATTCGGACACATTGTAGGTAGCAGATTTCTCATTTGTCTCATCACACATTTTATCACTAAGTGTAGGGCTCTATACATAGAATTATATTATACTATTTGTACTTCTATATCAGACTTCCTGCTGGCGGCTGGTTTTCATTCATTCGATTTGCACAAAGTTGTTCGTGTTTTTTAGCGCAGATATTAAATGTTTTATATTTTTATATCCAGCTTTAGAGAACTGTCTGATATTGGTGATATATAAAGACAACCAGGAGATGAAATATATCTCCATTATTATTAGGTTTATGTAGTTTAGACATACACTATATTACCAAAAGTATTGTGACGCCTGCCTTTACAAGCACATGAACTTTAATGGCATCTCAGTCTTAATCCTCGTACACACGATCAGATTTTTGGATGACCGTTCGTCCATTTTTTTGTGGCATGCTAGTCTCATATCGAAAGTGAAGAGGTTACTCTCCATATGAAAATTCCCTTCTGACAGAATACAACTTCAGAAGTGACGTGATGTGTTGAATAGTTTTGTATGTATTCTTTTGTTTCTTAGCATGCATAGTCTTGCTCTCACAATTTATTTTGGATTAAACAAAAATCAGATGCTGAGTTCATGTACGATAAAAATTTTATAGCCTGCACATCCAGCTTTTGTCAGATGAAGAATCAGAATTGGCTGTCAAAAGCACCATACTAACGATCATGTTGGATTAGAAGGCCTGGCTTGCAGTCTCCACTCTAAATAATACCAAAGATGTTCTATCGGGTTGAGGTCAGGTCTCTGTGCAGGCCAGTCAAGTTCCTCCACCCCAAACTCACTCATCTATGTCTTTATAGACCTTGCTTTGTGCACTGGCAAATCATTTGGTGGAGGGGCGATTATGGTGTGGGGGGGTATTATGGAGTGGGGGGAGGGGGGATTATGGTGTGGGGGGAGGGGGGATTATGGTGTGGGGGGTGTTTTTCAGGGGTTGGATTTGGCCTCTTAATTCCAGTGAAGGGAACTCTTAAGGCATCAGCATACCAAGACATTTTGGACAATTTCATTCTCTCAACTTTGTGGGAACAGTTTGGGGATGGCTCCTTCCTGTTCCAAAATGACTGTGTACCAGTGCACAAAGCAAGGTCCATAAAAACATGGATGAGCGAGTTTGGGGTGAAGGAACTTGACTGGCCTGCACATAGTCCTGACCTCAACCCGATAGGACGCCTTTGGGATGAATTAGAGCAGAGTCTGCGAGCCAGGCCTTCTCATCCAACATTAGTGCCTGACCTCACAAATGTGCTTCTGGAAAAATGGTCAAACATTCCCATAGACACACTCCTAAACCTTGTGGACAGCATTCCCAGAAGAAATGAAGCTGTTATAGCTGAAAAGGGTGGGCCAACTCCATATTGAACCCTACAGACTAAGACTGGGATGCCATTAAAGTTCATGTGTGTGTAAAGGCAGGTGTCCCAATACTTTTGGTAATCTAGTGTAATAGTCCAGTATTGGATATTTAGGCTCCATGCACACTGGCTTGATACATTGCTGCTACTATAGGAGTTTTGTATTCTGCCTGTAGAAGCAGCTCCATGTTCCAAGACATACTTTGAGCTCAATGTTTAGAGGCAGGAAAAAAAAACCTTCTGGTTCATGTTTCTGATTGGAGCTTTCTGGCAGAAAAAATGCAAAACTCTCCTAAACTCGTCTAAACTTTGTACAATAAAATCTCTATATGAAAGTTTTTTCTGCCAAGGGAACTGACATTTTTTAAGCCCAGTGTGCATGGAGCCTTATGGAGTCTAAAGATGGAAAGTGATGACATTTTCATATTTCTATATTATTTATGTGGTTTAGATATAAAACTGTCCCAGAATATTATTGTCTCAGTCAGTCCTGTTATACTCACTGTAATTCCTCTATCCGGCTTGTTGTCAGAGCTTCCATCAGATCCCTGAATTGAGGACCCTCCAGATTGTTCCCAGACAGGCTCAGTGTCCTCAGTGTCTGGTTATTTCTTATTCCAGATGCCAGGTGGGGGCAGGAACTGTCTGTCAGGTGATTATAGGACAATCTGTAGAAGAAGAGAAGAATGTTACCAGAAGAAAATGAATTTCTCCCCCAGGAATGAATGTAACTATTCTCTACATGAATGGAACTCATTTCTCTTTATTGGAATCATTAATATGAGATCACTTTATAAAAGACGATCGATCATCTACACTATTGGAGGATTTCTCTTTTTGTGGATCCCAATTACTAAATGTGACATGAGAAGTGGATGAGGTGGTGTGATCCATTCATTATTCCTGTATGGGGATTGGACCATACACACTCACACTGACCTCTAGGCTTTCACCTCCAACCTTCTGCTAAGTTTTGGATTCATTTGTGGGGATTCACTTTGATGGTCACAGAAGTCTCACTCATGTTGTGGAAACTTCATTGACTAAAAGTGACACCATTGTACTTTGGGATTTCCTTAGAACATCATGGTGGAGGATTTGATCTTATGGTGTGGAGAAGATTTTATTATTATCGTTCTTTATTTGGAACTTTTTTGAAAATGTTGTACTAATATTGCTGCACTAATTTTATATCTGCTGATTATAAATTCTCTTCATTAGTTATCAGTGAAATAGTCTCCATACCATTGTTATTTATACACTTATAGGGAGTTTTGTGATGAGGAGTCTCACTTTTATTGTTATATTTTCACATTTATATTGTGTGAATGTTATATACTAGTGCTGCAGTCTTCCATATTATACTAGATGTGATAATTCCACCAATAGGGATCAGATATAACAATTCCATTCACTACAAAAATACTTTCATACATGTGAGGAAGGGCAGATCAACTCCAATCTATTCACAGCTACTTCAATCTATATAACATATAATGTACAAAAATACATAAACATGAAGAGCAACAAAGTTATCTTATAAAATTACAAATATCAAGAGAAAGTTCATAAATGTGAAAAAGCGGATTTCCTACAAGCCATTCACCACTACTTCCATCTCCAATCACCATACAGTGACTTGTGTAGTAAGACCCCTTTCACACTGCAGAGCCGATAAAACAGCCCTAAATCGCTGGTCATTTTTGCGGTGCTTTAGCTGCGCTTTTCATGCGCTAGTGGGCCGGTGACAACGGGACCTTAAAGTGGAGCTCCACCCATATTTTAAAGTAATTTCCCTCCAAATCTGCTGTGTGTGCTGATAAAGAATTGGCCTATTTTTCCCTTAAACTCACTGTTATATACTGTATAGTAGTCGGCACTTCCTGTCCTCGGCCGCGGCCCAGCATTTCCTCCCCTCTCTGCAATGCCTCCTGGGAGATATTTGTCATCAATCCCAGGAGACAATAGGCATCGCTGGGCCGTAGCATCGCTTTTGTTGCCATGGTTACCAAAGCTTCTCATACACAGTGATGGGCAGTGGGGGAGGTGGCTGGAGCATCTCAGCTCTGATGACATACAGAGCCCGGGGGAGGGGACAGACACACCATGTACTGATTTATAATAGAGGAATATGACGGGGCAGTTTTAAGGGGGCAATTCTGATGGGGCAATTCTGATGGGGCAATTTTGATGAGGGCAATATGATGGAGCAGTTTTGATGGTGGCAATATGATGGGGCAGTTTTGATGGGGCAGTTCTGATGGAAGCAATTTTGATGGGGCAGTTTTGATGGTGGCAATATGATGGGGCAATTTTGATGGGGCAATTCTGATGGTGGCAATATGATGGGGCAGTTTTGATGGGGCAATTCTGATGGGGGCAATTTTGATGGGGCAGTTTTGATGATGGCAATATGATGGGGTAGTTTTGGTGGGGCAATTCTGATGGAGGCAGTTTTGATGGGGCAATATAATGGGGCAGTTTTGATGGTGGCAATATGATGGAGCAGTTTTGATGGAGGCAGTTTTGATGGGGCAATTTTGATGGGGGCAATATGATGGGGCAGTTTTTATGGGGCAATTCTGATGGTGTCAATATGATGGGGCAGTTTTTATGGGGCAATTCTGATGGTGGCAATATGATGGGGCAGTTTTGATGGGGACATTCTGATGGGGTCAAGTTTGATGGGGCAGTTTTGATGGTGGCAATATGATGGGGCAGTTTTGATGGGGGCAGTTTTGATGGGGAAAATTTTGATGGGGGGCAGCTTTGATGGGGGCAGTTTTGATGGGGCAGTTTTGATGGGGTAATTCTGATGGTGGCAATATGATGGGCAGTTTTGATGGTGGCAGTTTTGATGGGGCAATTCTGATGGGGGCAATTTTGATGGGGCAGTTTTGATGGTGGCAATATGATGGGGCAGTTTTGATGGGGGCATGTGATGGGTGTTATGATACGCTTTGCTGGGGGCTATGTGATGCGATTTGCGGGGGTGTTGTGATGTGATTTGTGGGGGCTATGTGATGCGATTTGCGGGGGTGTTGTGATGCCATTTGCGGGGGTGTTGTGATGCGATTTGCGGGGGTTGTTGTGATGCAATTTTCTCAGGACGATGTGATGTCATAGAAATTCATCTTTACTTGATCTACGCCATTTGCAGGTAGGCAATGCAAGAAATAATGCAATTGTAATTTATTTCCTTATTTCTGGAGGGAGGAGGGGAGGAGAGTTTTGCATAGCTAAGGGGCAGTAACTTCCTCTGACACTGCCGTAGCTATGGAAACCTGACCTGAAACCTATCACGCTGCTTGTGCTGCACTAAGCATGTGCGAGATCTACAAGGATGAGATCCAGGAAGAAATACAGTCTGGCTTCAGATGCCCACACTTAAGATGGCCACGGCCTGCTGGAAGTTTATAAAATAACAAACTAATGCTATAATCTAACAAAACGGACCTTAGTTTACAGACTAACTTTACTAGCATACATTAAGCTTGTGTATTATAGGGCTATTTTTATTTAAAAAGTATACATTCGGCCAGAACACAGCTTTAAAAAAAGAAAAAAGACCAGTTTTGCGGCGCGTTCAAAGTGCTTGGAAGTGCTGCCCATTCATTTCAATGGGTAGGGGCGTTTTGGGAGCGCTATTTATAATGCTCATAACCCGCCCCAAAGATGCTGCTTGCAGGACTTTTTCTAATGTCCCACAAGCACACCGCCCGAGTGTGAAAGCACTCATACAAATAAATGGGAGGCAGTTTTCAGGTGCTATTTCTAGCGCTGAAATGTCTGAAAACTGCCTCAGTGTGAAGGGGGTCTAACAGAAATACCAGAGATTCATCCAGATGGATTAAATCAATGCTGATCAACTTCCACCTCTTTGCAGCAACTTCAATCAACCTCCCCCACACCGGTGAGCAAACAGGTCACTTACCAAAAGGTTTGTCCCCACAAGGCCCAGACACGCTTGTTTATATCCTTCCAGCAGCACCACTCCGCTCAAGCCAGCTTCCGATGAGAACAGACTGTCCCACGGAATGTCAGACCTCCAGGTAGTATCTCCAATATCACCCGAGGTATCCAGACAATGGCCGCAATCACATTACATAGAAAAGAAAAAGCCTCCATAGTGCATAATCCTTAAATATATATAGAATCACAGATTGTACACTTCCATCATATACACGAGTATACACAGAACTCAGAGCACACACCGCTCCGGACTGCAGCCGTGTATGATGGAGTCCAGGCAGTGACATGGAGGCTTTTCCTTTTCTATGTAATGTGATTGTGGCCATTGTCTGGACACCTCGGGTGATATTGTATTTTTGCACATTATATGTTATACAGACTGAAGTAGCTGTGAATTTGTATTATTGATCAGTATTGGTGGAGTTATCACATCTACATTAGAAGTGTTGGTATTCGGACACATTGTAGGTTGCAGATTTCTCATTTGTCTCATCACACATTTTATCACTAAGTGTAGGGCTCTATACATAGAATTATATTATACTATTTGTACTTCTATATCAGACTTCCTGCTGGCGGCTGGTTTTCATTCATTCGATTTGCACAAAGTTGTTCATGTTTTTTAGCGCAGATATTAAATGTTTTATATTTTTATATCCAGCTTTAGAGAACTGTCTGATATTGGTGATATATAAAGACAACCAGGAGATGAACTATATCTCCATTATTAGGTTTATGTAGTTTAGACATACACTATATTACCAAAAGTATTGTGACGCCTGCCTTTACAAGTACATGAACTTTAATGGCATCTCAGTCTTAATCCTCGTACACACGATCAGATTTTTGGATGACCGTTCGTCCATTTTTTTGTGGCATGCTAGTCTCATATCGAAAGTGAAGAGGTTACTCTCCATATGAAAATTCCCTTCTGACAGAATACAACTTCAGAAGTGACGTGATGTGTTGAATAGTTTTGTATGTATTCTTTCATTTCTTGCTCTCACAATTTATTTTGGATTAAACAAAAATCAGATGCTGAGTTCATGTACGATAAAAAATTTTATAGCCTGCACATCCAGCTTTT
Organism: Aquarana catesbeiana; assembly: GCF_042186555.1. NCBI lineage: Eukaryota > Metazoa > Chordata > Amphibia > Anura > Ranidae > Aquarana > Aquarana catesbeiana. The sequence goes on from NC_133336.1 coordinate 210,082,999, forward strand.
GTCAGACGAAAAATCGGAATTGGCTGTCAAAAGCACCATACTAACGATCATATTGGATTAGAAGGCCTGGCTTGCAGTCTCCACTCTAAATAATACCAAAGATGTTCTATCGGGTTGAGGTCAGGTCTCTGTGCAGGCCAGTCAATTTCCTCCACCCCAAACTCACTCATCTATGTCTTTATGGACCTTGCTTTGTGCACTGGCAAATCATTTGGTGGAGGGGCGATTATGGTGTGGGGGGGTATTATGGAGTGGGGGGAGGGGGGATTATGGTGTGGGGGGAGGGGGGATTATGGTGTGGGGGGTGTTTTTCAGGGGTTGGATTTGGTCTCTTAATTCCAGTGAAGGGAACTCTTAAGGCATCAGCATACCAAGACATTTTGGACAATTTCATTCTCTCAACTTTGTGGGAACAGTTTGGGGATGGCTCCTTCCTGTCCCAAAATGACTGTGTACCAGTGCACAAAGCAAGGTCCATAAAAACATGGATGAGTGAGTTTGGGGTGGAGGAACTTGACTAGCCTGCACAGAGTCCTGACCTCAACCCGATAGGACACCTTTGGGATGAATTAGAGCAGAGCCTGCGAGCCAGGCCTTCTCATCCAACATTAGTGCCTGACCTCACAAATGTGCTTCTGGAAGAATGGTCAAACATTCCCATAGACACACTCCTAATCCTTGTGGACAGCATTCCCAGAAGAAATTAAGCTGTTATAGCTGAAAAGGGTGGGCCAACTCCATATTGAAGTCTACAGACTAAGACTGGGATGCCATTAAAGTTCATGTGTGTGTAAAGGCAGGTGTCCCAATACTTTTGGTAATCTAGTGTAATAGTCCAGTATTGGATATTTAGGCTCCATGCACACTGGCTTGATACATTGCTGCTACTATAGGAGTTTTGTATTCTGCCTGTAGAAGCAGCTCCATGTTCCAAGACATACTTTGAGCTCAATGTTTAGAGGCAGGAAACATGTTTCTGATTGGAGCTTTCTGGCAGAAAAAATGCAAAACTCTCCTAAACTCATCTAAACTTTGTACAATGAAATCTCTATATGAAAGTGTTTTTCTGCCAAGGGAACTGACATTTTTTAAGCCCAGTGTGCATGGAGCCTTATGGAGTCTAAAGATGGAAAGTGATGACATTCTCATATTTCTATATTATTTATGTGGTTTAGATATAAAACTGTCCCAGAATATTATTGTCTCAGTCAGTCCTGTTATACTCACTGTAATTCCTCTATCCGGCTTGTTGTCAGAGCTTCCATCAGATCCCTGAAATGAGGACCCTCCAGATTGTTCCCAGACAGGCCCAGTGTCCTCAGTGTCTGGTTATATCTTATTCCAGATGCCAGGTGGGGGCAGGAACTGTCTGTCAGGTGATTAGAGGTCAATCTGTAGAAGAAGAGAAGAATGTTACCAGAAGAAAATGAATTTCTCCCCCAGGAATGAATGTAACTATTCTCTACATGAATGGAACTCATTTCTCTTTATTGGAATCATTAATATGAGATCACTTTATAAAAGACGATCGATCATCTACACTATTGGAGGATTTCTCTTTTTGTGGATCCCAATTACTAAATGTGACATGAGAAGTGGATGAGGTGGTGTGATCCATTCATTATTCCTGTATGGGGATTGGACCATACACACTCACACTGACCTCTAGGCTTTCACCTCCAACCTTCTCCTAAGTCTTGGATTCAGTTGTGGAGATTCACTTTGGTGGTCACAGAAGTCTCACTTATGTTGTGGAAACTTCATTGACTAAAAGTGACACCATTGTACTTTGGGATTTCCTTTGAACATCATGGTGGAGGATTTGATCTCATGGTGTGGCGAAGATTTTATTATTACCGTTCTTTATTTGGAACTTTTTTGAAAATGTTGTACTAATATTGCAGCACTAATTTTATATCTGCTGATTATAAATTCTCTTCATTAGTTATCAGTGAAATAGTCTCCATACCATTGTTATATATACACTTATAGGGAGTTTTGTGATGAGGAGTCTCACTTTTATTGTTATATTGTCACATTTATATTGTGTGAATGTTATATACTAGTGCTGCAGTCTTCCATATTATACTAGATGTGATAATTCCACCAATAGGGATCAGATATAACAATTACATTCACTACAAAAATACTTTCATACATGTGAGGAAGGGCAGATCTCCTCCAATCTATTCACAGCTACTTCAATCTATATAACATATAATGTACAAAAATACATAAACATGAAGAGCAACAAAGTTATCTTATAAAATTACAAACATCAAGAGAAAGTTCATAAATGTGAAAAAGCGGATTTCCTACAACCCATTCACCACTACTTCCATCTCCAATCACCATACAGTGACTTGTGTAGTAAGACCCCTTTCACACTGCAGAGCCGATAAAACAGCCCTAAATCGCTTGTCATTTTTGCGGTGCTTTAGCTGCGCTTTTCATGCGCTAGTGGGCCGGTGACAACGGGACCTTAAAGTGGAGCTCCACCCATATTTTAAAGTAATTTCCCTCCAAATCCGCTGTGTGTGCTGATAAAGAATTGGCCTATTTTTCCCTTAAACTCACTTTTATATACTGTATAGTAGTCGGCACTTCCTGTCCTCGGCCGCGGCCCAGCATTTCCTCCCCCCTCTGCAATGCCTCCTGGGAGATATTTGTCATCAATCCCAGGAGACAATAGGCATTGCTGGGCCGTAGCATCGCTTTTGTTGCCATGGTTACCAAAGCTTCTCATACACAGTGATGGGCGGTGGGGGAGGTGGCTGGAGCATCTCAGCTCTGATGACATACAGAGCCCGGGGGAGGGGACAGACACACCATGTACTGATTTATAATAGAGGAATATGATGGGGCAGTTTTAAGGGGGCAATTCTGATGGGGCAATTCTGATGGGGCAGTTTTGATGAGGGCAATATGATGGAGCAGTTTTGATGGTGGCAATATGATGGGGCAGTTTTGATGGGGCAGTTCTGATGGAAGCAATTTTGATGGGGCAGTTTTGATGGTGGCAATATGATGGGGCAATTTTGATGGGGCAATTCTGATGGTGGCAATATGATGGGGCAGTTTTGATGGGGCAATTCTGATGGGGCAATTTTGATGGGGCAGTTTTGATGGTGGCAATATCATGGGGCAGTTTTGATGGGGCAATTCTGATGGGGGCAATTTTGATGGGGCAGTCTTGATGATGGCAATATGATGGGGTAGTTTTGGTGGGGCAATTCTGATGGAGGCAGTTTTGATGGGGCAATATAATGGGGCAGTTTTGATGGTGGCAATATGATGGAGCAGTTTTGATGGAGGCAGTTTTGATGGGGCAATTTTGATGGGGGCAATATGATGGGGCAGTTTTTATGGGGCAATTCTGATGGTGTCAATATGATGGGGCAGTTTTTATGGGGCAATTCTGATGGTGGCAATATGATGGGGCAGTTTTGATGGGGACATTCTGATGGGGTCAAGTTTGATGGGGCAGTTTTGATGGTGGCAATATGATGGGGCAGTTTTGATGGGGGCAGTTTTGATGGGGAAAATTTTGATGGGGGGCAGCTTTGATGGGGGCAGTTTTGATGGGGCAGTTTTGATGGGGTAATTCTGATGGTGGCAATATGATGGGCAGTTTTGATGGTGGCAGTTTTGATGGGGCAATTCTGATGGGGGCAATTTTGATGGGGCAGTTTTGATGGTGGCAATATGATGGGGCAGTTTTGATGGGGGCATGTGATGGGTGTTATGATACGCTTTGCTGGGGGCAATGTGATGCGATTTGTGGGGGGTGTTGTAATGCGAATTGCGGGGAGTGATGTAATGCCATTTGCGGGGGATGTTGTGAAGCAATTTGCAGGGGGCTATGTGATGCGATTTGCGGGGGGTGTTGTGATGTGATTTGCAGGGAGTGATGTGATGCCATTTGTGGGGGTGTTGTGATACGATTTGTGGGGGGCTATGTGATGCGATTTGTGGGGGTGTTGTGATGCAATTTTCGGGGGGTGTTGTGATGCGATTTAGGGGAGCTGTATGATGTGATTTGCTGGGGGCAATGTGATGCAATTTTTTCGGGGGGTGTTGTGATACAATTTGCAGGGAGCGATGTGAAGCCATTTGTGGGGGGTGTTGTGATGCGATTTGCGGGGGGCTATGTGATGCGATTTGTAAGGGTGTTGTGATGCAATTTGCGGGGGGTGTTGTGATGTGATTTGTGGGGAGCTGTATGATGCGATTTGCGGGGGCTACGTGATGCGATTTGCAGGGGCTATGTGATGCGATTTGCGGGGGTGTTGTGATGTGATTTGTGGGGGCTATGTGATGCGATTTGCGGGGGTGTTGTGATGCGATTTGCGGGGGTGTTGTGATGCGATTTGCGGGGGTTGTTGTGATGCAATTTTCTCAGGACGATGTGATGTCATAGAAATTCATCTTTACTTGATCTACGCCATTTGCAGGTAGGCAATGCAAGAAATAATGCAATTGTAATTTATTTCCTTATTCCTGGAGGGAGGAGGGGAGGAGAGGTTTGCATAGCTAAGGGGCAGTAACTTCCTCTGACACTGCCGTAGCTATGGAAACCTGACCTGAAACCTATCACACTGCTTGTGCTGCACTGAGCATGTGCGAGATCTGCAAGGATGAGATCCAGGAAGAAATACAGTCTGGCTTCAGATGCCCACACTTAAGTTGGCCACGGCCTGCTGGAAGTTTATAAAATAACAAACTAATGATATAATCTAACAAAACGGACCTTAGTTTACAGACTAACTTTACTAGAATACATTAAGCTTGTGTATTATAGGGCTATTTTTATTTAAAAAGTATACATTCGGCCAGAACACAGCTTTAAAAAAAGAAAAAAGACCAGTTTTGCGGCGCGTTCAAAGTGCTTGGAAGTGCTGCCCATTCATTTCAATGGGTAGGGGCATTTTGGGAGCGCTATTTATAATGCTCATAACCCGCCCCAAAGATGCTGCTTGCAGGACTTTTTCTAATGTCCCACAAGCGCACCGCCCGAGTGTGAAAGCACTCATACAAATAAATGGGAGGCAGTTTTCAGGTGCTATTTCTAGCGCTAAAATGTCTGAAAACTGCCTCAGTGTGAAGGGGGTCTAACAGAAATACCAGAGATTCATCCAGATGGATTAAATCAATGCTGATCAACTTCCACCTCTTTGCAGCAACTTCAATCAACCTCCCCCACACCGGTGAGCAAACAGGTCACTTACGAAAAGGTTTCTCCCCACAAGGCCCAGACACGCTTGTTTATATCCTTCCAGCAGCGCCACTCCACTCAAGCCGGCTTCCGATGAGAACAGACTGTGCCACGGAATGTCAGACCTCCAGGTAGTATCTTCAATATCACCCGAGGTATCCAGACAATGGCCGCAATCACATTACATAGAAAAGAAAAAGCCTCCATAGTGCATATTCCTTAAATATATATAGAATCACAGATTGTACACTTCCATCATATACACGAGTATACACAGAACTCAGAGCACACACCGCTCCGGACTGCAGCCGTGTATGATGGAGTCCAGGCAGTGACATGGAGGATTTTTATCTTCTATGTAATGTGATTGCGGCCATTGTCTGGATACCTCGGGTGATATTGTATTTTTGCACATTATATGTTATACAGACTGAAGTAGCTGTGAATTTTTATTATTGATCAGTATTGGTGGAGTTATCACATCTACATTAGAAGTGTTGGTATTCGGACACATTGTAGGTTGCAGATTTCTCATTTGTCTCATCACACATTTTATCACTAAGTGTAGGGCTCTATACATAGAATTATATTATACTATTTGTACTTCTATATCAGACTTCCTGCTGGCGGCTGGTTTTCATTCATTGGATTTGCACAAAGTTGTTTGTGTTTTTTAGCGCAGATATTAAATGTTTTATATTTTTATATCCAGCTTTAGAGAACTGTCTGATATTGGTGATATATAAAGACAACCAGGAGATGAAATATATCTCCATTATTATTAGGTTTATGTAGTTTAGACATACACTATATTACCAAAAGTATTGTGACGCCTGCCTTTACAAACACATGAACTTTAATGGCATCTCAGTCTTAATCCTCGTACACACGATCAGATTTTTAGATGACCGTTCGTCCATTTTTTGTGGCATGCTAGTCTCATATCGAAAGTGAAGAGGTTACTCTCCATATGAAAATTCCCTTCTGACAGAATACAACTTCAGAAGTGACGTGATGTGTTGAATAGTTTTGTATGTATTCTTTCGTTTCTTAGCATGCATAGTCTTGCTCTCACAATTTATTTTGGATCAAACAAAAATCAGATGCTGAGTTCATGTACGATAAAAATTTTATAGCCTGCACATCCAGCTTTTGTCAGATGAAAAATCGGAATTGGCTGTCAAAAGCACCATACTAACGATCATGTTTGATTAGAAGGCCTGGCTTGCAGTCTCCACTCTAAATAATACCAAAGATGTTCTATCGGGTTGAGGTCAGGTCTCTGTGCAGGCCAGTCAAGTTCCTCCACCCCAAACTCACTCATCTATGTTTTTATGGACCTTGCTTTATGCACTGGCAAATCATTTGGTGGAGGGGCGATTATGGTGTGGGGGGTATTATGGAGTGGGGGGAGGGGGGATTATGGTGTGGGGGGAGGGGGGATTATGGTGTGCGGGGTGTTTTTCAGGGGTTGGATTTGGCCTCTTAATTCCAGTGAAGGGAACTCTTAAGGCATCAGCATACCAAGACATTTTGGACAATTTCATTCTCTCAACTTTGTGGGAACAGTTTGGGGATGGCTCCTTCCTGTTCCAAAATGACTGTGTACCAGTGCACAAAGCAAGGTCCATAAAAACATGGATGAGCGAGTTTGGGGTGGAGGAACTTGACTGGCCTGCACAGAGTCCTGACCTCAACCCGATAGGACACCTTTGGGATGAATTAGAGCAGAGTCTGCGAGCCAGGCCTTCTCATCCAACATTAGTGCCTGACCTCACAAATGTGCTTCTGGAAGAATGGTCAAACATTCCCATAGACACACTCCTAAACCTTGTGGACAGCATTCCCAGAAGAAATTAAGCTGTTATAGCTGAAAAGGGTGGGCCAACTCCATATTGAACCCTACAGACTAAGACTGGGATGCCATTAAAGTTCATGTGTGTGTAAAGGCAGGTGTCCCAATACTTTTGGTAATCTAGTGTAATAGTCCAGTATTGGATATTTAGGCTCCATGCACACTGGCTTGATACATTGCTGCTACTATAGGAGTTTTGTATTCTGCCTGTAGAAGCAGCTCCATGTTCCAAGACATACTTTGAGCTCAATGTTTAGAGGCAGGAAAAAAAACCTTCCGGTTCGTGTTTCTGATTGGAGCTTTCTGGCAGAAAAAATGCAAAACTCTCCTAAACTCGTCTAAACTTTGTACAATAAAATCTCTATATGAAAGTTTTTTCTGCCAAGGGAACTGACATTTTTTAAGCCCAGTGTGCATGGAGCCTTATGGAGTCTAAAGATGGAATGTGATGACATTCTCATATTTCTATATTATTTATGTGGTTTAGATATAAAACTGTCCCAGAATATTATTGTCTCAGTCAGTCCTGTTATACTCACTGTAATTCCTCTATCCGGCTTGTTGTCAGAGCTTCCATCAGATCCCTGAATTGAGGACCCTCCAGATTGTTCCCAGACAGGTTCAGTGTCCTCAGTGTCTGGTTATTTCTTATTCCAGATGCCAGGTGGGGGCAGGAACTGTCTGTCAGGTCATTATTATACAATCTGTAGAAGAAGAGAAGAATGTTACCAGAAGAAAATGAATTTCTCCCCCAGGAATGAATGTAACTATTCTCTACATGAATGGAACTCATTTCTCTTTATTGGAATCATTAATATGAGATCACTTTATAAAAGACGATCGATCATCTACACTATTGGAGGATTTCTCTTTTTGTGGATCCCAATTACTAAATGTGACATGAGAAGTGGATGAGGTGGTGTGATCCATTCATTATTCCTGTATGGGGATTGGACCATACACACTCACACTGACCTCTAGGCTTTCACCTCCAACCTTCTGCTAAGTCTTGGATTCAGTTGTGGAGATTCACTTTGATGGTCACAAAAGTCTCACTCATGTTGTGGAAACTTCATTGACTAAAAGTGACACCATTGTACTTTGGGATTTCCTTAGAACATCATGGTGGAGGATTTGATCTTATGGTGTGGAGAAGATTTTATTATTATCGTTCTTTATTTGGACCTTTTTTGAAAATGTTGTACTAATATTGCTGCACTAATTTTATATCTGCTGATTATAAATTCTCTTCATTAGTTATCAGTGAAATATTCTCCATACCATTGTTATATATACACTTATAGGGAGTTTTGTGATGAGGAGTCTCACTTTTATTGTTATATTGTCACATTTATATTGTGTGAATGTTATATACTAGTGCTGCAGTCTTCATATTATACTAGATGTGATAATTCCACCAATAGGGATCAGATATAACAATTCCATTCACTACAAAAATACTTTCATACATGTGAGGAAGGGCAGATCTCCTCCAATCTATTCACAGCTACTTCAATCTATATAACATATAATGTACAAAAATACATAAACATGAAGAGCAACAAAGTTATCTTATAAAATTACAAATATCAAGAGAAAGTTCATAAATGTGAAAAAGCAGATTTCCTACAAGCCATTCACCACTACTTCCATCTCCAATCACCATACAGTGACTTGTGTAGTAAGACCCCTTTCACACTGCAGAGCCGATAAAACAGCCCTAAATCGCTGGTCATTTTTGCGGTGCTTTAGCTGCGCTTTTTGTGCCCTAGTGGGCCGGTGACCTTAAAGTGGAGCTCCACCCATATTTTAAAGTAATTTCCCTCCAAATCTGCTGTGTGTGCTGATAAAGAATTGGCCTATTTTTCCCTTAAACTCACTTTTATATACTGTATAGTAGTCGGCACTTCCTGTCCTCGGCCGCGGCCCAGCATTTCCTCCCCTCTCTGCAATGCCTCCTGGGAGATGTTTGTCATCAATCCCAGGAGACAATAGGCATCGCTGGGCCGTAGGATCGCTTTTGTTGCCATGGTTACCAAAGCTTCTCATACACAGTGATGGGCGGTGGGGGAGGCGGCTGGAGCATCTCAGCTCTGATGACATACAGAGCCCGGGGGAGGGGACAGACACACCATGTATTGATTTATAATAGAGGAATATGATGGGGCAGTTTTAAGGGGGCAATATGATGGGACAGTCTTGATGGGGGCGGTTTTGATGGGGCAATTCTGATGGGAGCAATTTTGATGGGGCAGTTTTGATGGTGGCAATATGATGGGGCAGTTTTGATGGGGGCAGTTTTGATGGGGCAATTCTGATGGGGTCAATTTTGATGGGGTGGTTTTGATGGGGGCAACATGATGGGGCAGTTTTGATGGGGCAATTCTGATGGTGGCAATATGATGGGGGCAGTTTTGATGGGGGCAGTTTTGATGGGGGCAATTTTAATAGGGGCAGTTTTGATTGGGGCAGTTTTGATGGGGCAGTTCTGATGGTGGCAATATGATGGGCAGTTTCAATGGGGGCAGTTTTGATGGGGCAATTCTGATGGGGAAATTTTGATGGGGCAGTTTTGATGGTGGCAATATGATGGGGCAGTTTTGATGGGGGCATGTGATGGGTGTTATGATACACTTTGCTGGGGGCAATGTGATGTGATTTGTGGGTGGTGTTGTGATGCGAATTGCGGGGAGTGATGTGATGCCATTTGTGGGGGATATTGTGAAGCAATTTGCAGGGGACTATGTGATGTGATTTGTGGGTGGTGTTGTGATGTGATTTGCAGGGAGCGATGTGATGCCATTTGTGGGGGTGCTGTGATATGATTTGTGGGGGGCTATGTGATGCGATTTGTGGGGGTGTTATGATGCAATTTTCGGGGGGTGTTGTGATACGATTTGGGGGAGCTGTATGATGCGATTTGCTGGGGGCAATGTGATGCGATTTGCAGGGGGGTTGTGATACGATTTGCGGGGGGTGCTGTGATGCGATTTGCGGGGGGTGTTGTGATGCTATTTGTGGGGGTTGTTGTGATGCAATTTTCTCGGGGTGATGTGATGTCATAGAAATTCATTTTTACTTGATCTACGCCATTTGCAGGTAGGCAATGCAAGAAATAATGCAATTGTAATTTATTTCCTGGAGGGAGGTGGGAAGGAGAGGTTTGCATAGCTAAGGGACAGCAACTTCCTCTGACACTGCCGTAGCTATGGAAACCTGACCTGAAACCTATCACACTGCTTGTGCTGCACTGAGCATGTGCGAGATCTGCAAGGATGAGATCCAGGAAGAAATACAGTCTGGCTTCAGATGCCCACACTTAAGATGGCCACGGCCTGCTGGAAGTTTATAAAATAACAAACTAATGCTATAATCTAACAAAACGGACCTTAGTTTACAGACTAACTTTACTAGAATACATTATGCTTGTGTATTATAGGAGTATTTTTATTTAAAAAGTATACATTCGGCTGGAACACCGCTTTAAAAAAATAAAAAAAGATCAGGATCATAACAACAGCAATTGTCTTCAGGTAGCTTTAGGTGCACACTGTGCAGAGGACACAATACACTAATTGTAAATACTGTAGCTGTCTGCCTGTGGTATTAATAGGATCAGAAGAACACCACCAATTTTATTCAGGTAGCTTTAGGTGCACACTGTGCAGAGGACACAGTACACTAACTGTAAATACTGTAGCTGCCTGCCTGTGGTATTAATAGGAGCAGATCAACAGCAATTGTCTCCAGGTAGCTTTAGGTGCACACTGTGCAGAGGAAGCACTACACTAACTGAAAATACTGTAGCTGCCTGCCTGTGGTATTAATAGGATCAGAAGAACACCACTAATTTTCTTCAGGTAGCTTTAGATGCACACTGTGCAGAGGACACAGTACACTAACTGTAAATACTGTAGCTGTCTGCCTGTGGTATTAATAGGATCAGAAGAACACCACTAATTTTCTTCAGGTAGCTTTAGGTGCACACTGTGCAGAGGACACAGTACACTAATGCTCTGTACACACGATAGGATTTTCCGCTGGAAAATGTGTGATAGGAGCTCGTTGTCGGAAATTCTGACCGTAAGGCTCCATCACACATTTTCCATAGGAATTTCCGACACACAAAGTTTGAGAGCTTGCTATAAAATTTTCCGACAACAAAATCCATTGTCGGAAATTCCTATCGTGTGTACACAAATCCGACGCACAAAGTGCCACGCATGCTCAGAATAAATTAAGAGACAAAAGCTATTGGCTACTGCCCCGTTTATAGTCCTGACATACGTGTTTTACGTCACCGCGTTCAGACCGATCGGATTTTCCGACAACTTTGTGTGACCGTGTGTATGCAAGACAAGTTTGAGCCAACATCCGTTGGAAAAAATCCTAGGATTTTCTTGTCAGAATGTACGATCAATGTCCGACCGTGTGTATGGGCCATAACTGTAAATACTGTAGCTGCCTGCCTGTGGTATTAATAGGAGCAGAACAACAGCAATTGTCTTCAGGTATCTTTAGGTGCACACTGTGCAGAGGACACCGTACACTAACTGTAAATACTGTAGCTGCCTGCCTGTGGTATTAATATAGGATCAGAAGAACACCACAAATTTTCTTCAGGTAGCTTTAGATGCACACTGTGCAGAGGATGCACTACACTAACTGTAAATACTGTAGCTAATAGGACTAATAGGATCAGAAGAACACCAGCAATTTTCTTTAAGTAGCTGTAAATACTGTAAAAACACCTGTCTGCCTGTCATTAGTAGGGATGAGCCGAACACCCCCTTGTTCGGTTCGCACCAGAACATGCGAACAGGAAAAAAGTTTGTTCGAACATGCGAACACCGTTAAAGTCTATGGGACACGAACATGAATAATCAAAAGTGCTAATTTTAAAGGCTTATATGCAAGTTATTGACCTGGGTCCTGCCCCAGGGGACATGGATCAATGCAAAAAAAAGTTTTAAAAATGGCCGTTTTTTCGGGAGCAGTGATTTTAATAATGCTTAAAGTGAAACAATAAAAGTGTAATATCCCTTTAAATTTCGTACCTGGGGGGTGTCTATGGTATGCCTGTAAAGGGGCACATGTTTACCGTGTTTAGAACAGTCTGACAGCAAAATGACATTTCAAAGGAAAAAAAGTAATTTAAAACTACTCGCGGCTATAAATGCATTGCCGGTCCGACAATACACATAGAAGTTCATTGATAAAAACGGCATGGGAATTCCCCACAGGGGAACCCCGAACCAAAGTTTTAAAAAAAAATGACGTGGGGGTCCCCCTAAATTCCATACCAGGCCCTTCAGGTCTGGTATGGATATTAACCACTTGACCACTGGGCACTTAAACCCCCTTAATAACCAGACCAATTTTCAGCTTTTGGTGCTCTCACATTTTGAATGACAATTACTCAGTCATGCAACACTGTATCTATATGAAGTTTTTGTCCTTTTTTCACACAAATATAGCTTTCTTTTGGTGGTATTTAATCACCGCTGGGTTCTTTATTTTTTGCGCTATAAAAGAAAAAAGACCGAAAAATCTGTCAAAGAATGCATTTTTCTTCGTTTCTGTTATAAAATTTTGCAAATTAGTAAATTTTCTTCATATATTTTGGCCAAAATTTATACCGTTACATATCTTTGGTAAAAATAACCCAAATTAGTGTATATTATTTGGTCTTTGTGAAAGTTATAGCATCCACAAGCTATGGTGTATGGTGCCAATATCTGAAAATTGATCACACCTGAATTACTGACGGCCTATCTCATTTCTTGAGACCCTAACATGCCAGAAAAGTACAAATACCCCCCAAATGACCCCTTTTTGGAAAGAAGACATTCCAAGGTATTTAGAAAGATGCATGGTGAGTTTTTTGAAGTTGTAATTTTTTCCCACAATTCTTTGCAAAATCAAGGTTTTTTTTCTTGTTTTTTTTTCACAAAATTGTCATATTAGCAGGTTATTTCTCACACACAGCATATGCATACCACAAATTACACCCCAAAACACATTCTGCTATTACTCCCGAGTATGGCGATACCACATTTGTGAGACTTTTAAACAGCCTGGCCACATACAGAGGCCCAACATGCAGGGAGCACCTTCAGGCGTTCTGGAGCACCCAGGCATTGACATTTCTCTCCTACATGTAAAAATCATGATTTATTTGCTAGAAAATTACATAGAATCCCAAAACATTATATATGTTTTTTTAGCAAAGACCCTAGAGAATACAATAGTGGTCATTGCAACTTTTTATCTCGCACGATATTTGCGCAGCAATTTTTCAAATGCATTTTTTTGGGGGAAAGAAACTGTTTTGTGCTTTAAAAAACCAAAACGGTAAGGTTAGCCCAATGTTTTTGCATAATATGAAAGATGAATTTATGCCAAGTAAATAGATACCTAACATGTCACCTTTCAAAATTGCACACGCTTGTGGAATGGCCACAAACTTCGCTACTTAAAAATCCCCATAGGCGACGCTTTAAAATTTTTTACTGGTTACAAATTTTGAGTTACAGAGGAGGTCTAGGGCCAAAATTATTGCTCTCACTCTACCGATCGCACATGTGTGGTTTGAACACCGTTTTCATATGTGGGCGGGACTGACGTATGCGTTCGCTTCTGCATGCGAGTACACGGACAGGGGCGCTTTAATTTTTTTTTTTAATTGTTCATTTTACTTTATTTATTTTAGTTTGACACTTTTTTCCAAAAAAAATATTTTTGATCACTTTTATTCCTATTACAAGGAATGTAAATATCCCTTGTAATAGGAATATGGCATGACAGGTCCTCTTTACAGTGAGATATGGGGTCAATAAGACCCCACATCTCACCTCTAGGCTGTGCCTGAAATGAAAAAAAAAAAACGATCCTGGCTTTGATTGTAGCGGTGAGTCGGTAGAAGCACCGGAGGGCAGTGGGAGGGGGGAGTCCCCTCTCGCCTCCCGTAAGAATGATCAAGCAGTGTAACAGCCGCTATGATCATTCTTATGGCGTAGGGTATCGCCGGCTGAAAAAGCTGATATCTGAATGATGCCTGTAGCTGCACCCATCATTCAGATATCCCCGCACAAAGTCAAGGACGTCGTATGATGGCAGGAGGGAAGTGGTTAAAATGCTTTTTTTTTAAACACAAAGTTGTCCATTTAAACAATATTTCTAACACATAGCATGTACATACCAAAAATGACACCCCAAAATAGATTCTCCTACTCCTCCTGAGTACGGTGATACCACATGTGTGAGACTTCCACAGCCTGGCCACATACAGAGGCAGAGTATGGCTGAGCATGGCCGAGTATGGCTGAGCATGGCCGAGTATGGCTGAGCATAGCTGGGTATTGCAGAGTATCGCCGAGTATGACTGGGTATGGCAGAGTATGGCTGGGTATCACCGAGTATTGCAGAGTATGGCTGGGTATTGCGGGGTATTGCAGAGTATGGCTGGGTATGGCAGAGTATTGCGGGTTATGGCAGAGTATTGCAGATTTTTGCGGGGTATTGCAGAGCATGACTGGGTATGGCAGAGTATGGCAGAGTATGACAGAGTATGGCTGGGTATCACCGAGTATTGCAGAGTATGGCTGGGTACTGCGGGGTATTGCAGAGTATTGCGGGATATTTCGGGGTATTGCAGGGTATGGCAGAGTATTGCGGGTTATTTGGGGGTATTGCAGGGTATGGCAGAGTATTGCGGGGTATTGCAGAGTATTGCGGGGTATTGCAGGGTATGGCAGAGTATTGCGGGGTATTGCAGAGTATTGTGGGGTATTTCGGGGTATTGCAGGGTATGGCAGAGTATTGCGGGGTATTTCGGGGTATTGCAGGGTATGGCAGAGTATTGCGGGGTATTTCAGGGTATGGCAGAGTATTGCGGGGTATTGCAGGGTATGGCAGAGTATTGCGGGGTATTTCGGGGTATTGCAGGGTATGGCAGAGTATTGCGGGGTATTGCAGAGTATTGTGGGGCATTGCAGAGTTTTGTGGGGCATTGCAGAGTATTGTGGGGTATTGTGGGGCATTGCAGAGTATTGTGGGGCATTGCAGAGTATTGCACAGCATTGCAGGGCATTGCAGAGTAGTGAGGGATGGCTGAGCATGGATGGATGGATGGCTTGATGCCTCTATGCAGCGCTGTGGGCACTACAGATGCAGCCCACAGCACTGCTACCATCCATCCATCCCCCTCTCCGCTCACAGTGTACCGATCGGTACACAGGAGGGGTGGAGAGGAACCGGCATCATGAGATGACGCCGGTTCGTTTACATGTGATCGCTCCGTCATTTGACGGAGCGATCACATGGTAAACGGCCGCGATTAGCGGGGGGGCACGCGAGAGCAGAATTCTGGGAGGACGTCCCTGGATGCCCTCCCAGAGTTAAGCAACCGCCCTGTAGCCTTCATTTGGCTATGGGCTGGTTGTTAAGTGGTTAAGGGGAACCACACACCAAAATTTTTTAAAAAAACGGCGTGGGGTCCCCCAAAAATCCATACCAGACCCTTATCCGAGCATGCAACCTGGCAGGCTGCAGGAAAAGAGGGGGGACGAGAGAGCACCCCCCCCTTGAACCATACCAGTCCACATGCCCTCAACATTGGGAGGGTGCTTTGGGGTAGCCCCCAAAACACCTTGTCCCCATGTTGATGAGGACAAGGGCCTCATCCCCACAACCCTGGCTGGTGGTTGTGGGGGTCTGCGGGCGGGGGGCTTATCGGAATCTGGAAGCCCCCTTTAACAAGGGGACCTCCAGATCCCAGCCCTCCCCCCTGTGTGAAACGGTAGGGGGGTACAAAAGTACCCCTACCATTTCACTAAAAAAGTGTCAAAAATGTTAAAAATGACAAGAGACAGTTTTTGACAATTCCTTTATTTAAATGCTTCTTCTTTCTTCTATCTTCCTTCATCTTCTTCTTCTTCTTCTGGTTCTTCTGGCTCTTCTGGTTCTTCCTCCGGTTTTCTCGTCCAGCATCTCCTCCGCGGCTTCTTCTTCCCTTCTTCTCCTCGGGCCGCTCCGCATCCATGACATGGGGGGAGGCTCCCGCTCTTCTCTTCATCTTCTTCTCTTCTGCATCTTCTTCATCTTCTTCTCCGGGCCGCTCCACACCCATGCTGGCATGGAGGGAGGCTCCCGCTGTGTGATGCTTCTCCTCTTCTGACGGTTCTTAAATAACGGGGGTGGGGCCACCCAGTGACCCCGCCCCCTCTGACACACGGGGACATGACGGGACTTCCCTGTGGCATTCCCCATGATGCCACAGGGAAGTCCCGTCAAGTCACTGTGCGTCAGAGGGGGGCGGGGTCACCGGGTGGCCCCGCCCCCGTTATTTAAGAACCGTCAGAAGAGGAGAAGCATCACACAGCGGGAGCCTTCCTCCATGCCAGCATTGGTGCAGAGCGGACCAGAGAAGAATATGAAGAAGATGAAGAGAAGAGCGGGAGCCTCCCCCCATGCCATGGATGCAGAGTGGCCCGAGGAGAAGAAGGGAAGAAGAGGACGCGGAGGAAATGCTGGACGAGAACACTGGAGGAAGAACCAGAAGAGCCAGAAGAACCAGAAGAAGAAGAAGATGAAGGAAGATAGAAGAAAGAAGAAGCATTTAAATAAAGGAATTGTTAAAAACTGTCTCTTGTCATTTTTAACATTATTGACACTTTTTTAGTGAAATGGTAGGGGTACAAAACCCCCTTACCATTTCACACAGGGGGGAGGGCCGGGATCTGGGGGTCCCCTTGTTAAAGGGGGCTTCCAGATTCCAATAAGCCCCCCACCCGCAGACCCCCACAACCACCGGCCAGGGTTGTGGGGATGAGGCCCTTGTCCTCATCAACATGGGGACAAGGTGTTTTGGGGGCTACCCCAAAGCACCCTCCCAATGTTGAGGGCATGTGGCCTGGTATGATTCAGGAGGGAGGGCGCTCTCTTGTCCCCCCTCTTTTCCTGCGGCCTGCCAGGTTGTGTGCTTGGATAAGGGTCTGGTATTGATTTTTCGGGGGACCCCACGCCGTTTTTTTTTTAAATTTTGGTGCAGGGTTCCCCTTAATATCCATACCAGACCTGAAGGGCCTGGCATGGAATTTAGGGGGACCCCCCACGTCATTTTAAAAAAAATTTGTCCAGGGTTCCCCTTAATATCCATACCAGACCTGAAGGGCCTGGTATGGAATTTAGGAGGACCCCCCACGTCATTTTTACCCTGTGGGGAATTCCCATGCAGTTTTTATCAATGAACTTCTATGTGTATTGTCGGACCGGCAATTCATTAATAGCCGCAAGTAGTTTTAAATTACTTTTTTTCCTTTGAAATGTCATTTTGCTGTCAGACTGTTCTAAACACAGGAAACATGCGCCCCTTTACAGGCATACTATAGACCAGTGTTTCTCAACTCCAGTCCTCAAGGCACCCCAACAGGTCATGTTTTCAGGATTTCCCTCAGATGAAACGGCTGTGGTAATTACTAAGGCAGTGAAACTGATCAAATCACCTGTGCAAAATAATGGCAAGCCAGGAAACATGACCTCTTGGGGCGCCTTGAGGACTGGAGTTGAGAAACACTGCTATAGACACCCCCCAGGTACGAAATTTAAAGGGATATTACACTTTTATTGTTTCACTTTAAGCATTATTAAAATCACTACTCCTGAAAAAACTGCCTTTTTAAAACTTTTTTTTTTGCATTGATACATGTCCCCTGGGGCAGGACCCAGGTCCCCAAACACTTTTTATGACAATACCATGCATATAAGCCTTTAAAATTAGCACTTTTGATTTCTCCCATAGACTTTTAAAGGGTGTTCCGCGGCATTCGAATTTGCCGCAAACACCCCAAATTGTTCGCTGTTTGGTGAACTTGCGAACAGCCGATGTTCGACTCGAACGCGAAGCTCATCCCTAGTCAGTAGTAGGGAGAGAATAACAGGAACGGATCTAGCTAAAATGAATACAGTATATATATGTATATATATATATATATATATATATATATATATATATATATATATATATATATATATATATATTGTAATAGTGAGAGTCCCTGTCACTGTGAAAAGGGATGGAAAATGGACACAGAGTTTGCATGTCAGGTGACTGCAGTGCTACAAAGCATAGCTTTGAAAGGGAGAAAACTGTGTTGGCAGCTTTCTCCAGGTTTTGGTATTCGGTCATGGGGCTCTGTAGTTTGGAGATTCCATAGTGTCTTGGGTGGGACAGGATCTCCAACCCTGTGTCCAGACTTTGTAGATTACCAGCAGGGTGTGTGCTCAGGTGAGCACAGCACTTATAATGAGGATATGGGAAGACCTCATGGCTCCCAGTTGGAGACGGCTCCACACCCAGAGAGACACGAGGTCTCCAGGAGTCAGAGGGGCTGCAGGAGGCAGCCAGAACATGTGACTGAAAGAGGCAGTGGAACGGCCTGAGGACTAAGGCCAAAGCAGAGCTGTGGGCGCTAAAGTGAAGCCATCCACATTGAGGAATCCTGTGGTCTGTGTGACCAGGATAAAGAGCAGAGGTACTGCTAAAGAGAGCCAGGTGGGCTAGCATTTTCTATTGTGTTTATTAGCTGGAGATGAACCCCTGCGTGGGAACCCTTTATGTTACGGACTTTTATTTGCCTTTTTAATAAAAATGGGCTACCATGCCCTTAAATATAGTTCCTGACTGGCTTGAATCACTGACAAACGCATCTGCCACAAGAGCTAATGGTCCCCGATATTACAAGTGGTTGTTGGATGCGGGCACGAGACAGTGGAATCCGGGTCCTTGCTCCACAGTGAGTTCAAGTCAGTAACTATTGGCTGTGTGTGGAAGTGCAGCCAGGCAAAAGGCATTACGTGTTGCAGGTGGTGTACCTGTGAATGAAAAGTCAAACTTATTTTTTTTTTTTTTGCTATGAACTGTGTTTGTGTGCATGAGACAGCACAATCTGTGTGTGCACTGTGCAGGTGAGGAAAGCTTGCATGAAGTGAAAAGCAACTTGCTTTAAAGTGACAGTGCTTCATTCTTTGCTGGAGGCCGCAAACGTGCAGTGGAGTGACTGCGAATATAGAAAGTCCACCAGTGTTTGAATCGGCTGTGGACTGGTGCAAGCGGCACCTGGCAGTGCTGAACCAAGCTACAGAGGAAAGAAAGCCAACCCTCAGTGTAAGGGGAGAGTGGCTGGATGTCCATAACTGGAAGAGGGGTGTTGTTGCCCCTGGCAACACTGCTGCAGTTAAAACAGTAGCTATTGTGAAAAATGTCAATGTGTCAGGATCCAGCAGAGAGAAGCCCATGCTATTTACAAAGAGAAAGGCTGAGACCAAGAGTGGTTGTCTACAGCAACACAGAGCAAGCCAGTCAGGCTGTCTGTGTACCATGGGGTGTGTCTAACCAGGATCGTGGCAAGTGGCTTCAGGAGAAGCCGATACATCATGTTGGAGAGAGCCAGCAAAGTTCTGCTGGGAGAGCGCGATCTCCCATGGCGACGAGAGTGAAAGTGGTGCCAGACAGGAGGAGCTGCAGTGGAGATTTGGCTCAGCATCCCCGCAAAGAGGCTTGTGCGTTCCAGCCAGCTGGGAATCACCAGGAGAGAAGCGCTCTGGGAAAAAGTCATCCAGTACCATGCCTGGAATGTGGCCAGCTGGGGCGTGGCATGTTTTCTTGTCCTAGGTTCTGGAATTCAGCTGGAGATAATATTGCTGAGAAAAAGTCTTTATCTGTGGGCCCAGATTCCTGTGAAAATATGTTTGCAGTCACCCCTAGCAACAAGAAGGAGTTTCCTGTTGTGTCGGCAGGTGGTGCTAAACAGTGGGAGATGCCTGCTGTAGTTTCATCCCATGGCCAGTAAACGTGCAGCAGAGGATTGGTAAATGGCCAGTAAACGTGCAGCAGGGGGAGTTGGCCAGTAAACGTGCAGCAGAGGATTGGTTCATAAGACAACGTACTCAAATGAAGATGGTGACCCCAACTACTGCGGTGGGTAAGACTGTCTTTAATGAAATGATGGCTGGAACTGCTGATTTCCGGTATAAAAGGACTGGTTACAAGACTGTCCCTGATGATGTGAGAGTGACTCCAGTTAGTGGGGCCACTGAATGTGTTCTTGAGGGTGACTTGTCCCTGTGCAGTACCTAGAGTTGCCACCTCATCCCTTTAAGCCTGAACACCTATGAATTACACATGTTCTGAGGCTAATTAAATGCAGATAAGGCACCAAGTGAGTTTAATTACCACCTTAATCAGCCACAGAACCTGTGTAATTAATATGTGTTCGGGTTTAAAGGGATGAGGTGGCAACCCTAGCAGTACCCTGTGCAGTGGGGAGGCAGGGGTTAAACTCAAACCTGCACCTGTGTGTGCATCTCAAGAGGAAAATAGTGATGTGTCTAATGTCTGCCAGTCTCAAGTTGGCAGTGGGCTAGGACAGCCTGCAAGAGGTACAAATGCTATCAATGTTGATGATTATGGAAAATGTTTTGCTGTTGGGAAACCCCCAGGTTCTTGCAGAGCAAAAGCTGTAATCAAAAATGGGCCATTGCCCATAGCAACGGGTGGTAAGACAGCACAGTTGTCCCTAGACATCTCCAGGGAACTCCCGTTTATTGGAGCCGGAGGTTGCCCTGGACAACTGCGATGTCACTCTGGTGGGACAGTGTGGAACTGTACCGTGTAATGGTAATGTGTTAGTGCAAACTGCTAGTACTAAAAATGTGCAGGTAAATGGTGGGTTAACACAACCTGTGAAAAATGCGAAGGTGTGTGAGGTTTATGAAGCGCCAGCCGAGCAAGGTGGTGAATATGGTATATTGCAACCTGCTGTGTTAAAACGCGTATTACCACAACCTGACATGATTCACAATGATTTGTGTAATGAGCCTGAGCCCATCTGTTATGTGTCCCCTTGGGCGGATGAATCGGTTCTGAGGAGTACAGGTGAATGGAGCGCACAAACAATGGATTGGGAAAGTTGGGGTAAAAATCTTATCTCCATGATAGATAAGGTTTTTATGCACAAAAATAAGGTGGACACTGGTTCTGCTGTGCCAGCAGGAGGAACTGCAGAACAGCTTGTACCAGAGTGTGCAGTGGCTGCTGCAGGGGTTAACCCTCATGAGCAGGATCAACCAAATAAGGGTGAGCGCACAGCAGACATTGTCCGTGACCCATAAAACTGAGGTTGACATGGAGTGTCAAAGTGACGTTGTCACTGGTAAGGTTCTGGAGCAGTTCACTGATGCTGAGCCTGAGAAGTTGGGTATGAGTCCAGCACCTGGCAGTGCTCTGGGTGAGCACCAGGCTGTGGTTACCTCCAGCTGGGAGGATGTTGGTTTGACAATTGCAACTTCTCAAGTTTCAGCAAATGAGTCTGTCTGCATTCCCAATGTAATGGAAGTCCCCAGAAAGGACTTGGGTCTGGGATTAAGGGTCTGGTCTGTAACCAAAGCATTAAAGGAGATGCTTAAACTTTGGGATTAACAGCCAATCTATATTGGGGTGTCTCCTCCACAGTCAGATGGCCTGGTACTGTGGAGTACCACTAGGTGGAGCACTAAATGGCAGGCTGTACAGAACAAAGGAGAACAAGACAGAAATGGTTTATTCTTGAATGTATTACTCTTGTTAAAAGTTGCTTCTGGGTATGCTGCTGGGTTAGTTCCTGAAAAAATGTTATATGGGAGATGCTTTGGAGAAACTAAAAATGAGTCCAAAATGTCTGAGGTTTCACCTCCTAACAGCCCGATGGGAAGCATGTCTGCGGCTATGGTGCAGGGTGGTGCTGGTCAGTTGTCGGTGAAGGGCATGTATACTGCACCGGTGGACAAACCACGTGAGATGGAAGGGCCGAGCATGGACCAGAAAACAGCAGAAATCCTGACTGGGGCTCAGACAGAGGTGGTTAAAGAGACTGGGGTCACCAGTCCAATAATAGGTTTATGTGACAAACCTGATATGGTCCCTGAGACAGGGAAATGGGTAAAAAGTGCAATAAGGTTGGTACGCCGATCAGACGAGAGCTCGCCTGTTCTGGTTTTGGATAGAAATCCAGGTGGTATTAAAGGTCAAGTGGTAGGACAGCTGTCTGCAGAGTGGGTGAACCCAGGGGAGGTGACATCGTGTGAGGTTCCCGTGGGTGATGGCGGCCCTCCGGTATGTGTGCCCTCTGCAGACTCTGCCCTAGCAAATGCTGAAAAAAAGGCATTGGTGACATGTGCAACATTGAGAGGTGTAAGGTTGGTTTTAAAATGTCTGTCAATGATGAACCAAGTAATGTGTTAATGGTACATTATAATGTGGTGTCCAAAGGTACAGGTAAACCTGGTAAACAATTAGTGACTGCTGAGTCAGGTACCAGAAATAAGAGGAGGGGTCCCATTATAAACACCATAGAAATAGGCCCCCTACAGTCTCAGAACAGTAATGCTGAGAGAGGTTTTGGGAAACCAGGAAAATTGAAGCGTGGAGGCAAAAGACTTGGAAACCCAAGAGACCTATTGTGATGGGAAAATGGGTACCAGTGAGGGAAAAGGTGGTTACTCATCAGGCGTAGTGTCTGGAGCAGGTTCTCTACAGAATCAGGAAACTGAGTTGGAAGGAAGTAGCAGGAAAGGCAGGGGGCCAACAGAAAAGAAATGTGAGCTCAGGAACCCCAAGGACAGAGGGAGTACGCTAAGTATAGGGAAATGTAGGACCCTGTTAAGATCCAGGGTGGGACGTACCTGGAAGCGCACCCAAAAAAAAGGTTGGGCCTACGTGGCTGACAGCCAGCACAGAGGTGTCCCAACCATGACGGGTGCTGGTGTTCCTCCCTCCGGATCGAAACAAAGGGGGGGATATGTAATAGTGAGAGTCCCTGTCACTGTGAAAAGGGATGGAAATGGACACAGAGTTTGCATGTCAGGTGACTGCAGTGCTACAAAGCATAGCTTTGAAAGGGAGAAAGCTGTGTTGGCAGCTTTCTCCAGGTTTTGGTATTCGGTCATGGGGCTCTGTAGTTTGGAGATTCCATAGTGTCTTGGGTGGGACAGGATCTCCAACCCTGTGTCCAGACTTTGTAGATTACCAGCAGGGTGTGTGCTCAGGTGAGCACAGCACTTATAATGAGGGTATGGGAAGACCTCATGGCTCCCAGTTGGAGACGGCTCCACACCCAGAGAGACAGGAGGTCTCCAGGAGGCAGAGGGGCTGCAGGAGGCAGCCAGAACATGTGACTGAAAGAGGCAGTGGAACGGCCTGAGGACTAAGGCCAAAGCAGAGCTGTGGGCGCTAAAGTGAAGCCATCCACATTGAGGAATCCTGTGGTCTGTGTGACCAGGATAAAGAGCAGAGGTACTGCTAAAGAGAGCCAGGTGGGCTAGCATTTTCTATTGTGTTTATTTGCTGGAGATGAACCCCTGCGTGGGAACCCTTTATGTTACAGACTTTTATTTGCCTTTTTAATAAAAATGGGCTACCATGCACTTAAATATAGTTCCTGACTGGCTTGAATCACTGACAAACGCATCTGCCATGAGAGCTAATGGTCCCCGATATTACAATATATATGTATAATGCCTTGTGTGTGTGTGTGTGTGTGTGTGTGTGTGTGTGTGTGTGTGTGTGTGTGTGTGTGTATATATAATAAAAATAAATATATATATATATATATATATATATATATATATATATATATATATATATTATATACATACACTGTAAGTGCAGCTAACTGACTCGCCTGCCTACTCTATCTAACCTAAATCAAATGACACTGTCTCTCTGTCTATCTCTCTCTCAACGCCGGAACACACTACACAGGGCCGCCGTGTAGGCAGCCTTATATAGTGTGGGGCGTGTACTATACCCCCTGAGCCATAATTGGCCAAAGCCACTGTAACTTTGGACAATTACGGCCCTCTGTACAGGCGGCGCTGTGATTGGCCAAGCATGCGGGTCATAGTGCATGCTTGGCCAATCATCAGCCAGCAATGCACTGCGATGCCGCAATGAATTATGGGCTGTGATGTGCCACTCACATTTGGCGCGAACGGCCCATATCTTTCGTAATTCGGCGAACGGCCGAACACACGATGCTCATCCCTAGTTTACACACACAGATCCATGGTCCTGCTGTGTTACCAGGCAATCGCGGGTGCCCCGCCGGACATTGCGGCCACCGGACACCCGCATCGGTTCCCCAGTGACACGGTGTGCGTGATTGCTGTCGGCGGCACACACGCACCCCCTGGTGGGTCGGGAAGGCAAGGGCATCATATGACGGCCTCCCAGAATGAGAGCCGTGCCGCCTTGCCGTCATATGACAGCCAGTGGGCGGCAAGCGGCTAACTATGTTCGCGTGTTCAAACAAATTTTTTGCCTGTTCACATGTTCTGGTGCAAACCGAACAGGGAGGGGGTGTTCGGCCCATCCCTACTACATACTTGTTGGAAGATTGAACAGAGATTGTACAATCAGACTGTAATGTGTGTGATGAGAATTAGATATCCTGGAGGTTTTCTCTTTTTGTGGATCCCAATTACTAAATGTGAGATGAGAAGTGGATGAGGTGGTGTGATCCATTCATTATTCCTGTATGGGGATTGGACCATACACACTCACACTGACCTCTAGGCTTTCACCTCCAACCTTCTGCTAAGTCTTGGATTCAGTTGTGGAGATTCACTTTGATGGTCACAGAAGTCTCACTCATGTTGTGGAAACTTCATTGATGAAAACTGACACCATTGTACTTTGGGATTTCCTCTGAACATCATGGTGGAGGATTTGATCTTATGGTGTGGAGAAGATTTTATCATTAACATTCTTTATTTTTACTTTGACGATTTGTACTAATATTGCTACACTAATTTTATATCTGCTGATTATAAATTCTCTTCATTAGTTATCAGTGGAATAGTCTCCATACCATTGTTATATATACACTTATAGGGAGTTTTGTGATGAGTCTCATGTTTATTGTTATATTTTCACATTTATATTGTGTGAATGTTATATACTAGTGCTGCAGTCTTCCATATTATACTAGATGTGATAATTCCACCAATAGGGATCAGATATAACAATTCCATTCACTACAAAAATACACTTTCATAAATGTGAGCAAGGGTAGATCTCCTCCAACCTATTCACAGCTACTTCAATCTATATAACAACATATAATACATAAACATGACGAGCAACAAAGTTATCTTATAAAATTGCAAACAACAAGACTTTATACATGTTAAAAAAGCTGATTTCCTACAACCCCTTTACCACTACTTCCATCACCGTACAGTAACAGAAAAGGGAAGTCCCAGAGATTCATCCAGATGGTTTAAATCAATGCTGATCAGCTGCCGCCTCTTTGCAGAAAATTCAGTCAACCTCCACCACACCGATGAGCAAACAGGTCACTTACCAAAAGATTTGTCCCCACAAGCAAGGCCCAGATCAGCAGGCAGGAGCGTAGCTGGGACACAAGCCAAAAGGTCCTTACCACATGGGCAGCGAAGGTACAGGAACATAAGATGGAAGCAGAGTCAGGATAGAGGCCAGAGTCGGTACACAGTCAGGCAGAACGGCAGAGAAGCACAAGACAGGAAAAGAGTCAGAGTACAAGCCAAGGTCACAATAGGCAGGCAGGAATCCAGAGACTGGTCAAGGGCAAGCCAGGTCAAGCATGTGTAGGCAGATATAGAAGGTCAAGGCGCATTTAACCACTTCAGCCCCGGAAGGATTTACCCCCTTCCTGACCAGAGCACTTTTTACAATTCGGCACTGCGTCGCTTTTAACTAATTGTGCGGTCATGCAATGCTGTACCCAAACAAAATTTGCGTCCTTTTCTTCCCACAAATAGAACTTTCTTTTGATGGTATTTAATCACCTCTGCCTTTTTTTTATTTTTTGCGCTATAAACGTAAAAAAGACCGCAAATTTTGAAAAAAAAATATTTTCTACTTTTTGTTATAAAAAAAATCCAATAAACTCAATTTTAGTCATACATTTAGGCCAAAATGTATTCGGCCACTTGTCTTTGGTAAAAAAAATGTCAATAAGCGTATATTTATTGGTTTGCGCAAAAGTTATAGCGTCTACAAAAGGGTACATTTTCTGGAATTTACACAGCTTTTAGTTTATGACTGCCTATGTCATTTCTTGAGGTGCTAAAATGGCAGGGCAGTACAAACCCCCCCCCCCCCCCAAATGACCCCATTTTGGAAAGTAGACACCCCAAGGAAATTGCTGAGAGGCATGTTGAGCCCATTGAATATTTTTTTTGTCCCAAGTGATTGAATGACAAAAAAAGAAAAAAAATACAAAAAGTTGTCACTAAATGATATATTGCTCACACAGGCCATGGGCATATGTGGAATTGCACCCCAAAATACATTCAACTGCTTCTCCTGAGTATGGGGATACCACATGTGTGGGACTTTTTGGGAGCCTAGCTGCGTACGGGGCCCCGAAAACCAAGCACCGCCTTTAGGATTTCTAAGGGCGTAAATTTTTGATTTCACTCCTCACTACCTATCACAGTTTTGAAGGCCATAAAATGCCAAGATGGCACAACCCCCCCCCCCCCAAATGACCCCATTTTGGAAAGTAGACACCCCAAGCTATTTGCTGAGAGGCATGGCGAGTATTTTGAAGCTCTCATTTGTTTTTGAAAATGAAGAAAGACCAGAATTTTTTTTTTTTTTTTCAAAACTTTGACAAAAAGTGAGGTCTGCAATATACTCACTATACCTCTCAGCAAATAGCTTGGGGTGTCTACTATCCAAAATGGGGTCATTTGGGGGATTTTGTGCCACCTGGGCATTCCATGGCCTCCGAAACTGTGATAGGCAGTGAAGAGTGAAATCAAAAATTTACGCCCTTAGAAAGCCTGAAGGCGGTGCTTGGTTTTCGGGGTCCCGTGCGCGGCTAGGCTCCCAAAAAGTCCCACACATGTGGTATCCCCATAATTCCCCATCGATCGATACTGCACTTGGGTGGGCTGGGCTGGGCCGGGCGGAGGGGCAAAATACAGGTGCTAGCAGGTATCTGGGCTGATCCCGCTAACACTGCGTTTTTCGGAACCCTAAACTGCTGGGGACACTAGTATAGATATGATCAGATATTGATCCGTTCAGATACTAAACCACTAAGGGAGGTGTATGCTGCATGCGTGGGTGTAGCAATACTGGCGCTAATCTGACGCTGCCTGGGGTGACGCATATCACCGCCAGGCTATCAGGGGGCTAAACCTTTATTCGGTAATAAACGGTGGGTGCCCTGACACTATAAAAAATAAATGAACTAACCAGCATCACCCGTAACGGTTATACGGTGATCAGTGGTGAAAGGGTTAACTAGGTGCAATCAAGGGGTTAAAACATTTATTGGGTAGTATATGGGGGTCCCTGCCGCTATAAAACGCTGACGGCGAACCTAAATATTTAACTCCCTAACTAGCGTCACCAGTGACACTAATACAGCGATCAGAAAAATGATCGCTTAGCGACACTGGTGACGGGGGGTGATCAAGGGGTTAAAACTTTGTTAATGGGGTACCCTAGACCTAAAGGGGGCTAATACTAACTGCCCTAACACTTCTAACTGTCACAAACTGACACCATCCAGTAATCAGGAAAAAAAACCTGCTTGGTGTCAGTATGACTGGGGGGGGGGGGGGATCGGGGGGAATCGGGGGTGTTTAGTGTGCCTGGCATGTTCTACTGTGTAGTGTTTTACACTTCCTCAGATGTCTTCTCTCCTCAGCGCCGGAACGGAAACTGCAGAGCCGAGGAGAGATGACATCACATCCTCTGCCTCTGTGTACTATACAGAGGCAGGGGATGTTTCTCATTGGCTGGGAGCGACTGCGGGGGGGGCCACGATCGGATGGCCTCCCCCTCACCTCTCAACACTCCCAGACAAATGCCGACCGCCGCTGGCACCGGGGGGGTCTGATCGGACCCCCCCGCTCGCGGGAAGGCAATCACGTACCAGGTACGTGATTTTGCCTGCCCGTGCCATTGTGTTCACGTATATAGGCGTTAGGCGGTCGGCAAGTGGTTAAACAAACTAGCTGAAGACCACTCGGCAATCTATTCATGCCATAGTTCAGCTTAAATTTGGCACCCGTGCACACACTTGTACGTGTGTGTGTGCTCATGCACATTTTATTCTTGTGTACATTCTAATACATTTACACATGTGCACTAATGCCCATTCTGTATTGAGCCTTTGCTCATAATTATGAGCATGTAATGGCCTTATGGTTCCACTACACTACACTGACAAACTTCAATATACTGCATGGAAACACTACACTGACAAACTTCAATATACTGCAGTAAAACTGCATGGAAACACTACACTGACACTACAGTAAAACTGCATGGACGCACTACACTTAACTGTGCACTATCACTATATTCACACTACACTATCACTATACTGACACTCTACTCTCACAACAGAATCACAATAGCAAACTAGAGCACACTAACTCACTAGTAGCAATGAACAGCGCCCTGTTCTATATCTCGCCACTCCAACATCGCACTGCAAATGGCTCCCCTGGGCAGGAACCTTTTTATAGTGTGGGGTGAGTCTATGAGCAATGAGCCATGATTGGGCTAAGTCATCATGACTTTCTCCAATCATGGCTCTCACAATGCTCTGTGCCCTGATTGGGCAAAGCCTTTATTGCTTCAGCCAATCAGGGCTTAGAATTCACTGTGCGGTGTGCAGTGCATTGTGGGACATATGATGGGCGGAACAAACAGTTGAACCATTTGCCCAACACTAGTCTTTTACCCTACTACAGTACTTCCTCACAAACACATATTGCCTCTTAGGAATATCCATAAGCCAACTTTTTTATGACAGCAGGTATTCAGCATGTAACTGTTACAATCTACCTTCTCTCCATTTATGTGGGGTAAAATGCAGATTGGAAGAGTTAGCTTTCACATTTTCCAAAACAAATCCATTTATGCTATAGAGCCCTTACATATACATATAGTGGATGTAATGGGGGTTTACATACTAAAACTGGAGAGGGCAAAATCTGGTGCAGCTCTGAATGGCAGCCAATCGGCTTCTAACTTCAGCTTGTTCGGTTAAGTTTTGATACAAAATACTGGAAGCTGATTGGTTTCTATGCAGAGCTGCAGCAGATTTTGCCCTCTGTTCTGGATGAAGCCGTTTCTATGTAGTGTGATCACAAAGGCTAACCGCCTACTGCAGTCTCTGCCGTTTGACAGTTCTTATATAGATAAGGGGCAGATCCACCTGGTGACGTCACCTGTTGCCCCCCTTGTGATGTCACTGATCCAGCATGCATCGGTTGGTGACATTGTAAGGGGGCAGGGTCACCAGCTGATATCATCGAGTGACTCCGCCCCTTAGCTATTCAAGAAATGTGAAGTGGAGAAGCTGGCATTTGGCAGGGAGCATTCAACAAGGCCAGAGGTTTTTTCTTTTTACGGGTCCGTTGTTGCAGTGAGCGGCGTGATTGACGATGGAGCTACATCGGGAGACATTGTTTTTTTATTTTTATAATAAAGGAATTGTCAAACTTTTGTACTGTCTTTATTCTCTTTTTGCACTTTTTTGGTGAATGGGTAGGGGTAAGCAAAGTTAATTTGTGAAACTAGTCAACTCCTGCTGTGGTTCATCTGTACCTGTGTTTGTCATGAACTGTTCATCTCTTCAATAAAGCAATTTGTTTATCCTCTATGTTGTGGAGTGTGGTCAATACATTTTTTTTTGAGGGGTACTATGTATCCCATACTCATTCACATGGGGGGAACCAGGATCTGCCCCCCCCCCAGTTAAAGGGGACTTCCAGATTCCGATAAGCCCGCAGAACCC
The DNA here is from genome assembly GCF_042186555.1 of Aquarana catesbeiana. NCBI lineage: Eukaryota > Metazoa > Chordata > Amphibia > Anura > Ranidae > Aquarana > Aquarana catesbeiana. The sequence continues at coordinate 210,112,916 of NC_133336.1, forward strand.
CACAACCACAGCCCAGGGTTGTGGGAAAGAGGCCATTGTCCTTGTCAACATAAGGACAAGGTGCTTTGGGGTGTGGGGGGGCAGAGGCCCCCTGCCCTAAAACACCCTCCATGTTGAGGGCATGTGGCCTGGTATGGTTCAGGAGGGGGTGGCCACTCACTCGTCCCCCCCCCCCCCCCCCCCTTTCCTGACCTGCATGCTCAGATAAGGGTCTGGTATGGATTTTTTTTTTAATAAATGGTGTGGGGTTCCCCTTAAAATCCATGCCAGACCCAAAGGGGGAGGGATCCCACACTTTTTAAAAAATGTTCTATTGTTTTGTTTACATTTCAGCTGTCAGTGGGGAAGCCTGCTGACAGCTGATGAGTCATTGGTTGTTAAGGATGCAGTGGACGTCTGCTTAAAGAGGACCTTCAGTCATTTTTTTTTTTCAACTTTCCATCTATTAAATCTTCTGCCCTTGTTGTTTTAACTTTGGATGGTAAAACTTTTTGCCTGTAAATACCTTTTACAGCCCACTTCCTGTTTCTTTTCTGATAAAAAGCCTAGGCTTATGACATCATGCACAGCTCTCCCTCTCATGAGAGTTTGCCAGGAAGGGAGGGGGGATAAGTCATTGAAGGGCCAATGAGAGCTGCAGGGCTGCAGAGCTGTTGGTCTGTCCCTGTGTAAATCCAGGAAGTGAACAGGCAGCAGCTTCAGCTGCCCACAGTTAAAATGGTTGCAGCCAGACTAAAGCCTCATATACACGGTATGATTGTTGGCAGGCGATTGTTTGTTGACAGACTGTTGTCCTAAAATCTTACCATTAGTACGCTCCTTTTGACAATTGTTGTCCAACTTTCAGCCAACAAATAATGGATGACAGGCTAGTAAATTTTTGGTGAACAACGGTTTGACATCAGATTTTTGTATCGTCAGTACACAAATTTGTCACACAAAAGTTGAAAGTAAAAACACGCATGCTCGGAATCAATGCTCACCAAACACAAAATTAGCAGAAGGGGCCCAAAGGGTGGTGCTCAAGAGCTGAATTCCTCGTAGTACATCACTACATTTGCGCTTGTTGCACAATAATTGTGTACCGTTAGTATGCAAGACAAAGTCCTGGCACACACCCTTTTGACAAAAATCAGACGCCCGGCTGGCCAACAATCGTACTGTGTATACGAAGCTTTAGTGGAGGGAGATTACTAATTGCACATGTCAAGTTATTAGCATTTTTTTCTGCTCCAAGAAGCTAAATAGTGTTATCCTATGTGTGTAATAGTGTTATCCTATGCACACTTCATTAGGCTTATCAGCATTTTTTGAGCTTTAGCATCTAGGAGCAGAAAAAAATGATAATTTTGTAGAGTGTTTTTCCAGCAGAAAAAAATACTGAATGTTCCTAAACACTCCCAAATGCTTCTAACTGCTTTTAAATTCTACTAACAACTTTTTTTGTGAGCCTTTTTTTGCCTTCATGTACTGCAAAAAATGATAATGCTCTTCTAAAAGCTACTAGAAGCTGGCACAAAAAATGCTATTATCAACATTTTTTATCAACTGTTTTTTTCCTAGCTTTTTTGAGTTTATGCTAGTGTTCATTGAGTACCAAGAGTTCAAGAGTAACTTCACTTTCGGAGGAAAAAAATCAAATCATAATGTAATTAAAAATTACCTTTCCTTTTACAAAAGGTTTATTGATAGTAAGCAAACTGAATATACAAAGAAAGCAAACAGGGCCATTTCAACATTTCAAAAAGTAGAAAATGTACACATCCACTAAATAAAATATTAAGGGCATAACCATGGATGGTACAACAAAATATATATATATGCAAACACATTTAAGCCACTACAAACAAATGAAAGGCTGCCATGTAGGATTCAGTGCTAAAAACACAAGTCAAATCAGGACCCAGGTGTAAATGGCATCAGAACGTCTCCATCACAAAAGGTAGGTTGAGACTACTTCTATTAAATTGGCAGTCTAAACTGGCTGATACCTAGGAATAGGCTGAACGACCCCCTGTTCGGTTTACACCAGAACATTGCAAATGTTCGGAACAGAATAACAAACCCCATTGAAGTCTATGGACCCGAACTGGAAAAATCAAAAGCACACATTTTGAAGGCTTATATGCAAGTAATTGGGCAGTGGGCATACAATGATTATGAGGGTCTGGGTACTGCCCTGGGGGACATGTATCAATGAAAAAAATTTGTAAAAAAACATCATTTTTAAATGAGCAGTGATTTACTGATGCTTAAAGTGAAAGCATAAAAATGAGAAAACAATAAAAATGAAAAATTCCTTTTAATATAGTGCCTAGGGAGTCCCCTTAGTGTACCTGTAAAATGGCACATCTGTACTGTGTATAGAAGCTGCTGCAGCAATAATTACATTTATAAAGCCAAAAAAATTACATATTCCCTGCAAGCTTTCTTTAATTTATAAACAAAAGCTTGGGGAGCCAGTCTGTATGATGAGGCCGCGATATAGTGCACTGGAAACAAGATTAATAAGGAGGATAAATTCTGGTGTCTCTTCTGCAGAATTTAGATAGAAGTAACAGGTGCAGAAAAATTGGTCTTTGGGTGTTAAAGGTGCCTTCACACCGTAACCCTACAGAGGTACTTTTGATGAAAGAAAGAACTACCTTGCTGTCACAAATTGAAATGATATGCACCTGTCAAACAGGTGTAGAAAAATTGGCCTTTAAGGGTTAATTGTGCCCATGAAACCTAGACCAAAAATTTCTTCCAGATGAAATCAACACCCACAACTCTAGGCAGCCTAGAAGTCTTGCAGAGCTTCCACATCCCAAAAACACTTAATCAGTGACATCGGCATCAGGGGCTTCATAGCTGCTGGTAATACAGGACTGATTTCATTTTGATAAATGTCAGCCGCACAGTCTGTGGACAGATGCGCTCAATTTTCAGTAACAAAACCTCTGGCAGCACTGAATGCCTGTTCGGAAAGCACGCTGGATGCAGGGCAGCCCAGGATCTCAATATTGGGCAAGTTCTGGCAAGTGGTCTATTCTCATGACCCAGTAAAAAAACAAGAAAACGGAGGCGCCTCTGGGTGCAGACTTTAAAACAACTTTAATAGTTAAAGGCATCAACAAAGATTGCACTCACATTTAAGTTGAACTGATAAGGCATAGAAAAGTCCCAAAAGCAACCAAGGTGGTCTGGGAGGTCAGTCTCTCGTGGCCATGGATATGTCTCCCCTGACTGGTCTCTGGTACGCTGGATGTATTGCGGCCGACAGCGATGGAGGAACACCAGAGTGAGGCTTGGAAAGCAAACAGTGATGCAGGCGAGGGGTGATGACGTCACAAACTATGCAACACGTTTCCTGAGCCGGCTAACCATGAGTGACATGACGGCTGTGCTCCTTTTGTCAAGCTTGAGCTCTGGTGTTCCTCCATCGCTGTCGGCCACAATACATCCAGCGTACCAGAGACCAGTCAGAGGAGACATGTCCATGGCCGGGACAGACTTACCTCACGGAAAACCTTGGTTGCTTTTGGGACTTTTCTATGCCTCATCAGTTCAACTTAAATGTGAGTGCAATCTTTGTTGATGCCTTTAACTATTAAAGTTGTTTTAAAGTCTGCACCCAGAGGCGCCTCTGTTTTCTTGTTTTTTTCAATGTCTTTTGGGAATATGGTTTCCACTCCCACTGGAAGGCTGCCATGAATGTGGACTCTTCACATCATCCTTACCATTCACTCCTCTGTGCTATTATTATGGACTTTACCATTTTTATTCCTTATGGCCGTATCTTATAGTTTTATTTTTGCATATTTACATGCACAACATTGTTGTTTATTCATTTTGGATTATTGCTTTTAATTTTTTGTGCCAAACACTTGTTTAATCGTGACCCAGTAACCCAGGGGATTTTTTTTCTCTTCTCTATGTGATTGAGCTTCTATAACAAGTGACCCGACCATCCCGCCAGCAAACAGATCCATTGTGTTGTATCCCGTGGGGAGATCCAGAGCCACAGATGATCCATTGATATATGCTTGTATTCCAGCTTGATCTGGTAAGATTCCAATGCATAGGGAGATTTATTCTCCATTATCCAGGACCATATATTGGAAGAAGGATTGATTAATTTATGTGACTGCTCTCACTCCTGGGATTATCAACACCAATTGCTCATTGATTATTGTATTATGAACTGTGATACCTACACTTTTGGCTACATTTAAAGGGACTATTTTCTTTTCATTTTTAATTATTCACGTTTTAATTCTAATTTTTAAGTGTTAGTTGACTATTCAGTTGACTACGGTCTTACATTCACCTTGAACATTCAGTTGTTGAGTGTTTAAATATGTAGCGCTGCTCACACAGAATATGTTTTTTGGTAATGAACCATAGATCTATTTTGTATATATAACATAGGGGATCGCCAACTGGAAAGCTCTCATCTCTGTTTTCGCCCCTAGATAATCGTCCACTATGTGATGCAGACGCTGCCAATGGGATGTTGAAGCTGGGCGCCGAGGGCTAAAAAAATTGTGAAATGCATCAATTTGGTCAGCCCCCTTCTCCGCCGCTCCTATCTTGACCAACAGAAGCCTCAAAACTATGTTTTCCATGACACTGTAACCTATTAGGAAAGGCATTTGCTAAAATCCTCTTTAAGGTATCCTCAAGAGATTTCATCTTCTGCTCTCTCTCTGGGGATGGGGTAAGTTCTGAGACTTTTCCCTTATAACGGTGGTCAAGGAGGGTTGCCAACCGCGCTTGGAGGGAGTAGTCTGCTAATGGCGATGTGAAAGGGAGCGCCGTAAGATCCCGGGTCTCCCTCCCTGCGAACCCTCGCTGATGCAGTAGCTGCTGTCTAGCAGGCTGGAACCTCCAGCTGGTCGGCATCATTCCCCCTCCTCCCCCCCCGGATATCGGACCCCTCCGAGTGGCAAGGTAAGAAAATTTCCCTTTTGAAGATTGATGATTGAAGTGACTGAGGCGGTGATCTGAAGGCAGATCGGCGGACTCCAGCGGCAGCGTGGATGGTCAAAGCAGTGTCTCCCCCCACTCCACTTTCCTCCGGAGAGCCCGGAGAAATCACTTAGCCTGTAGGCATCGGTTCAATCAGCGATGTGCAAGGCGAGGCGGTGTGAAGGGAACGAAGGGAAAGAGTGTTGGCTTGGGGGATCGTGAGTGCGGTGAGGCTCTCCGCTCCCCCTGCCCCTCTACAGAAGTCAGCGGGGAGGTGGTGTGAGAGAGTGGGGGGTCAGGTAGGAGCAGCGGGAACGCCGAGAAGTCTATCCCCCCTCACCTCTCCGACACCAGTCTTCAGCCATCTAGCTGCACAGCTGAGCGGGACGTCCCGGGCATAGAACGGGATCACTGACACTGGATCTAAAGCATCAGCTGGAAGTCCTCTAAGGGAAAAAAGCAGAAGATACGCTAGAAAGGGTGGAAACAGAAAAGGACTCAAACACGCCCTTTAAGATAAGATAAGTGATTTATATTTTTCTGCTTGATATAAACTGTGTTTCTTCCTACAAAAAATTTGACTCAAAGTAAGATTTTGAAGCGGTGTGAGTGTACTTGGAAGACCTCCCCTAACTTACTTATTGACTGTTACTGACTGTAGCTGCTGATGTTCATTAATAATGAAAGCATCATTACCTACTGTTGGAAGAATAAAAAGCGATAAATAGCAGCTAACAAGGATGGAAATAGTGACATTGTCGACTATTGCCCCCTAGTGCTTGAATATTGTTTGGAAGCAGGTAAAGGAGATTGACTCTGTACCCAGGTGAAGGGGAGGGAAGGGGAGAGAGAGGGAGGAGAGAGGGAATAAAAGAAAAGGTAACAATAAGTAGGGGGCAAAAGTCTTAAAAGTCTGAAAAAATCCAAAGCTTCAATTCTTGGTAGTATATCGTTCCCCCCATCCCCCCCTCCTCTCCTTCCTTTTTTTTTTTTTTTTTCCTTCCCTCTCCTCCACCTTGATGAGGGGTAAGAGCGGAAGGGGTGGTGGGGTAGTGGAAAAATCCCCTCACCCCAGTACAAACCCCACTTCTGGCCCAATGCACAGATATGTAACCCATGGAGTAGCGATGGCAGGGGAAAAGCATCAAAATACTAAAGGAAAACTAGAGGAAACACAAGGAAAAAAAAGATAAAAAGTCTCAGATAAAAACAACATCAGAAAATAGAGTAAATCCAGAAAATAGATTAGAACAGGAAGTTGATGCAGAAAATCCCCTGCAGAAAACGGCCCAGTTAACAACAATGACAGACATGGAAAGGATGTTTTCAGCGCTGGAAAATTCATTAAAATCGGAAATGACAAAACTCCATAAAGACATGGGACATATGCTTGTTAGAGTCGAGGAAGTGGAAAAAAGAGCTGACGCACACACAAAAAGAATAAAAGAGCTAAAAGGAGAGATTAAAACCCTAAAACAAGAGCAATTGGAACAGGCATATAGATTAGAAGATCAGTTAAATAAGGAGAAGAAGAAGAATGTAATGATCCGCGGAGTTCCTGAAGCGCCCCAAACAGAGAACATAATAGAAGTAATTGGGCAAGTTCTCAACCTATCAAGCATAAATGAAGCAAGAAATGAATTAAAGATTGAAAGGGCCTACAGAACAAGAAGGCCAATAGGTCTTTCAAATGAAACCCCAAGAGATATAATAGTCCGCTTCTGTAGCCTGGAAGGAAAAAACCTAGTATGGAAGAGTTTAAAGGAGAAACCACCAATTTTATTAGAAGGAAAGGAAATTCAGGTTTTTCAAGACTTATACTTCAATATAACTGGGGTTTTCCAGCATGCTTAATGGTTAAAAGAAATGGAAGAACTAAAAAATTGAGATTCCTAGAAGAAATCCCAAACTTCTGTAAGACTCTGGAAATCCCTTTACCAAAAGACTTGGTTGAAGCAACTATAAAACCAGATAAGCAAATGGGGGAAGAAACACAGTGGCAATTAGTTTATAGGAAATAGTCTAAGAGGGATGGGGGTGAGAAGTGGGGGAGATAAGGGGAAAGGTTAAAACATCAGAATAGGGGGGGTGCGGGGGGGACCTGGAGGAAAGGGCATCTTTCATAGACATCATCCTAGCCTGTAAGGAGAGGGTGGGTCAAGGGACCAAACAGATTTCCACCTCAGGGATAGGAGTAGAGATAAAGAAACCTCTTTAATTATAGGTACCTACTCATGCCCTTGCGGGTAAATATGCAAGGGCTCGGGGTCTTGGGGGGGGTGGTGGGAGGGGTAGTGGAGGAGTAGATAAGGGGAAAGAAACTGGGAAAATGGATGGGGAAAAAAATAGGGGGGATTCAAAACTGTCTCACCAAGAAGAAGTAGCTGCCCAATCCTGCCGATTGGACAGTTGGGGTTGTCCGGGTGCTGGTTCCCCCCCCCCCTGTGCCCCCGTTTTGGGGCACAGGGGGGAGGTCCTCCTCTGGGGGGTGAGGGAGTGATAATGAGAATTGTAAATGGAAGAAAAAGTCAAAATCTTGACATTTAATGTCCGAGGGATGAACTCACTGCAGAAAAGGCGCTTAATCTTGAGGGAAATTGAACAACTCAGGGCTGACATAATTTTCCTGCAGGAGACGCATATAACACAGGATTCAAGAGTTAAAATATATTCCAAAAAAATCCCAACCTGGTACCATAGAGATTCACCATGCAGAGGTTCAAAAGGCATTGCAATTGGGTTCGGGAAAAACAGTGGCTTTATTATCGAAAAGATAAAAGCAGACCCAGAAGGACGGTTTCTTTTCCTTATAGGGACAATACAGGATATAAAGTACTTGTTAGCTAACATCTACTGCCCTAATAAAAACCCCAAAAAATTCTTAACAGAAAAACTGACAGAGTTACATGATTTCAAACAGGGTAAACTAATAGCAGGTGACTTTAACTTCATTATGGATCATAACTTAGACTCCACCTCTACTGTTCCGGACAGAGAAAGAAAACAACTAAAGATGGTCAAAAAAAAACTACAAAAAAAAACTACATGAGCTGCAATTAGTCGATGTATGGCGAATACAGCATCCAAGTATAAAGGATTATACTTAATTTTCAACAGTACATAGAATCCATACGAGATTGGACTATATTCTGCTGGAACATAGATCATTGGAGGAAGTATTTGAATCAGAAATAGAATCATCAGTACTTTCAGACCATTCCCCAGTCTCTATACAGATAAACTTTCGTGGAGAGTCTTCAGGAAGAGGTACATGGCGTATCAATGAAGAGTTACTGGAGGATAGAGACACAGTAAAAACTATAAAAGGTGAGATCGAGAAATATTTTCAGGAAAATGATACTCCCGAAATAGCAAGAGCAACCCTGTGGGAGGCACACAAGTCTGTTATTAGGGGAAAATTAATATCTATAGGAGCAAGAAATAAGAAAGAAAAGAGAAAAAATATGCTGAATCTTCAAAATGAAATCCATAAATTGGAACAAAGACATAAAAAAGAAGTTAAAAAAGAAATACATCGGTCCCTGATCCTTAAAAGAGAACAACTAAAAGATCTGATGGAAAAAGAATATAGAAAGGAAATCAATAGGGTAGTAAGTGAAAGATTCAAGACAGGAAATAAAGCAGGAAAACACCTCGCGTACATCCTAAGGAAAAAAAAGACCTTACATTATATAGAGAAGATAAAAAATGGAAAGGGAGAAATAAAAAATAAAACCACGGAAATAGCACAAGCCTTTGCACAATACTATAGTTCTCTATATGCAATAAAAAACAAGAAACAAGCCAACAAGCAAAAAGGAAGAAGAAGAAGATCCAAATCTATCTAGAAAAAGCTAACTTACCAAAAATTAATCCTGACCTTTTTTAACGGATTTAGAAAGGGAGATAACACAAGAAGAGATTAAGACTGCACTAAATGAAACCGCTGTCCGTAAAAGCCCCGGGCCAGACGGATTCACGATTAGATATTATAAAAAAATCCAAGACCAATTGATTCCAAAGCTGTGTGAATATCTAAACAAAATAGGGAAAGAGGAAGATATCAGAAAAAAGTCACTTCAGGCACACATTACCATAATACCTAAAGAAGGAAAAGACAAGGTCAACTGTTCAAGCTACCGGCCGATCGCTTTACTGAATACAGACACGAAGCTATACGCCAAAATATTAGCCACGAGAATAAAAAGATTGATGCCACTCTGAATAAACCCGGATCAGACGGGGTTCGTCCCTGGCAGAGAAAGTAGGGACAATAGCATAAAAACAATCTTGATGCTGAAAAAAAAGAATCCCAATGGCTCCCCAGATCTACTCCTGTCAATAGATGCAGAAAAGCATTTGACAGGGTAGATTGGGGATTCATGATGACTACATTACAACAGCTGGGATTTGAGCCTAAAATTATGAAATGGATAAACAACCTCTATAATAGGCCTACGGCAAAAGTAAAGGTAAATGATAAGATGTTGCCCGAATTTGAAATGTACAACGGAACGCGGCAGGGATGCCCGCTCTCGCCTCTTCTGTATGTGCAGTCACTGGAACCCTTCCTGGCTACTCTGAGAAACAACCCTGGGATAGAGGGGGCAAGGATAGAGGAAAAAGAACATAAAATCGCTGCTTATGCCGACGATATCCTAGTCTATGTGACTAAGCCTAGAGAAACTCTGTTAAACATTTTATCGGAAGTGGAAAGATACGGTGAACTTTCAAATTTCAAAATAAACCCCATAAAGACGGAAATATTAAACCTCGGAGTGGAAAAAAAGATATCTTGGCGCTGCAAAGAGAATTCCCGTTTACGTGGGTAAAAGGAGAGCTATCCTACCTTGGAATTAAATTAACACCAACACGTGAGAAAATATATCCCGCAAACTTCATCCCATTACTGAATGAAATTAGGGCAGAAGTCAAAAGGATAAATATACAATCAATATCGTGGATAGGAAGAGTGAATACGCTTTAAATGGTAATCTTACCAAAAATTTTGTATAAAAATTTCAAATGGTACCAATAAGGATCCCTCTGAGCTTCTTTAAGATCTTACAGAAAATACTGACAACATTTATCTGGCAAAGTAAGAAACCAAGATTAAAATTTGCACTTATGTCTAGGAAAAGACAAAACGGGGGTTTAGTAGCACCTGACATATTTAGGTATTACAAAGCAGTTATTCTTGCATGCATGATTGAATGGACGAAAGAGAACAAAGAAAAAAAATGGATTGAGATAGAGAACACTTTAAGCAAAACCACGCTTCACAAAAATATATGGATTGCAAATAGATATAGAATAATAGACCCCAATGCACATGAATTGACAATAAATGTATTTAGTGTTTGGGACGCACTTTATCGGAAACAAAAATGGGTATACAATTCTCCACTAATTGCCCTTACGGGAACAAAATATTTCACACCGGGTGAGGACATATTTCGAAGATTAAGAATAAAGAACCCACAAATTAAAGATGTCACTAGGAAAGGGAAGGTGGAATTGGCACAAGAATTGGAGATTAAATTTGGGGGGAAATTACGTGAATGGGAATATTTACAATTAAAGCACTTAATTATTTCATCACCATATCCGTTCAGGGACACAGAAGAATTAAATAAATTAGAAAAGCTCTGTATGTCACCAACGACAACGAAGGGAGGGATTTCGAAGGTCTATGAATTTCTTTCAGATATTGAAGATCAGAAGAGGCCCTCCTTCATAGATAAATGGGAAAAAGAACTGGAAACAAAATTTGAGGAACAACAAATCGAGAAAATGATTGCAGGTGGATACAATCAAGCCTAGGACGTAAACACTATCGAGATGAATTATAAATTCTTGGTCAGGTGGTATATGACCACGGAAAAATGTCATAGAATTGATCAAGAAAAATCACCATTATGTTGGAGAAATTGTGGGAATAAAGCCACGATGATACACATTTGGTGGGATTGCCCAAAAATAAGAGTATTCTGGCAGGAAGTAATCGCATGTGTTAAGGAGATCACGGGAGAGAAGTTAGAAAATAATAGATTGATCTGTCTGTTCCACGATGCTAAAATTCCCAAAAAGCAATACATGAGAAAAGTAACATCAAAATTATTAAACGCTGCGAAGGGACTGATACCAAAAAACTGGCTAAAGAGCAAAAGCCCAGATTTGGGAGAATGGTTTAAGCAGGTGGATTACTACCACAAAATGGAAATACTCTGTTGTAAAGATGAAGGACAACCTAGATAAATGAGTCTCTGTCTGGAAGCGGTGGGAAAGATACAAGACCTCGGACAGCTATTGGGAGAAGTTGCTGACTAGCAATGGATTTTAAGAGGAAATAACATCTGGGAAAGTTAGGAAGAGTTTTGATGGTGAGGCGGGAGGGAGGGGGGGAATTTTGAAGGGGGAGGAAAATATGGGAATCAGGGTGGGAGGGAACAATACTTAGTTTTACTTAAAGTCATGTGAATAAATAAAGGAAAGGAATTCCTTTGACGTATGTCTTCCTCTGCTTCAATGCCTCCAAAACTGTCAGAATCCTCCTCCTCCCTCTCCTCTTGTGTGTTCTGTGGCATAGAAACAAAGGTGTCTGCATAATGCAGGCCTTGAGAGGAAAGAAAGTCCTCCTCTTCATCACACTGTTCTGCCTCGAGTGCTCTGTCCACAATGCCATGCAGAGCCTGTTCCAGCAGGAACACAACAGGGATTGTGTTGCCTTATGGGTTTATGTGAAATCTCCATTAATAGCTGTAAAATATTGTAATTAGGAATATATTACATTTAGCTTGTATCTATGCAGGCCAGAACATATTAATCTTCACATATATATCCAGACAAGTCGGTGCCCAGGCTTTTGTGTACAAACAATGGGTTTCAAACCTCTTTGTGGTACACAAACTCACTTCAAAGGATCCCATGCTGGGATATGCAATGAAGGTAGGCCCACCCCAGGCCAATACTTAACTTCCCGGGAAAGTTCAAGTCAATCTCCTGCCTTAATAGTCACAAGGATTTGCATTAAAGGGGCTGACTTATGCAAAGTATAGGGATTGGAGATGCAGCCAATCCTTAACCAGCAATAGAGAAGCTCACCAATCAATTACCATGCTATTCCAACCAATGAGGCATCAGCCTGTATTGATATACACAGACTAGATGGGAAAGATTTTCTCTCTTTATGGTAGAGCAGCCATCAGACTGGAACCTTGGTGAGAATCGGTTAATTATGGGAAAGGTCTGCCCTTTTACTTGTAACTAAATATGTTTGTAGATTAATGTTTTAAGGAATATACTCTGTATTCCTTCATGTAATTCTTTTATTTTAACCTAATCTTTTCTTTTTTGGTGTAAGACTATAGATAGATGTTTGTGTATTAGATGCTTTCAACTACTTCCTAATAAATGTTATTATATTAGAACTTTCACTCTTGGTCAAAGAACTCTCATTAAACCCACCTCATATATTTTAGATATTAAATCTTAAATATAATAAACGGTTAACAGATTGTGTCACTGAAGCATGCATTTTCATGGCTCACCATTCTTATGGCCTCTTTAAATGTTGACAGTTCAGTGCATGCATCCTTTATGAGCAGTCATTGGTGCAGGGAAAAAAAGCTGAGTTGGCCTGAGCCAGTCATTGTGCCATTTTCACACTGGTACTCATTGATGGCCCTCTGCTACATATGCAGTGGCATGTAACAAATCAGGCGGGCAGGTGGAATTCCCACTGAATTTAAGCCAATCAAATATTTGCTTCGTATGACCGCCTGAAATGGCTAGACTCTTCTGGCCTGCTTTAGTAGATCTTCCATCCCTGGGTACCTATTTAAGAAATACTGCATCACCAAATTGAGGACATGTGCCAGGCATGGCACATGTGTCAACTTTCCCTGTCTAAGGGCAGACAGGAGGTTTGTGTCATTATCACACACCACCATTCCTGGCTCCAGCTGGCATGGCATGAACCAACTCTGGGTCTGCCCCTGCAAAGCTGCAGGAATCTCTGCTGTGGTGTGGTTCCTGTCCCCTAGACACATCTGCTGAAGCACTGCATGGCACCTTTTAGCCTGACTTGAATAGCCCATTGAAACACTAAAGGGGTACTTGTGGTTCACTGGACAATTCAGCAGAAGAGGGCATGGAGGAGGATGAGGGGGTGGAGCTGACAAATTTCACTTCATCACTATTTGTGTGAAGATGTGGCAGTACAACAAGCTGTAGCACTGAGCACTGTCCTGCAGCATCCTTCCAAGTTGCAAGCAGCATTACCCAGTGTGCTGTGAACAAAATATATCGTCCCTGAGCATGCTTGCTGGACCATGTGCCAGCAGTAATGTGGACTTTGCAGCTGACTGTCTTGCCCTATGATGCCACAACATTGCCTTCCACATGATGGTACAGAGCTGGAATGGGCTTACGTGAAAACAAATCGCGACTGGGAATTTGTGGTAACGCACATTCTGAAAATTCACAGGGGGACAGAATCCACCAGACAGAAAAACAGGAGTTGTAAAGCCAGCAGCTTTGACAAGCTTGCATTTAGATGCTGGGCATGTGGGTGGCAGTGGCTATTTTTTTTTCGCTGCAGCAGATGGGGCAGAGAAATTTTCTTACTATAGTCTACAGCTGGTGGTGTGCTGTTGACAGATGTGCTGCAAGGACATGGGACACCCTGTGCTATACCATCATCCCTGTCAGTGGAGACTGCTGAGAAGTCATAAGGTATAGCAGGGGTAGACTGAGGTGAGGAGTGAGAAGCAGCAGCATTGTGTCCCTTTTGTGTGGCTTTCAGGTGCTCTTGCCATTGGCTGAGTGGTGGGAAGTGCCTTGTCAAGCATGTGGTACCCAAGTGGCTGGTGTTTTTTCCCCGCTTGATGTGCTTGAGACAAAGTTACAAATTGCAACAGTGATCGGCTGCACATGTGCTAAAAAAAGGTCTAGACAGCTGAGTTGTGGGAAGTGGGCCGGGAGATAACAGCTCCACAATGATGGGATAGGGTGGCTGATATCTACTCTTCAATGGGTAAAAGTGAGCGCTAAGCCTAACACAGTTGTAAATTTAAAAGACAATTAAAAAATTAAAATAAAAACAATGTCAATATAGATACTGATGGAAAAGTAATGGAATAAATGAACATTAGTTTTTCAGAAGAAAATATAGGAGAAAATATACTATAACGTCCATATAGGCTGTGTATAAGTCCATATATTAGATGAAGCACTAACCGCATTATAAGGCTGCCTTGTATGAGAAAGAAGCGATCCTCTGGGTACTGCAAAATTGTAAAACACAAGGCACCACTCTAAGTGCAGAATTATCATAAAGTTTATTATACAGGACTAAAAAGATGGTACTCACAGAAGTACATGATTAAAAGCATGTTTGGCAATGTAACCGGAGTGTCCTGAAGTCTGTGTTGTTCAGGTCTGGACGGCGTTGTTGTCCGATGGGCAGGCTCAGCGGTGGGAGCCGTCGCTTCCTGCCACTGGAACGCAAGCTGAGAACCAGGAAACCAAGAAATGAGGTCACTTCCGGGTGACGGGACGTGTAGGCGACGCGTTTGCGGAGCTACGCTCCTTCCTTAGGCCTAACGTGTAACGTGATTGGGCTGAAATGTATAGGCTAATGGATGTTGCTGATTGGTGGAAAAAAGCTCCAGATTATGCTGCGATCGCTCTGGCTGACATTTTAGCTATCTGATATGGATACATTAGACAACAACTGCTTGAATTTTTAAAATATGGCAATATATATAAAACCAATAAAAAGAGTAATAAACACGCAACTGAGCAAGAACATTCCGGAGCTGTTCCGGACCCAGTGCCAAACGGGCGTGGCCTCACAGGCCAAGACCACGTTCTCACCTATCACACCATCCAGCTCGCTAACGATGGCCCCTCCCGACTTAGCCCCGGGCCGAGACCTACTGCCGAGCATCCTAGATCTAGAGAAGTTCGCTTTAGACATTAAGATCACGGTGACAACAGCAATAGCGGACCTGAAAAATGACTTCCAGGCGGTAGCACACCGCATTGAGGCTGTTGAACAAACCTCTAAAACACAAGCGGCCGCCATTCACCAAGTACAATCTGTATATGACTCCCAGCTTTCCCAAATGTTTGACCTGCATAGACATGTTGAAGACCTTGATAATAGGGGCCGGAGACATAATATCAGAGTGCGGGGATCCCTGAGAGTGTGGACCCTGGAGCTATACAACAGAACATCTGCTCATTGTTTAATGATCTAATGGAGCACCCAGCCGATTCCCCTATTGAAATGGAGAGGGCACATCGGGCCTTGCGCCCACAGTCGCGTGATAATGAACCACCCAGGGACATTGTGTGCTGTGTGGTTAATTTCCAACTTAAGGAAGAAATCCTACGCAAAGCAAGAGAGAGAGGACAGATTCTACACAATGGAGCGGAAGTCAAACTATTTCAGGACTTGTCGCAAATCACGCTCCAAAACAGAAGAGCTCTGCGCCCCCTGTTGGATGCTCTAAGGGCCCGCAACATCACTTATCACTGGAAGTTTCCTTTTGGCTTGTCAGCCTCATCTAGGGGTCGCTCTGCACTATTGCGCACGCCGGGTGACCTGCAGACCTTTTGCGAGCAGCTGGACCTTCCAATTATAGAATTACCGGATTGGTATGCACAGTTCTTTCCCGCGGAACCTTGGCTTCCAGTGTCCCTCAACCCATCTCCAAAAGCCCAGCGACACAGAACACGCAGACGCAGAGGTGACCTGGCCTCTCCAAGTGCCCGTGCATCATGACGCGACCTTTACCCACGCAGCCCGAGTTCACCTCCCTCACTATCAGCGAGAAGAGGTCGTCTGGAAGCCTAGAGTTGCTCCTCATATGCTGGTCACGTTGTTTGGTCTTTTTTTTTTCCCCCTTTTTTTTTTTTTTCTCTCCTTTTATTATTATTTGGACCTGACTGATACATGCGCCTTGGATACATCATTAAATCTGCCTATGACTTTTGCATAATCCCATTGAGATCACTATCCTCTGGCACTTTGGTTAACCATGGGATCCCAGCCCCGTCACACACTTTAATACAAACGATCCCTGATGAGATGAAACCAATGAGACTGAGTAAATATAAAAGAATGGAGAACGTATGACGCCTCATCTTCTACCTCCAGATTTTCAATAAGGTGCTCCTCTAGGTTGGTCGGTGAATGACTGGGATCTGCAATCAATCAAGATGTGCACGTGAGGGATTACAGCTTGCATGACGGTGCTTGAAGATACAGAATAGTCTTTCCCGCGGACTTCACCATCGCCTCCTCCACCTCCTCCAACATCCCCTCAGAAGAACTGCAACGAAAACTGTGAGGACTTCATCGGAGCACTTTGAACCCTGTCACCATGGCTTCTGACCTTCCACAGGGTTATTTAACTTTGTCATAATTCTAGAGACACTGAGGACAGCCACAAGACCAGGCTGACGTGCGATGATAGAGGTTTGAGAAAATAACTGTTTTTGGTTTGGGCACCTGGGATACAACGGGGTTTATCATGACATCTCAGGATTCCAAACTAGGGTTGAAGTAACTTAATTTAGTTAAGAGGCTAGGGGTTATATGCAGCTTATGTAGCCGTTATACTCTAGATGACCCAGACATGACCATATTGCAGAGTTTAAGTACTTACTTTGGGGTACATCTACAGGTGAGGAATATGTAAGCTCAAGTTAGGTTAACTTTTTTATCATATTAAGGTGTGTATCTCACTCATATGTATACCATAACATGCTCACCCCCACTTGTCCTTGGGTATCTGCTGCCATTTTACTTCAGATTGTGCCCTCTTCTCTTCTCTTCCATTCTTTGGGCTACCCTCTCTCTATCCTCCTCCAGGTCTCTCTACTACGCTATTCTGCCTGCCAACCCCTTCCTTCTTTTCCTACCCTACTTCCCTTCCCCCCTTTTCTTTACCCCTGGATTAAGTAAAGGTTGCTGAGGATACCCAGAGGGTTATAAAATGATGTATGTTTATCAGATGCTCCCATGCAAAGTTTGATAATGTCCAGCACTAGGGATGAGCTTCGAGTTTGAGTCGAACTCATGTTCTACTCGAACATTGGCTGTTCGCAAGTTCGCCGAACAGCGAACAATTTGGGGTGTTCGCGGCAAATTCGAATGCCGCGGAACACCCTTTAAAAGTCTATGGGAGAAATCAAAAGTGCTAATTTTAAAGGCTTATATGCAAGTTATTGTCATAAAAAGTGTTTGGGGACCCGGGTCCTGCCCCAGGGGACATGGATCAATGCACAAAAAAATTTTAAAAACGGACGTTTTTTCAGGAGCAGTGATTTTATTAATGCTTAAAGTCAAACAATAAAAGTGTAATATCCCTTTAAATTTCGTACCTGGGGGGTGTCTATAGTATGCCTGTAAAGGGGCGCATGTTTCCTGTGTTTAGAACAGTCTGACAGCAAAATGACATTTGGAAGGAAAAAACTCATTTAAAACTACCCGCGGCTATTGCATTGCCGACAATACACATAGAAGTTCATTGATAAAAACGGCATGGGAATTCCCCACAGGGCAACCCCGAACCAAAATAATAAAAAAAAAAAATGATGTGGGGGTCCCCCTAAATTCCATACAAGGCCCTTCAGGTCTGGTATGGATATTAAGGGGAACCCCAGCCAAAATTAAAAAAAAAAAACAACGGCGTGGGGTCCCCCCAAAAATCCATACCAGACCCTTATCCGAGCACGCAACCTGGCAGGCCGCAGGAAAAGAGGGGGGGACGAGAGTGCGGCCCCCCCTCCTGAACCGTACCAGGCCACATGCCCTCAACATTGGGAGGGTGCTTTGGGGTAGCCCCCCAAAACACCTTGTCCCCATGTTGATGAAGACAAGGGCCTCATCCCCACAACCCTGGCCGGTGGTTGTGGGGGTCTGCGGGCGGGGGGCTTATCGGAATCTGGAAGCCCCCTTTAACAAGGGGACCCTCAGATCCCGGCCCCCCCCTGTGTGAAATGGTAAGGGGGTACTTACCCCTACCATTTCACTAAAAAACTGTCAAAAATGTTAAAAATGACAAGAGACAGTTTTTGACAATTCCTTTATTTAAATGCTTCTTCTTTCTTCCTTCATCTTCTTCTGGTTCTTCTGGTTCTTCCTCCGGCGTTCTCGTCCAGCATCTCCTCCGCGGCGTCTTCTATCTTCTTCTCCTCGGGCCGCTCCGCACCCATGGCATGGGGGGGAGGCTCCCGCTCTTCTCTTCATCTTCATCTTCATCTTCATCTTCTTCCTCTTCTTCTTCTTCTTCTTCTTCTTCTTCTTCTTCTTCTTCTTCTTCTTCTTCTTCTTCTTCCTCTTCCTCTTCCTCTTCCTCTTCCTCTTCCTCTTCTTCCTCCTCTTCTTCCTCCTCTTCTTCCTCCTCTTCTTCCTCCTCTTCTTCCTCCTCTTCTTCCTCCTCTTCTTCCTCCTCTTCCTTCTTCCTCCTCTTCCTTCTTCCTCCTCTTCCTCCTCTTCCTTCTTCCTCCTCTTCCTTCTTCCTCCTCTTCCTTCTTCCTTCTTCCTTCTTCCTCCTCTTCCTTCTTCCTCCTCTTCCTTCTTCCTTCTTCCTTCTTCCTCCTCTTCCTTCTTCCTCCTCTTCCTTCTTCCTCCTCTTCCTTCTTCCTCCTCTTCCTTCTTCCTCCTCTTCCTTCTTCCTTCTTCCTCCTCTTCCTTCTTCCTTCTTCCTTCTTCCTCCTCTTCCTTCTTCCTTCTTCCTCCTCTTCCTTCTTCCTTCTTCCTTCTTCCTCCTCTTCCTTCTTCCTTCTTCCTCCTCTTCCTTCTTCCTTCTTCCTTCTTCCTCCTCTTCCTTCTTCCTTCTTCCTCCTCTTCCTTCTTCCTTCTTCCTCCTCCTTCTCTTCTTCATTTCTTCTCCGGGCCGCTCTGCAGCCATGCTGGCATGGTGGGAGGCTCCCGCTGTGTGACGGCGTCTCTTCGTCTGACGGTTCTTAAATAACGGGGGGCGGGGCCATCCGGTGACCCCGCCCCCCTCTGACGCACGGTGACTTGACGGGACTTCCCTGTGACGTCACGGGGAATGCCACAGGGAAGTCCCGTCATGTCCCGTTCATCAGAGGGGGGCGGGGTCACCGGGTGGCCCCGCCCCCCGTTATTTAAGAACCGTCAGACGAAGAGACGCCGTCACACAGCGGGAGCCTCCCATCATGCCAGCATGGCTGCGGAGCGGCCCGGAGAAGAAATGAAGAAGAGGAGAAGAAGATGAAGAAGAAGATGAAGAGAAGAGCGGGAGCCTCCCCCCCCATGCCATGGGTGCGGAGCGGCCCGAGGAGAAGAAGATAGAAGACGCCGCGGAGGAGATGCTGGACGAGAACGCCGGAGGAAGAACCAGAAGAGCCAGAAGAACCAGAAGAAGAAGAAGATGAAGGAAGAAAGAAGAAGCATTTAAATAAAGGAATTGTCAAAAACTGTCTCTTGTCATTTTTAACATTTTTGACAGTTTTTTAGTGAAATGGTAGGGGTAAGTACCCCCCTACCATTTCACACAGGGGGGGGGCGGGATCTGGGGGTCCCCTTGTTAAAGGGGGCTTCCAGATTCCGATAAGCCCCCCGCCCGCAGACCCCCACAACCACCGGCCAGGGTTGTGGGGATGAGGCCCTTGTCTTCATCAACATGGGGACAAGGTGTTTTGGGGGGCTACCCCAAAGCACCCTCCCAATGTTGAGGGCATGTGGCCTGGTACGGTTCAGGAGGGGGGGGCCGCACTCTCGTCCCCCCCTCTTTTCCTGCGGCCTGCCAGGTTGCGTGCTCGGATAAGGGTCTGGTATGGATTTTTAGGGGGACCCCACGCCGTTTTTTTTTTTTTTTTTTTTTTGGCGCGGGGTTCCCCTTAAAATCCATACCAGACCTGAAGGGCCTTGTATGGAATTTAGGGGGACTCCCACATCTTTTTTTTTTTAATTTTGGTTCGGGGTTTCCCTGTGGGGAATTCCCATGCCGTTTTTATCAATGAACTTCTATGTGTATTTTCGGCAATGCAATAGCCGCGGTAGTTTTAAATGTGTTTTTTCCTTCAAAATGTCATTTTGCTGTCAGACTGTTCTAAACACGGGAAACATGCGCCACTTTACAGGCATACTATAGACACCCCCCGGGTATGAAATTTAAAGGGATATTACACTTTTATTGTTTGACTTTAAGCATTATTAAAGTCACTGCTCCTGAAAAAACGGCCGTTTTTAAAACTTTTTTTTGCATTGATTCATGTCCCCTGGGGCAGGACCCAGGTCCCCAAACACTTTTATTGACAATAACTTGCATATTAGCCTTTAAAATTAGCACTTTTGATTATTCATGTTCGTGTCCCATAGACTTTAACGGTGTTCGCGTGTTCGAACAAATTTTTTTCCTGTTCGCATGTTCTGGTGCGAACCGAACAGGGGGGTGTTCGGCTCATCCCTATCCAGCACTAGGGTTTTATGCGGTTCAGTGTTCAAATGGCCATTAAGGCTCTAGTTTCTTTGAAAAGTTTTTGTTCTTTGTTTTTATTATTTTTAAGACCAGGATGCAAGTATGCTCTGTTTGTTGCCCAATGCAGGCTCCCCGCCCTCTCATTTGAAGTGGGATGCACGGACGTGCATAACCACTAGACAAATTTCTTGGACCCGGACGGTACACACACTCTGTGGTTTCCGTCCGTTCTCTCTACCCCACACAGCAATCCTGACAGGACATAGGCTGACACTCCAGAACTGTTTCTTCCTAGGTGGATTAGTATTTCTATATCAATCTCTGGTTTGATATTTCTGTCCCTCTCTCTCTCTTTTTTCTGCTCCTCCTTATTTGTTGTTTGTTGTCCCTTTTACCCCCACCTTCTTCCCTGTCCATCTTAGTCCTCTCCACCCTCATACACTGAGACACCCCTCTCGGCTTGCCCCCCCTTTTTTTCTCTGGGTTTGCTCCGCCCTCGTCCTCCTGCCTAAGGGGGAAAGAGTTTTAAGACTAGGTGAGGCTTATCTCGTCCTCTGCTGGCAAGTCGGCTCGACTCCCCTATCCGCCTGCAATGATGCAGCATAGCAAGGTTATCAATGCTCCCCTGTCACTGAAGTGCATTTCTTTGAATGTAAAGGGTCTGAACCTGCCTGAAAAAAGATTGCAAGTCCTATCGTCTCTGTCTAAACAAAGAGCTCATTTTATATTTCTACAAGAGACCCATTTTCCATCGGATGCCGTCCCCAAATTGTCAAACCACATATAACGCCAGGTATTTCATGCCACTAATGCTGAAGCCAAGACCAAAGGTGTCTCTATACTAATTTCCAGACATGCTAACTTCCTCATGACAGACTCCCTTATTGACCCGGAGGGTAGGTTCATTTTTCTTAAGGGTACTTATGCCTCAAAACCACTGACGTTAGCTAATATTTACAGTCCAAATGACCATCAGGTCTCTTTCTTTCAAAAAGTATGTGACAAATTAGCAGTTTTCCAGAGGGGATTGGTCCTAATGGGGGGGACTTCAATATACCCTTAAACCCCCTACTAGACTCCTCCACGGGATCCTCCAACCTAACATACAAAGCACTAAGACAGATCAAGCTATACTTTTTACTCGGCCCCACATCAAAAGTACTCGAGAATAGACTATTTCTTCCTCTCCCAGGCAGACCTACCATATCTAAAAGAAGCCACAATAGAACCTATGTTCTTATCAGACCACCACCCAATCACGGTAACTCTCACTTTCCCGGAAGTAGAAACTAAGTCGAAAATATGGCGTCTGAACCCATCCCTACTTAAAGATATCCCCACAATAGAACACATTCACACGCGCATACATCAGTATTTCCAGGAAAACGCAAGTCCAGAAATATCTCCAATCACTTTATGGGAGGCACATAAGTGTGATTCGGGGTGAATTTCTGGCCCTAGCTTCAAAATTCAAAAAATTGCAGCAAGAGACCATCAACTCCCTTATCCAATCAATTAAAAATCTGGAAACAACCCACAAACAGACTCAAGCCCAATCTACACTTCAGGACTTAATACAAGCTCGTTCCCTCCTTTTGGAGGAGCTGGATAAACGCACGAAACAACATTACATTCTTGGCCAGAGGATCTTTTATGAGCATGGCAACAAGTGCGGCCGTCTGCTGGCCCGCTCAGTGCAAGCGTCTAAATCTTCCTCCAAGATTCACTCTTTGCGCAACAACAGGGGAGATCTCCTGGCCAAGAATGAAGATATTGCCAAAGAATTTGAGAGGTATTATTCCAAGCTTTATAACTTACAGACTGACCACATCTCCCAAACTACACCCGAATTCCGTGCAAATCTAATTAAAGACTTTCTTTCTTCTTTTAGCCCCTCTCCCATGAAGCCTCAACAAGCTTCAGCCCTAGAAAGTGAAATATCCATCACGGAAATAGAAATAGCTGTTAAACAAATGAAGGCTGGGAGCAGCCCAGGCCCTGATGGCTTTACCCTTCAATATTACAAATCCTTCGCGGACAGTTTATTCCCCAGACTTTAGACAACCCTCAATAGTTTTTCAGACCCGCATTCCTGACCGAATGAGATGCTTAGGGCGCATATCACCGTAATTCCTAAAGAAGACAAAGACCCGTCCCTAGTGACAAATTATAGACCAATTTCCCTACTAAATGTAGATATAAAAATTTATGCGAAGGTCCTAGCTAATCGATTGATGCCCCTGATTCCAGAACCCATCTCCACAGACCAGGTGGGTTTTGTTCCTGGACGAGAAGCCAGGAACAACACGATTTGTACCCTTAACCTACATCATTGGCTTACATCAACTAAAACACAAGGTTTCTTTTTATCACTAGATTCCGAGAAGGCGTTCGACAGGGTGGCCTGGGATTATATGCGAGAAACTCTCACAGCCATTGGCCTGGGAAGTCGTATGCTTGCGTACATCATGGCCCTATACTCGAATCCCACGGCGGCGGTGAGGACCAACAGCTACCTGTCGAGCGCCTTCTCCATCAATAATGGCACACGCCAGGGGTGTCCGCTTTCCCCCTTAATCTATATACTAACCCTAAATGTAGATATAAAAATTTATGCGAAGGTCCTAGCTAATCGATTGATGCCCCTGATTCCAGAACCCATCTCCACAGACCAGGTGGGTTTTGTTCCTGGACGAGAAGCCAGGAACAACACGATTTGTACCCTTAACCTACATCATTGGCTTACATCAACTAAAACACAAGGTTTCTTTTTATCACTAGATTCCGAGAAGGCGTTCGACAGGGTGGCCTGGGATTATATGCGAGAAACTCTCACAGCCATTGGCCTGGGAAGTCGTATGCTTGCGTACATCATGGCCCTATACTCGAATCCCACGGCGGCGGTGAGGACCAACAGCTACCTGTCGAGCGCCTTCTCCATCAATAATGGCACACGCCAGGGGTGTCCGCTTTCCCCCTTAATCTATATACTAACCCTAGAACCTTTTCTTGATAAACTTAGATTAAACCCAGACATTCAGGGAGTTACGGTAAATAAAAGGGAATTTAAAGTAGCAGTGTTTGCCGACGACATTCTACTATCCCTGAGAGCACCTAGAACGTCTCTTCCGAACCTGCTTAAAGATCTATCCGAGTTTGGTAAAATTTCAAACCTTAAAATAAACTACACAAAATCTCATGCACTTAATGTTACTTTAACAACTCAAGAAGTCGCCCACTGTCGGGACTCATTCCCATTTCACTGGGAGAAGAGGGCAATTACCTACTTGGGAATTAAGATCCCCACAAAAATGTCAGAACTCTACACTTTGAATCATCACGCGGCTCTTCTTAGAGTCCAAAAACTTCTAAAGGGGTGGGCAACTTTAAATGTATCGTGGTTCGGGCGAGCAGCGCTGCTTAAAATGATGATCCTGCCCCGATTGCTATACATGATGCAAGCGGTCCCGATTCTCCTACCAGCTGGCGTTTTCTCTATCTATAGAAAAGCTTGTTCTGCTTTTCTCTGGAAAGACGCTCCTCCCCATATCAAATTTACACGTCTAACACTGGCCAAACAGAGAGGAGGTATAGGCCTGCCAGATCTACATAAATATTATATAGCTTGCCACCTTACCAGGGTCGCAGACTGGAATATCTATGCTAGGGAGAAAGCGTGGGTCTTCCTAGAGAAAGCCTTCTCAACCCGACCCTTGCATCTGCTAACCTGGCTGCATCCAAGCAGCTGGCCACAGATCCTATCTACACATCCCCTTATCCATCCTTCACTTCTAGTATTTAAGAGGACAGGCCGGAATACGAATCTCACTACTAGCCCGGGCCCTCTGACAACGTTAAGAGGGAACCCGGCTTTCCTACCTGGGGAGCTCAATTCTTTTCTGCATAAAGAATGGCCTTTTGAAGAGGTTCTGGCCCAGCAGTTCTATAGTAATAACAAACCCATCACATTAGAGAAACTCAAAACAATGTCAGTGTCGTCCACTTTTTCCTTCTGGACCTATAGACAAATTAGGCACTTTTTAGAAAACCAAGTGCACCAGGGGTGCTGTTCGAGACCCCTAACACTGTTCGAGACCCTTTGCCAACTCAAAACCCATCAACAACACCTGATCTCACTCATCTACTCGTTCCTCTCGGAGGACCCTGATCATTCCCCAGCCCCGTCTCAAACATCTTGGAACAATGAATTACAAGCACACTTGACAAATGAGGACTGGACCACAATCCATGAATACGCTCACAAGAGCTCATTGAATGTGGCCGTCCAGGAAAATGGCTACAAGATTGTCACTAGGTGGTATAGGACCCCCTCTCAGCTCTACAAGTTTTCGGCCGACATTCCTGATACCTGCTAGCATTGTGAACGGGAAGTGGGTACTATGCTCCACGTATGGTGGACATGTGAAAACATTCAACCGTTCTGGAAACAGGTCCACGACCTCATTTCTCATGTCACCACATTTTCCCTTGATTATACTCCAGCTCAATTTCTCCTGCACCACACCTCACTCTCCAGGAAAACATATTACAAGTCCCTAGCCATGAATATGGTAAACGCAGCAAGATTATGCATCCCTAAACACTGGCGCTCCACGAACATACCGACAATCAGAGAATGGTTCTCAAGAATATCCATGATCAGGGATATGGAGGAACTGATCCACATATCTCAAGACAGAATGCACAAATTTTCAATTATATGGGCTTGCTGGTCTCACTTCACTACTACAGACGGGTACCGGCAATACACCCAATAAAAGTATTGGGGGATGAGTGTGCCGAACCTTGGGTGGCCCGTGGCGGGTGGGCGAGGAGCGGAGATTTCCTAAGATCTACCCCGTACCTGTCCTTCCCCCCCCACCTCCTTTTTCTTTTAATGCTAATCCTCTGTTTCTTAGTTTATATCTTTTCTCTGCCCCCTGATTGCTCTGAAACGTTGGTAAAGCATGGGTTTCCCTTCGGAAACAGATACTTAGTTTAATGAGGGAACACGGTACTACATATACCCTCCAGGACCCGAGCGGACTGATTGAGTTCCTGCCCGGTAAGGTTAGATTGCAAGCACGGGCTTAATAGGCTATCCTGCCCCCTGTATTGTGCAGGGGGAGGAAGAGGGGGGAGGAAGAGGGGGGAGGTGAAAATTGAGAGTACGACCCTCTGCCCTCAGACGCTTTTTATGCATTAATAAATGGAAAGAGCGCTCTGACAACCATGGAGGAAGTCTATAAGCAATTTCACTTTAGATTGCCTCATATTTTGAAATGTGTACCCCGATGTTTCCCCCTTTTTTATGTGATGCTTCCTTCTTGTTTGTACTTATTTCTGTTTGTACGAATACTTGTACACTTAAATGCGATACAGTTGTTTACCTTGCAAATTTGGAATAAAATCTTTATGGAAAAAAAAAGAGTAATAAAAAGAGGGGATGTATAAAAACAATGTGAATAATATAAATACTGACGGATAATTGGGGAAATCGTGAACAACCGCATTTCACACAAGAGATGTTCCAGGGACACTTAACCTAAGCTGACAATTGGGGATGACACCAGGATGTAGGAAATATATGGATGTAAATGTGGAAAATAACAATAAAATAAAAATGAGATAAAAATAAAAATGGTAATAATAAAAAAATATAATAATAAATTAAAAATAATAAATAATAAAAATGAAAATAAATGTGACAAAATAATTGTGAAAAAAAAATATATAAATAGAAAATAAAAATTGTATAATAAATAATGAATAAATAGAAATTTGTTGAAAAATAAATATGAGAGATTAAATAGGAGGATAGAAATTATTGATATTGCTGATACATAATGGCATATTAGGATAACGGAATGCCTTTACAGATGGGAGAGGGAAAGCACTCAAATTAGGCTGCTCACCTCTATTTCCTCATTTAATCCGTCTGGGGCAAGAGAGTCCAAGGTGTATATCCAGTACGTTTCCCTCTGGCAGAGGTGTTTAAAACGCTCTGCCAGTGGGAACGTACCTGGAATGGACTCAATGATCCAAACCCTGAGGCCAGAGGAAGAATGATCATGATTGTGAAGAAAATGTAAAGGAATACTGTGGGTATCGTCTCCTGCTTCCACGAGACGGCGGTGCTCCCCAAATCTCTTTCTCAAGGTACGTATAGTTCTTCCCACATAATAAAGCCCACAAGGACAAGTTAAGCAGTAAATTATAAATTCCGTGGAACAATTGTAAAAACTGCTAATCTTGTATGTCTTGCCCTTGTGGGTGAATTCTTTTTGGCCATGTGTAACATGGCTACATGTCAAACATTTTTTTTTTGACACTGATACATCCCAACCAAAGGGATAAGACATGGGAATATCATTTTGGGACCTGATTTGGATTCAAGTTTGCTGGGTGCTATCGAATTTTTGATATTTCTGGTTTTACGATATGTGAATTTGGGTCTTGGAGTAATGATAGATTTGAGTTGCGGATCCTGAAGAAGGATGAGCCAATGTCTGTTAAGGATACGTTTCATAGTTTTATATCGGGTATGGAACTGTGTCAGGAATCTAACGGGTTGTGACGTGGACTTGTCCGAATTTTTAATACATGTAGGCTGCTCCGACATGTAGAGATCAAAAGCTTCATCAATCACTTTGGGTGGGAAGGCATTGTCGATGAATTTTTGTTTTAAAAGGGACCCTTCTGTAATATAATCTGATTGTCTGGTGAAGGTTCTTCGTAGATGGCAAAATTGGCTTTTGGGGATATTTGAGATCCACCTAGGATGGTGGCAACTTTGGTGCTGTAAAAAAGAATTGCCTGCCGTAGGTTTTGTATAATTCTTAGCCAAAATGTTGCCGTCCTGATGGAATAGTGTTAAATCTAGAAATGCCAATTGAAGGGAATGATGTTCTGAGGTGAATGTGAGGCCATGTTTATTATTATTGCAATGTGTCAAAAAATCTGTAAATAGGGGTTCTGGGCCATCCCAAATGAAGATAATATCATCTACATACCTCCCATAAAATACTATATGGGAGGTATAGGGATTATTGAGCCAGATGTGATTGGCCTCCCAGAACCCCATAGTTAAATTGGCATAACTGGGGGCAAAATTGGCCCCCATTGCTGTGCCCTTTAATTGATTTAATTAATTTCTCCATCAAACTCAAAATAGTTATGGGTCAGGCAGAATTCTGTGGCCTCCAAAATAAACTCTGCCTGACCTGGATTTAGTAAAGGATCAGAAAAAAGAAAGTGAGCAATGGCTCTGAGACCTATATCATGTGGGATTGAGGTGTAAAGAGAGTTCACATCAAGGGAAGCCCACATGTAAGTGGGCTCCCATGTGTAGTGTTCTAATAATTCCAAAAGATGGATGCCATCACAGATATAAGACAGAAGACTGACTGCAAGTGGTTGTAAAAATAAATCTATATACTGGGAAAAGGGACTTGGTGATACTGTCTATGGCTGCAACTATGGGTCGGCCTGGGGGATTTATTGTACTCTTATACATTTTGGGGATGTGATAAAAATATGGGGTGGAAAAGTAGGGTCTGTTGAAAAAAGCATATTCCTGTTTGGATATGATATTGTTGCTCTTGGCTCTATCTGTAAGTGTTTTGGCTTCTATAGTGAAAGTTGGCAAAGGGTCACAGCGTAATTTGAAATATGTATTGTCATCTGACAATAAGCGTGTAGCTTCTGCCAAAAAATCATAATGATTTTGAATGACAATACCTCCACCTTTATCTGCGGTTTTGATAACTATCTCTGGATTATCTGTGAGGTGTTTTAAGGCTGTTTTTTCAGGGATGGTGAGATTGAAATGATTGGAGTGGCTTTCGTGTGTTTGTTGACACAGTTTTTGTAAATCAGAAAAAACCACCTGATAAAAAGTGTGTAAATAGGGTCATTTAGAACGTGTGGGATTAAACACAGATTTGGGTCTGAATTTACTGTGTTGTACCGGAGGTGAAGTTGAAAGATGCTGTGTTAGAAGAACCAAATCTTTAACCTCGTCTTCACTCTCTATGTTGTATAATTCTTTTAATATGCTTAGTTCTGGTGAATCATAGGTCTCAGAGTGGGAAATAGACTCTACAGAGCTGGAGTGTGTATAACTATCTGAGACCTTTTGAGTTTTGATGTTATAATGGCATTTGAGGGTGAGATTCCGAATGAATAGATGCAAATCTTTAAATAGGCTAAATGAATTGGGAAGTGATGATGGAGCAAAATTTAGACCTTGTTGTAAAATGGACGCTTCTGCTTGGGACAAATTGTGAGAAGATAAATTGTACATTTTTACTGTTTTTGGGACTTGGCCCTGTGATTTGGGTCGCTGCTTTCCCCCTCGCTTTCCTCTTCTTTTAGTTTTCTTTTTCCAATGTTTGGACGATGGGTCGGCGAGGGGGGAAGTTCTAAAAAAAACCCTGAACCCTATTGTATATGGTCTAGGGGGACTTGTTCTGCTGGAACTGACAAATCTGTATGGGAAAATAATAAAGGTAACTGTGTATGAAAAGGGGACCTAGCTGTAGGAACTGTAGAACTGGTGGATCTGTCCAAGTCATGGATGCCAGAAATGATGGTTGTGGTGTATGATCTGATTTATTGTCTGGATGTGTGGAACAGGACAAAGAGCTGTTGTGAATAATCTTATTTTGTGTGGACAGACTGTTGTCGCTGGGGTTAGCATGTATATTATTATCATCATTATCTCCATGAGAATGGTGTTTAGATGTCTCATTGTTTGGGTGTTCTGGTTATGACTGGGATTTTTTTTTTTAACACGGTTTGAAAAAAGCAGCGACACAAATCACAGGGCCAAGTCCCAAAAACAGTAAAAATTTACAATTTATCTTCTCACAATTTGTCCCAAGCAGAAGCGTCCATTTTACAACGAGGTCTAAATTTTGCTCCATCATCACTTCCCAATTCATTTCGCCTATTTAAAGATTTACATCTATTCATTCGGAATCTCACCCTCAAACGCCATTATAACATCAAAACTCAAAAGGCCTCAGATAGTTATACACACTCCAGCTCTGTAGAGTCCATTTCCCACTCTGAGACCTATGATTCACCAGAACTAAGCATATTAAAAAAATTATACAACATTGAGAGTGAAGACGAGGTTGAAGATTTGGTTCTTCTAACACAGCATCTTTCAGCTTCACCTCTTGTACAACACAGTAAATTCAGACCCATAACTGTGTTTAATCCCACAGGTTCTAAGGGACCCTATTTACACACTTTTTATCAGGTGTTTTTTTCTGATTTACAAAAACTGTGTCAACAAACACATGAAAGCCACTCCAATCATTTCAATCTCACCATCCCTGAAAAAACAGCCTTAAAACACCTCACAGATAATCCAGAGATAGTTATCAAAACCGCAGACAAAGGTAGAGGTATTGTCATTCAAAATCGTCATGATTTTTTGGCAGAAGCTACACGCTTATCGTCAGATGACAATACATATTCCAAATTACGCTGTGACCCTTTGCCAACTTTCACTATAGAAGCCAAAACACTTACAGATAGAGCCAAGAGCAACAATATCATCTCCAAACAGGAATATGCTTTTTTCAACAGACCCTACTTTTCCACTCCATATTTTTCTCACATCCCCAAAAAACATAAGAGTACAATAAATCCCCCAGGCCGATCCATAGTCGCAGCCATAGACAGTATCACCAGTCCCTTTTCCCAGTATATAGATTTATTTTTACAACCACTTGCAATCAGTCTTCCATCTTATATCCGTGATGGCACCCATCTTTTGGAATTGTTAGAACACTGACGAGAACTCTCTTTACACCTCAATCCCACATGATATAGGTCTCAGAGCCATTGCTCACTTTCTTTTTTCTGATCCTTTATTAAATCCAGGTCAGGCAGAGTTTATTTTGGAGGCCACAGAATTCTGCCTGACCCATAACTATTTTGAGTTTGATGGAGAATTCTACCTCCAATTAAAGGGCACAGCAATGGGGGCCAATTTTGCCCCCAGGTATGCCAATTTAACTATGGGGTTCTGGGAGGCCAATCACATCTGGCTCAATAATCCTTATACCTCCCATATAGTATTTTATGGGAGGTATATAGATAATATTATCATCATTTGGGATGGCCCAGAACCTCTATTCACAGATTTTTTTTGGCACATTGCAATAATAAACATGGCCTCACATTCACCTCAGAACATCATTCCCTTCAATTGGCATTTCTATATTTAACACTATTCCATCAGGATGGCAAAATTTTGGCTAAGATTTATACAAAACCTACGGCAGGCAATTCTTTTTTACATCTCCAAAGTTGCCACCATCCTAGGTGGATCTCAAATATCCCCAAAAGCCAATTTTGCCGTCTATGCAGAAACTGCACCAGACAATCAGATTATACTACAGAAGGGTCCCTTTTAAAACAAAAATTCATCAAC
The DNA here is from genome assembly GCF_042186555.1 of Aquarana catesbeiana. Lineage (NCBI taxonomy): Eukaryota > Metazoa > Chordata > Amphibia > Anura > Ranidae > Aquarana > Aquarana catesbeiana. Next base: position 210,143,783 of record NC_133336.1, read on the forward strand.
AAAGCCTTCCCACCCAAAGTGATTGATGAAGCTTTTGATCTCTACATGTCAGAGCATCCTACATGTATTAAAAATTCGGACGAGTCCACGTCACAACCCGTTAGATTCGTGACACAGTTCCATACCCAATATAAAACTATGGAACGTATTCTTAACAGACATTGGCCCATCCTTCTTCAGGATCCGCAACTCAAATCTATCATTACTCCAAGACCCAAATTCACATATCGTAAAACCAGAAATATCAAAAATTTGATAGCACCCAGCAAACTTAAATCCAAATCAGGTCCCAAAACGATATTCCCATGTCTTATCCCTTTGATTGGGATGTATCAGTGTCGCAAAACATTATGTTTGACATGTAGCCATGTTACACATGGCCAAAAAGAATTCACCCACAAGGGCAAGACATACAAGATTAGCAGTTTTTACAATTGTTCCACGGAATTTGTAATTTACTGCTTAACTTGTCCTTGTGGGCTTTATTATGTGGGAAGAACTATACGTACCTTGAGAAAGAGATTTGGGGAGCACCGCCGTCTCGTGGAAGCAGGAGATGGCACCCACAGTGTTCCCTTACATTTTCTTCACAATCATGATCATTCTTCCTCTGGCCTCAGGGTTTGGATCATTGAGTCCATTCCAGGTACGTTACCACTGGCAGAGCGTTTTAAACACCTCTGCCAGAGGGAAACGTACTGGATATACACCTTGGACTCTCTTGCCCCAGGCGGATTAAATGAGGAAATAGAGGTGAGCAGCCTAATTTGAGTGCTTTCCCTCTCCCATCTGTCAATGCATTCCATTATCCTAATATGCCATTATGTATCAGCAATATCAATAATTTATATCCTCCTATTTAATCTCTCATATTTATTTTTCAACAAAGTTCTATCTATTCATTATTTATTATACAATTTTTTTATTTTCTATTTTTATTTTTATTTTTGTTCATTTTTTCATTTTTTTTTTTTCACAATTATTTTTCACATTTATTTTCATTTTTATTTTTATTATTTTTAATTTATTATTATTTTTTTTATTATTCCCATTTTTATTTTTATCTCATTTTTATTTTATTGTTATTTTCCACATTTACATCCATATATTTCCTACATCCTGGTGTCATCCCCAATTGTCAGCTTAGGTTAAGTGTCCCTGGAACATCTCTTATGTGTGAAATGCGGTTGTTCACGATTTCCCTAATTATCCGTCAGTATTTATATTATTCACATTGTTTTTATACATCCCCTCTTTTTATTACTCTTTTTATTGGTTTTATATATATTACCATATTTTAAAAATTCAAGCAGTTGTTGTCTAATGTATCCATATCAGATATCTATAATGTCAGCCAGAGCGATTGCAGCATAATCTGGAGCTTTTTTCCACCAATCAGTGACATCCATTAGCCTATACATTTCAGCCCAATCACGTTACACGTTAGGCCTGAGGAAGGAGCGTAGCTCCGTAAACGCGTCGCCTACACGTCCCGTCACCCAGAAGTGACCTCATCTCTTGGTTTCCTGGTTCTCAGCTTGCGTTCCAGCGGCAGGAAGCGACAGCTCCCACCGCTGAGCCTGCCCATCGGACAACGCCGTCCAGACCGGGACAACACAGACTTCAGGACACTCCGGTTACATTGCCAAACATGCTTTTAATCATGTACTTTTGTGAGTACCATCTTTTTAGTCTTGTATAATAAACTTTATGATAATTCTGCACTTAGAGTGGCGCCTTGTGTTTTACAATTTTACGATATCTACTCTTCCATGATGGCTGCCTTGTTGGGGTTGTGCCTCACCCTCACTTTTCTCCTCTGCTCTATCCAGCACCCAAGTTGCGTCAGTGACATCATCATAATTTCCTCCATCCTCATTATCACTGGAGACAACTTGGCAATATGCTGCAGCCGGGGGGAACATGACTGCCAATTTCTGTACCAGTGTTCTCTCCTCTCCTGATGCTGTGTTAAAATAACTCAGCTGACTCCTCCATGCCCGATGCTTGGGCTATGGCAGGAGTAATTTAGCCACTCTGGCAACTGCAGTGGACTGCGCCTTAGTCTCTTCTGGGTGACTGATGATGAGGATGGTTTAGTAAGCCAGTCTAAAATATACTGTACTGCATTAAACGTGCAGTACCGCATTGCAATATACTGTGTTAAACGTGCATTAACGCACACAGAAATATACTGTGTTAAACGTGCACTAATGCACTGAAATAGACAGTGTTAAATGTGCACTAAAATATACTGCGTAAAATGTGCACTAACACACTGAAATATACGGCTTTAAACGTCACATGACGCACAGAAATATTCTGTGTTAAACCTGCAGTAATGCACAGAAATATACTGTGTTAAACGTGCACTAATGCACTGAACTATACTATGTTAAACATCACATAATGCACTAAAATATACTGCATTAAATGTGCAGTAATGCACTGAACTTTACTGCAGTAAACCTGCCCTGACAATATAAACTGACACTAATGTAAAAATGAATGGTCACTTCACCCACACTGACTGAACTATCACTAGATTCACACTAAATTGATACCCTACACTGACAATAGAAGCACAATAGCACACCAACTCGCTAGCAGCACTGAACAGAGCCCTGTTCTCTCTCCACGCCAATATCACACTGCAAAGGCCACAATTGAAAGAATACATTTATAGTGTGGGATGGGACTAAGAGCAATGAGCCATGATTGGATAGAGTCATCATGACAGCATCCAATCATGGCTCTGACAGTGCTCTGTGCCCTGATTGGGCTAAGCTTTCATTGCTTCAGCCAATCAGGGCTCCCAATGCACTGTGCGGTGGCTCAGTTAATTGTGGTCATTCGGCAGGCAAACAAATGGTCAAACTTAACGATAATTCGGGTGTTCATCGAACGGGTGAACAGACAATGTTTGGCTCAAACTCATGCTTAGGCTGAACTGTTCGCCCATGCCTGCTGATACCTTTACCATCAAACCAGACATTAAAAAAGGATGGGGAAAGAAGGAAAGTCAGAGAAACAAGAGGAAAAAAGGCATAAGAAAAAGAGAGGTTGCGGGTAATCTCAATAAACATAGGTTCTTATATGTTAGAGAAGGTGGTCAAATCTGGATGGGCATAATCAATCTTAGGATGCCAAGTCTGGAATAACATCAGAGTCCAACAAGATGGCTACTGTGAGGATCTGATGAGCTGAAGAGATTTGGGAGCCTGCCTGATCCGCAGCCAGGGACATCCAATGGAAACAAAGAAGAATGGCGGGACATCTGGAAGTAAAATCAAAAGAATTTATCCATATTTGTGCTGTATCTTCATAATTGTGGAACCTCACTAAATTTCTCTTGGGTTTCAAATGGGGTACCATTCGATCTTTTAATCCTGTGTACCCTTTCACATTTTAATGGTTCTAATGTTTGTCTGCTCCGCTGTGGGTCAAAAATCCTTCTCATTGTTTTCATTAAATTTTCACTCTGCGTTATTTCTGGTACCCCACTAATCCTCAGGTTTTTCCTCCTGTTACAGTTCTCTTAAACCTCTATATTATATGCCATGTTCCTCTGTTTTAATTGTAAGTTTTTCATTAAATTTTTTAACTCTTTTACTACTTGTGTATGAATATCCAATCTTCTTTCTGTATCTTCTCCCCGTGACAATAGGCCGGGTAAAAGTTGGCTGAGATCTTTATGTAAAGTTGCCATTTCTGTTTTTAGAGAATTTTCTAACTGCAAACATCTCTGCTATTTCTGTTGTAGCGGTATGTTCACCACTTGGTTACTAGCAATCTGACAATCACCCTGCTGCCAGACCCCATCTATCATTGAAGATAATGAGCAGTCATTTGTAGTTTTTGTCGCGTTTATTGTGGGATAAACTTGGGTGGGATAAAGGGAGACATGGGATGCCCATAGTACTGTGTGTATGGTGAGACATTATTTAGCAACATTGATCTTGAACATGATGCGCATCTAGCATCCACAGATTCACAGTTTACTTCCGCTGCATACTTCTCTGCAGACTGTTGCTCCTTTTCCTCTGCACTGACCCCTGCAGAATATTTCTTCCACTGACTTCCTTCCACTGTTACCGTTCCTCCACTGTAAGCTGCAAGATTACTGTTACTTCACTTCCATTTGAACAAGAAAGAATCACTCTGAATAATTCCAGCTTGCAGACCATAATGGTGTTGCTTCAAAACATCAATAAGCCAGAGACATACACAGCCTCTCCCCGATAGTCCATTGAGTCTGGTAGCCACACAGTCTTTTGGAAGGTATTGCCAGTGTGTTTCACCAGGCCAGAGATACTCTGTACCTCCCCCCGATGGCCTGACACATGGTAATAGGTGGACCACTGATACCAGCCAGTCCAGGATTGCAAACACTGTGTTCCCTGGCCACAGCATTTCTCACTACTCTCAAAGATCCTCTTATAATTCTTCAGCACTGACCTCCTTCAAAGTACAAGTCCTGTGTTCCCCGGTCACAGCAGCTTGACTTTAGCTCTGCCACTTTTCTCCTGACTCTTTACTGCTACTTCTTCTTCACCAACCTTCATCTGTGTACAAGTCCTGTGCTACCCGGTCACAGCAGCCCGACACCAGCTCCTTGATGAAGATTCCTATGGCTTCTCCAGCCCTCCTCCGCGCTCGGCACACCCCCCACATGGGGATGCCCAAAACAACAACTCAGCACTCTATTCTATCTTTTCATGCTCTCAGAACTCCTCCCTGATGGCATGTGATCTCAGCATATATGGGAAGCCTGCCCCCTGCCAATAACAAGAGGTAATTGGTCAGAGCTCCTCACATGATCTGCCTGCCACTCAGACTTCAGTTCCAACCCCCATTCCAGAAACATCTATCTGAAAATAGGGGAGGCATCTCTGAATCAAAGTACAGGTAACCACACCCACCACTGCACTATACACTCCCAATCACAAAATCAAAACAGACAGACCCAGCGCACAACATAATCTTGCCTAAATTTACCTGCACACATCCCTAAACTTAGGAAAAATCCTACTCTAGCTCCTACCTTTAGGCAGAGGGTGCTACACTATTGTTGGTAGTTGGATTTTTCAAGTTTGTTCCTCCAGATATCTTAAATCACTGTCACTTTCGATCTCCGTTTCCACTCTTGATTGGGTTAATGTATTTGGGCCCCCCTTTATGTTAGCTTGTCCATTTTTAATGTTCTATGTTACTTGTTTGGCCTGAGTTCCCGGAGGATTCTCTGTTACTGACTTGTCATGGCACTCACAGTTTTTTTTATAGTCTCTGGTCTTGCACTTATTTTGGGCAATTTTGCTGTTTCACTTGCTTTTGCTGATTTCCCCTTCATTGTTGTTATATGCCTTTCTTCTCCTCTTTAATCCTCTTCTCCTGCCACACACACTTCCTCACTGCAACTTTATCTTCTGTCTTTCCCTGACACCTTTCTTATCTCATAAAGAGAACATTTGACCTCCTTAGTACTTTTATCCCAACTGTAAAAAAACTAGAAATTATGGTGCCAGAGATTCCTGGATGGTCAGATGTTAGAAGGGGAGAAGAACTACTGGAGGACAGAACACTACTGGCACTTGATCTCAAAAAAGACAGAGAAACAAGAATTGTTTGGTGGACTTGTGGAGGTTGGGGGGGACAGTGGGGGTGGTAGGGGGAAAATAAGTTAGATTAATGGGAATCCTGGCTATCTGGTGTGCTCCGAGCCTGTGCCCCTAGTGAGAAGGGAGGGAGGATTAGCAAAGGCGCCAGTTAGAGTTCTACCCTAAGAAGGAAGAGTAGATGAGGTGAAGGCCCAAATAGAGAAGGAAGAAGTCTACTCAAGGACCAGGAATAGGTCAAAAGCTCTAATAAATAAGATCTTTAGTATTAGAGAGGGAGTGGAGGAGGGTAGAGAGGGAGTGGAGGAGGGTAGGGAAGGGTGGGGGAGAAGAATATACTGTGCCAGACACCTGGAAGATCTCTTTGCTCTCATACCTTCTCTCTCGATCTTGGTTAGAACCTCCCCCTTTGATAATGTATATCTCTGCATTCTCATCTGCCTTAGAGGGAAGGTATGATAGCATAACATTTTTTATCATATGGGAAGTGACCAAGATGGCAGCTGTGTAGGACACTTGTTGAGGAGCTCTGCATCCATAGGGGGATTTTATCCTGTTCACGCAACCTAAGACTTCTAAAAACTGCTACAAAACCCCCAGATCATACCCGACAGGGAATGAGACGGACCCGGAACAGACCCAAGGGTCAAAAACAAGGGAGTGCTCCGAAATCTGCCAAGTTTCCTGGAGGAGCGGCGGCACATGTCGCCAACAAGTACAGCATGGCATCCCAGACAGAGGACCTGATGGTTGTAGTTTCCTATGTGATCCCCGTGGATTTTGGCTGCTTCATGTCCCAAAGAACTTGCATTGGAAATCTGTGCCCTGGACACTATGCAGAAGTCCGTTTAACTGTTTCCCAACCATTGGAGGTTTCTCCTCTAGACATGGTGTAACTGCACACCCTTTGTTCTGCCCCCCTATAATTTCTAATTCTTTTTCCATCTATAAACTGTTGGTTGCTCTCTGTTCATGACCCCAGGTAGCCATTGACTATGGTTTGGTTTGGGATAATAGCATACCCTGGTTTGGGTGGGTGTGCGAGGTGGGGGGTGTTGGAATGGGCTGAAATCTTTATTGGTTCAAAAGAAGGGATGCTTTAGGGGTGTTGCACCAGCATTTTTGCTTATTGATGTAGTACAATGTTAACTTATGAACAGTGTTATATTTTAATATGTGGCACCATCTAGTGGCCAAATTGGTGAATGGACTTTATTTTATTTTTACTCTTTGAAGAATATCAGGGGAAGTGACCATTATTTACTTTCCACAACTACCTACCCAGCATGCCGTGTGATTTACCCAGCAGGACTCGGTACAGAATTGCATGCTGGGTAGTCTATAAAAAGGCTCTGCGCGGCCATCTTAGGTCTCTTTGGACGCATGGCCTGCCTGTGAGGACCTGTGGTGTTTCACAGAACGCAGCCTACACCTACCAGGAGCAGCACGACCAGTGATTTTTTTTTTGCACCAGCAGGCTGGAGAGACGCTGGGACAGAACTGAGAAGGATCCAGGCTGACAGTCGGAGTCATCAGAGGGTTCCAGTCTACCTTTCAGAGCGGAGCGGTGCGACGGCACTGGCCGTAGAGAAGCAAGACCCAGTACACCGGAGGGAGCTGTCTTGCTACACAGACCTGGTCGGGTGAGAGGGCTGTTGCCCAAAGTTTTCCTAAAGCACTATCACACACCTGATTCTGTAACACAGTGTGCTGGGACCTGTAGTCCCACACAGGGGAATTGAAGGAACTAGAGACTGAGTTCAAATAGGCCTCAAGCCTACCCTTAACCGCAATATTAATGCTGTGTTGCACAAAGGTAATTGCATCAGAGACAGTTACAGGTTACTACACTACAGGAATATACCTTCATCATCTATTTTGTTTAATCTTGGTGTATTTGACCGCTGGATTACAAATTATAATTCCTAATTGCTAGCAGAAGACAGAAGACAAAGAGAGGACTTCCTATTCCATTGCAAGGCCTTGCATCCTAGTTGTGATTAATAGAGAGTTTACACTCTAAAGCAGGGGGAGCTCTCTAGGGATTGTTCTTGTGCTATATAACCTTGTCTTCTTGTAGTTACAAGCGCGCACTGGAAGTGGGAAGGTGCCCAGAATTAAGGTATTTTCCATTCTGGCATTAGTCTCACTTGGAGACGTGCTTCCCGAGATCAGTTAATACCATTTTGTGTGTACAACTTATTGTGTATATTCACTGGGCTGTTGCTCTACGTTGGTGTGACAGTACCAGTATTGTACTACTGCTTTCAGATTAATTCCAGTAAAGGTTATGTTTGCTGGTTAAGTACAACTTGTGTGGAGTGTTGTTCCTTACCCAACAGGTGGAATATCGGATACCCAGGTAATAACAAAGGTATACTGTTATTATACTGTACATTTTGAGGTTATCCCTATCATTAGCTCCACACTAACACTGCAACACAGTTGTGTCAAGGGGCTGAGTCAAGTCATTGGGGGTTGTAAGGCAGAGTACAGGCCCAAATCAAAAATATCAGCAGCTCCTTCAGGGGTCAGTGCTTCAGGGGTATTTGTGTTGCTGCAGAAAATGCTTGTGTTCTCTCTGAGTGCTATAAGGAGGGAGGGTGGGGAGGGGCGGTGTTGCCTGCTTCCCGGGGTCCAGATGCTTTCCTGTCCCAGCTGTCTCTACAGTGCCTTATTAACTTCCATCCTCATCTATGGCTCCCTTAATAATTATATAATGGAACGTCCTGGGCCTTAACTCCCGGATCAAACGTTCTCTAGTATTTAACTTTCTAAAATCCCATCGCCCTGACATATGCATCTTTCAGGAAACCCACTTGATGGGTAGCAGAGTACTTGGGCTTAAAAAAACCCTGGGTGGGACTTTATTATCATGCTACTTACTCCTCATTAGGGATGAGCTTCGTGTTCGAGTCAAACCCATGTTCGACTCGAACATTGTCTGTTCGCCCGTTCGCTGAATTGCGAACGATATGGGCCGTTCGCGCCAAATTCGTGTGGCGCGTCACGGCCCATAATTCACTGCGGCATCGCAGTGCATTTCTGGCTGATGATTGGCCAAGCATGAACTATGACCCGCATGCTTGGCCAATCACAGCGCCGTCTGAACAGAGAGCCTTAATTGGCCAAAGCCAAAGAGGCTTTGGCCAATTATGGCTCAGGGGATTTAGTACACGCCCCACACTATATAAGGCCGCCTGCACGGCGGCCCTGTGTAGTGTGTGTTCCGGCGTTCATTGAGAGAGAGAGACAGACAGTGACATTTGATTTGAGTTAGATAGATTAGGCAGAACAGTCAGTCAGTTTAGCTGCACTTACAGTGTATTGTGTGTGTGTGTGTGTGTGTGTGTGTGTATATATATATATATATATATATATATATACACACTGTATTCAGTTTAGCTAGATCCGTTCCTGTTGTCTTCCTACTGACAGGCAGGCTTGTCTTGTTACTGTATTTACAGCTACCTGAAGAAAATTGCTGGTGTTCTTTTGATCCTATTAGTACCACAGTCAGGCAGCTAGTCTATTTACAGTTAGTGCAGTGCGTCCTGCTCACAGTGTTCAGCTAAAACTACAAGTTGGTGTAGTGAGACCTCTGCACAGTGTTCATCTAAAGCTACAAGTTAGTGCAGTGTGTCCTGCTCACAGTGTTCAGCTAAAACTACAAGTTAGTGCTGTGCGTCCTGCTCACAGTGTTCAGCTAAACCTACAAGTTGGTGCAGTGTGTCCTGCTCACAGTGTTCAGCTAAAACTACAAGTTAGTGCCGTGCATCCTGCTCAGTGTTCAGCTAAAACTACAAGTTGGTGTAGTGAGACCTCTGCACAGTGTTCATCTAAAGCTACAAGTTAGTGCAGTGCGTCCTGCTCACAGTGTTCAGCTAAAACTACAAGTTGGTGTAGTGAGACCTCTGCACAGTGTTCATCTAAAGCTACAAGTTAGTGCAGTGTGTCCTGCTCACAGTGTTCAGCTAAAACTACAAGTTAGTGCTGTGCGTCCTGCTCACAGTGTTCAGCTAAAACTATAAGTTAGTGCAGTGCATCCTGCTCACAGTGTTTAGCTAAAACTATAAGTTAGTGCCGTGCGTCCTGCTCACAGTGTTCAGCTAAAACTACAAGTTAGTGCGGTGCGTCCACTTCACAGTGTTCAGCTAAACCTACAAGTTATTTTTTTGCGAGCTCTGCACAGTGTTCACCTAAAGCTACCTGTAGAAGGTTGGTTGTGTTCTCATACTACAGGCAGGCAGTTGATTTTGCTAGCTGCAGTATCAGTACATACAATATATATATATATATATATATATATATATATATATATATATATATATATCCCAGCTTAGTGCAGCTACAGGCCATTAGTATGTCTGGAAGGCCAAGAAGGAGAGGCAGACAGTCACAAGCCAATAAGAGAGGGCAAGCAGGCTCTGTGTCTAGTGCTGGTCGTGGAGATGGTGCATCCTCATCAGCATGTGGCCGTGGGACACGCTTGGCCTTTTTTTCGGCAGCTGGCCGTGTTGAGCCGCAACATGCGGAAGACTTGGTCGAGTGGATGACCAAGCCGTCCTCATCCTCCTCATCCTCTCTCACCCATGCCCAGGGTACTTCGTCTGGCAAAGCAGCGGCCTCTTCCCTCGGCTCAATGTCATCAGTGACTCCTTCCCTAGCCCCACCATGTCCTTCTGAGGAGTCCCTAGAACTGTTTGACCACAGTGTTGGGTACATGCTCCAGGAGGATGCCCAGCGTTTGGAAGGCTCTGATGATACTAAGCTCGATGAAGGCAGTAACATGAGCACGGACAGAGGGGGTGCCCAAGAAGGACAGCAATCTGGCAGTCATGCTCCCCCTGCTGCAGCATACTGCCAGGTTTGCTCCAGTGATGAGGGAGGGGATGATGAGGTCACTGACTCAATGTGGGTGCCTGATAGGAGAGGGGAGGAGGAGGAGGTGGCACATCACCAACGAGGCAGGATGCCCTCCAGGGGCCAGCCTAAGGGCAGCACATTGACTGCATCACACCCCAAAGCTCCACATGTGCAGGGCGCTGCAGTCTCTGCACGTTATTCAAAAAGTTCTTTGGTGTGGGCCTTTTTTGAGACGAGTGCATCAGATCGCACCGCTGCTATTTGCAACATATGTCAAAAACATCTCCCGCTTGGGTACCACATGCTTGACCAGACATATGTTGATCTGCCATGCAGTTCGTTGGCAAGCGTATCTAAAAGACCCACACCAAAGAACAAAGAGGACCTCTCCTTGCTCCTCATCAGCTGAGATTTCCAACCCCACTAGACCTTCAGTCCTCTCTGAGACCTGCACTGAGAGTAATGAAGGTGTAGAATTAGGTGTGTCACAGCCAAGTACTTGTGGGCAATCTGCTTTTGGTACACCGACGTCAGATTGTACGAGGCAAATTTCCCTGCCCCAACTGCTGCACCGCCGAAAGAAGTTTGCTTCCAGCCATCCACATGCCCAGCGGTTGAATGCTAGCTTGGCAAAATTGCTAGCACTTCAACTGCTGCCTTTTCAGTTGGTAGACTCTGCCCCCTTCCGTGAGTTTGTGGAATGTGCGGTTCCTCAGTGGCAGGTACCCAAACGCCACTTTTTCTCACGGAAGGCGATTCCGGCTCTCTACCGGCATATGGAAGGCAATGTCCATGCCTCACTGGACAGGGCGGTCAGCGGTAAGGTGCATATTACCGCTGACTCATGGTCCAGCAGGCATGGACAGGGACGTTACCTAAGTTTCACGGCGCATTGGGTGACTCTGCTGGCAGCTGGGAAGGATGCAGGACAAGGTGCAGTAGTGTTGGAGGTTGTTCCGCCACCACGCCTCCAAAATGCTAATGATTGTGACACACCTCTCTCCTCCACCCCCTCCTCTTCTTCTTCCTCCATGGCCTTTTCCTGTGCTTTGTTCTCGGAACCAGCGGTGCTCCGTAGCCGTCCAAGGGGCTACGCAAGTATGCAGGCCAAAAGATGCCATGTGGTGCTTGAGCTGGTGTGCTTGGGGGACAGGAGCCACACTGGGGCAGAGGTTCTGTCAGCTCTGCAGGGGCAGGTTCAGAGGTGGTTGATGCCACGCCAACTTAAGGCAGGAATGGTGGTTTGCGACAATGGCACCAACCTCCTCTCTGCCCTCCGACAGGGACAAATGACCCATGTTCCCTGTTTGGCTCACGTCCTTAACTTGGTGGTGCAGCGGTTCTTGGGCAGGTACCCGGGCTTACAGGATGTCCTGAGGCAGGCCAGGAAAGTCTGTGTGCATTTCCGCCGGTCATATAATGCCAGTGCTCGGCTGACGGACCTCCAAAAGGAGTTTAACCTGCCCAAGAACCGCCTAATCTGTGACATGCCCACCAGGTGGAACTCAACGTTGGCCATGCTGCAGTGGCTACTCACACAGCAGAGGGCCATCAATGAGTACCTGTGCAACTATGGCACCAGGAATGGGTCAGGGGAGCTTGATTTTTTTTCCCCACGCCAGTGGGCCATGATCAGGGATGCATGCACTGTCCTGTCACCATTTGAGGAGGCCATGAGGATGGTGAGCAGTGACAGTGCATGCATCAGTGACACTGTCCCCCTTGTTCACCTGTTGGAGCACACGCTGCGTGGAATAATGGACAGGGCACTTGAGGCAGAATAGAGGCAGGAAGAGGAGGACTTCCTTAGCTCTCAAGGCCCCCTTTATCCAAACAGTGTTCCTGCGTGCCCGCCGATCACACAGGAAGAGGACGAGGAGGAGGAGGAGGAAGATTGTGTCAGTATGGAGGTGGAGCCTGGTACTCAGCATCAGCAGCAGTCTTTAAGGGATCAGTCCCAAGAAACACATGGACTTGTACGTGGCTGGGAGGAGGTGGCTGCGGACCATGTCATCCTTAGTGACCCAGAGGACTCTGGACCGAATGCCTCAGCAAACCTACGCTGCATGGCCTCCCTGATCCTGCAAAGCCTGCGTAAGGATCCTCGTATTCGTGGTATCAAGGAGAAGGACCAATACTGGCTGGCAATCCTCCTTGATCCACGTTACAAGGGTAAGGTTGCAAACCTTATCTTGCCATCACAGAGGGAGCAGAGGATGAAACATCTTCGGGAGGCCTTGCAGAAAGGTCTGTGCAATGCGTTCCCAGAGACTGGAAGGTTACAAACTCCTGTTTCTGGACAACATGTTGCTGAGGCTTCGGTCAGTCAAATAAGAAGCGGTGGAGAAGGTGGCCGTCTGACCGATGCGTTCAGACAATTTTTTGGTCTGCAGCCCCAAGGTATGATCGGTTCCAGCAACCATCGCCAGCATCTGTTTTACATGGTGCAGGAATACCTAGGGGCAAGATCAGACTTGGACACCTTTCCCACCGAAAATCCTCTGGGTTACTGGATCTTGAGGATGGATCACTGGCCAGAGCTTGCACAGTATGCAATTGAGCTACTGGCCTGTCCTGCATCCAGCGTTCTTTCGGAACGCACATTCAGTGCTGCTGGAGGCGTGGTAACCGATCACAGGGTGCGTCTGTCCACCGACTCGGTCGATCGACTGACCTTCATAAAAATGAATCAGTCTTGGATCACCACCAGCTACCAAGTACCTGATGCTGATGTAACTGAATAATTTTTTTTGAAATCTCAGATCCCTTCAAAGACTGCCTATGCTGATGCTGAGTGACTATCCCTGAGTAATTATTCTCTTTCTCCTCAATCATCACGCTGATAGCTTGTAAGAACATTTTTGGTTCTGGGCGCCACCACCAGCGCCTAAGGCACAATTTTTCTGCCCCTGTTTAACAGGGGCGTGTAATTACAATTTTTGATGCAATACTTTGCAGCAGGGCTCGTTCCTGCGTTCCAACTAGAGTGTCTGTGAGGGGTTGCAGTGTTGTGGCACCAGCACCAGTGCCTAAGGCCTAATTTTTCAGCCCCTGTTCAACAGGGGCATGTAATTACAATTCTTGATCTAATATTTCACAGCAGGGCCCATTTCTGCACCCACCAAGAGCGAGTGAGGACTTACAGTGTTGTGGGACCAGCACCACCACCACCACCACCAAAGGCCCAGTTTTTCTGCCCCTGTTCAACAGGGGCATGTAATTACAATTCTTGATCTAATATTTCACAGCAGGGCCCTGTGGGGGCTTACAGTGTTGTGGCCACAACAACACCTAAGGCCCAAATTTCTGCTGAGTATATAGGGCAGGCCCCTACTTTCAAACATCTAACTTACAAACGACTCCTACTTGCAAACGGAAGGAGACAACAGGAAGTGAGATGAAATCTACCCCTAGGAAGGGAAATTCTCTCCTGTAAGAGTTAATATGGGAAAAACATTTCTCCTTTTCACTGATGCTTTCCAATCCTTGTTCCACAAAAAACCCCAAATTTTCAAAAAGCATTTGTCATTGGGACAAAAAGTGAGGTGAAATCTTCTGAAGAGGAGGAAAGACAGCAAAACAAATGTCACCCTTCCCTATGTTTTCCAAAAAAGCTTAAAAAAGATTTTTTGGCTGGAGCTAAACACGTTAAAAATGTACCCGTTCAAAATTACAAACAGATTCTACTTAACAACAAACCTACAGTCCCTGTCTTGTTTGCACCGCCTGTATACTGCTGTTCAGAGTATATAGGGCCTGGTGGCCCCACGCCTTTCCTTATTTTAATTTGGGTGCGGGGTTCCCCTTAATATCCATACAAGACCCAAAGGGCCTGGTAATGGACTGGGGGGTACCCATGTCGTTTGTCCGACATTACATTAAACCCGCAAGCAGTTTTAAATGAGATTTTTTCCTTTAAAAATGACATTTGGTGCAGGGACTGTTCTAAACACGGGAAGCACACGCCACTTTACAGGCATACTATAGACACCCCCCAGGTACGATATTTAAAGGAATATTTCACTTTTTTTTTTTTACTTTAAGCATCATTAAAATCACTGCTCCCGAAAAAACGGCCGTTTTTAAAAGTTTTTTTGCATTGATATATGTCCCCTGGGGTAGGACCCGGGTCCCCAAACCCTTTTTAGGACAATACCATGCAAATTAGCCTTTAAAATGAGCACTTTTGATTTTGAACGTTCGAGTCCCATAGACGTCAATGGGGTTCTAACGTTCGTGCAAATTTTCGGTCCGTTCGCAGGTTCTGGTGCGAACTGAACCGGGGGGTGTTCGGCTCATCCCTACCCAGGAGGCACATCTCACTAAACCTGGCACCATGGCATTCGCATCCAAACACTTCCCCCAAATATACCTGGCCTCAAATCTGCGTAAACGAGCAGGGGTAGCAAATCTTTTCCAACAAGGTTCTCCCTTCCAGTTACAATCCCTATACTCCAATCCACTGGGACACTATCTTATCCTTAGAGGCTCATGGAAAGGTACCAATCTCACTTTATGCAACATCTATGCCCCGAACACCAACCAAAACTTCTTTTTATCCAAAGTGTATAAACGATTATTTGCAGCACCCCACCAATATTTGGTCATTGCAGGGGACTTTAACCTGACCTACTCCCCATGCTTTGACAAACACTCCCTGGGGCGTGGGAAAACTCCCAAGTCCCTCGATAGAAAATCCAACCTCTTCCGTCAACTAACCAGGAAATATGTAAATAAAAAATTGTGCGCTAGCAATAATATAATTGGGATAATGCTCGGAGACACAATTTATATATGAATCCCAGCAAAATATAATAAAGCAATAACAGGTACATGAAATCCTCTCTCAAAGATCAGAAAAAAATTGAATATTCTGAAAATAGGATATAAACAATCACACATCCGAAAAACACCTATAATCAGTCCATGAATGGGTTAAGCAAAATAAAATAAAAAGAAAGAAAAAAGTCCCTTTGGTGTATCACATCACAAAACCAGGAAAGTAGTGAGTTGTAAAGAACATTTCCGAATACACATTGATTGCAGGAGGATGTACCCTTACCCCATTCGTTGGACCTCCTCTATGGCAAGGTCGTATGGGCTTGCAGATATAGCCCTCTGCACGGACAGATGGAATGTTGATGTCCGGCGTGGGGAATCGTACATAGGCCATCCGGTATCTAAACACTATCTTAACGTACACGACAAAGACCCCAAGGGCACTCAATTTATAGGTATTGATAGATTGAATGTACCTTGGAGAGGAGGGCCCAAAAGACGAGCTATATCCAAGTTAGAAATGGGATGGATATACAAAATCGGGTGTCTTAAACCACGAGGACTCAATGTCGATATTGAAATCAATGCGTTTATTGATAACGCATGATGGAAACTTCAGACATAATATTTTATATGGTTCTCGTGACTATAACTACCTTCATAGGCCAATTAGAACCTTTTTTCTAGTGTGTTTATAATTATTCAAATTGGTTTTTGCTCCTTGTACCTATAAGACTCCATTTCTTCCTCCCTTAGGTTGAAGATTGTAAAGGGATAGGCTGAGGTTTGTTCTGGCTGTCAGGTCCAAATTTAAACCTTATAGGTGTAATTCTAAAGATATAACGGGTCCATTTTTAATATGATTTGTCCATACTTTATATAACTTTATTGATAAATTTGGACACTAGTTCATATGTCCTTCCATAAGTTCCAGGCTAATTTTATTTTACCTTTATTTTTAATATTTCTCATATTTTTGTTACATATATGTATTAAAAAATTAAAAGACAAAACAAGGGTTTTTCACACCTCAGAGTCCCTTTATTTTAATAAACGTATAGTGCATTATAGTATTCCTTTTTATTATAATAAGCGGATGGTGCATTTTAATATTATTGTCATGCACAACATATGTGCTGTAGAGTAGTCTTTTTAGCTTTAATTGCGGTGTCAAGTTTTTTTAAATCTGTTTTTTACTTATTAAATACCGGATGTTCTGGCGTGTCATGGATTGTCCTCTTTATCTCCCAACCCAGGGTACACGCTCGAGCTTTTCCGGTTTTTTAATCATGGTCCGCCTCTATAGGAGGCTTTCAATGACAGCCAGACCGAGGCTTGGTATATCCTTGCGCATGCCTAGTCGTGTGATGGGCCGGCGCTGAAATGAGGCTTGGCAGTAATTTTGTTTTGTTTTTTTCGTTTTGGTTTTCTGTTTACGTTCCGCCCTGAAGGCGGTCTTCAATGACGGCTTGGTCGAATCTCTGCGCATGCCCTGTCGCACGACGGACATGGGCGGAGACGGGGCGTGGCTATACTTTGTTTGTTTATATATAAGGTGATGGTTCATTGCGTCGCCCGTGCCCCGTAGAAGACGTCACGTATGACGAAACATGTAGGGCGTGGCCTCGCAGTGCTTGCCATCACGTGTTCCTGATTTCTTGTTTGCACGGGCGTTCAGCCTCTGTTTTTATGCCGGCTTTTTAGATGTAACGTTTTTTCCTATATTGGAACTTTTTACATATATATCTGTGGTTTATTTTAACCACCTCAATACTGGGCACTTTCACCCCCCTCCTTCCCAGCCCAATTTTCAGCTTTCAGCGCTCTCACACTTTCAATGACAATTGCACGGTCATGCTACGCTGTACCCAAATTAAATTTTTATCATTTTGTTCACACAAATAGAGCTTTCTTTTGGTGGTATTTATTCACGACTCTGTTTTTTATTTTTTGCGATATAAGCGAAAAAAGAGCGGAAATTTGGAAAAAAACCCAATATTTTCTTCATTCTATTTTAAAACAAATCCAATAAAATCAAATTTTGTCATAAATTTAAGCCAAAACATATTCTGCTACATGTTTTTGGTAAAAAAAATCCCGTGAAGTGTATAATAATTGGTTCGTGTGATCACGGACACGTGCGCAAATGATCATGTACAGATGTGCGCAGGTGACATATGTGTGCAGATAATCATTGGGACATGTTATTTTACTGGGACTTATGTGGGGGACATGTGTTTTTACTATGTGGGGACATGTGTTTTGGGGACATGTGTTTTGGGGACATGTGTTTTGGGGACGTGTTTTGGGGACATTGTGTGTTTACTCAGTGTTTGTTTTGTGTTTTTACATTGTGTGGGGTCACTAGACTGGTGATCAGTGAGTAAAAAGCTGTAAAAAACAGCTCATACTCACTGATCACCAGCCGGCTGCAGCGATCCGCTCTCCTCTCCTCACTGACAACTTCCGTGTGAGGAGAGCAGAGCAGATTGCCTAGCAACCGGCTCTGTGTTTACATCACATGACGGCTGTGATTCGACACGGCCGTCATGTGATCAGGAGGGCCAATCGCAGAGCCCTCCTGCGATTGGAGATGCGCTGTGTCCGGGTGACACGAGCGCATCGGGATCGCGCCGCTGCGCGGGCACGCGCGCGATCCCACTCCTTCTGAGGGACGTTCCTGAACGTCCACTCAGAAGGAGAGAGCGCCCACCCGGCCGTATATGTGCAGTGGCCGGGTGGGAAGTGGTTAACCAATAAATCCCTAACATTACTACACTATTGGAGTTTTTCCCCTTGTTTTTCTTAAATATGGACTCTCCCACTCCTGAGTCTCCCCTCTGATGCTGGAGCAGTTGGACCAGTCGGATCAGATTGGAGTCGGTGGTGCACGCTGACAGGACCCGGACATCAACATTCCATCTGTCCATGCAGAGGGCTATATCTGCAAGCCCATATGACCTTGCCATAGAGGAGGTCCAACGAATGGGGTAAGGGTACATCCATTACTCCTCTTCTGCAATCAATGTGTATTCGGAAATGTTCTTTACAACTCACTACTTTCCTGGTTTTGTGATGTGATACACCAAAGGGACTTTTTTCTTTCTTTTTATTTTATTTTGCTTAACCCATTCATGGACTGATTATAGGTGTTTTTCGGATGTGTGATTGTTTATATCTTATTTTCAGAATATTCAATTTTTTTCTGATCTTTGAGAGAGGATTTCATGCACCTGTTATTGCTTTATTAATTTTTGCTGGGATTCATATATAAATTGTGTCTCCGAGCATTATCCCAATTATATTATTGCTAGCGCACAATTTTTTATTTATATGTTTTATTACTTCATGGATATTTGGAGTTTTTTTTGCAGCTGCATCTTTGTGAATTTAATTTTTGATTTATTATGTTTTGCTCATTAGCGCAAGTTTTTCCCACCAACCAGGAAATATGCCGTTTGATTCCTGGCGCACTACCTACCCATCGGCTAAACAGTTCACCTTCTACTCCCACTCTTACAAGTCCTACTCATGTTTAGATTACTTTTTTGTCAATGCTCCGAACCTGAGAGCCTGCACAGGCTCAGACATTCAGAGTGGAACTGGAACAAACCCTGAAGCTGTACTTCGCAGAAAACAGCTCTACTGAGGTCTCTACCTCTTCCCTGTGGGAGGTTCATAAGGCAGTCTTCAGAGGCCAGCGCATCTCACTCTCCACTGCTCTAAAAAGAAATGATCTAAAAAATAATGCAACTCACCCAGCTCTATTAGATAAGCTCAAGCACTTGGAATCATGATTACTCTCCTCCCCGTCCCTAATCACCCTCAGGGAAATTATTAGCATTACGGCTGGACTAAAGGATGTAGACCTGGGTAAAATAGAAAAGGCGCTACTTAGGTTATGACAGAGCTACTACGACTAGGCCAATAAACCAGATACGCTTTTAGCAAGACAACTTCGCGAGCGAGCAGTGATTGCCTCAACATCCCACCTTAAAGATGAGAGAGGTGACCTTCAATCCCATCCCACCAAAATTGCCCATCTCTTCCATGACTACTATTCGACTTTGTATAACGACCCACACAAAGCCCCTCCACCTGACCTATCTCAAGCGATCCACTCCTACCTAGCGGATTGCGATTTACCTAAGCTCTCCCCTTCTGCACTAACGACCCTCAATTCCTCCATTACAGAGGAGGAAGTCACTGCTATGATAAAATCCTTGCCGAATAACAAATGCCCCAGGACCCGACAGACTACCATACCTCTACTACAAAACCTTTTTACCGCATTTACTTCCCCAAATGACAACCCTGTTTAATTCCTTTCTCTGACACACCTGTCCCGAGGGATATGCAAAATTCCTTCCTCACGTTGATTCCCAAACTGGGAAAGGACCACACTCTACCATCCAATTATAGACCTATAGTACTCCTCAATACAGCCCTGAAAATTTTTACGAAATTATTAGCTAATAGATTAAACAACTTCATGCCGTCACTGATCCATAAGGACCAAGTGGGATTTATTCCCCTCCGCCAAGCTGGGGGCAACACCCGGAGGGTCATTGACCTTGTGGAGGTTGCCAACAGGACCAAATTAGAGGCAATACTGCTCAGTCTTGACGCTGAAAAAGCCCTTAATAGGCTAAGCTGGCCCTTCCTGTTTGCAACTCTCCACCGGGCTGGTATCGAGGGCTGTTTCCTCTAAGTCATCCCCCTCAGCTCTGGTCCGTACTCAATTCTCCTCTTCCTCCACCTTCCCGATATCCAACGGGACTCGACAGGGCTGTCCACTCTCTCCTCTTCTTTACGCCCTATGTATTGAACCCCTAGCAGCCCATATTAGAAAGAACCCAAACATTCACGGTATTCCATTTCGTATCAGAGACTTTAAGATTTCCCTATATGCAGACGATGTCCTCCTCCCCCTCACACAACCCCATGTCTCTCTCCCGAACCTACATGTAGAGCTAGACCGATATAGTGCCCTCTCAGGGTATAAAATTAACTCAAAAATGGAAGCCCTCCCCCTTAATATACCCCACCAGACACTAACGGCTCTCTCGCAAACATTTAACTATTCCTGGAAGACCTCCTCCTTAAAATACCTTGGGGTCCATCTTATTTCCACATATGACACTCTTTATAAAGCTAACTTTCCCCAACCATACACCTCCATCAGAGCCTCCTAGGCCAAGTGGAAGCCCCTAAAGTTATCTCTCTTTGGCCGCCTTGCGACCTTAAAAGATGACAATTCTACCTCAACTCTTATATCTCTTTGAGACGCTTCCCATCCCCATCCCATCCTCACACCTTAAGAGGCTCCAGGGCGACCTGATAAATTTCTTCTGGAACAATAAGAAGCACCGGATCGCTAGATCTGTCCTATACGCTCCCCACAACCAAGGTGGCCTGGCATCATTCCCTAACATAGCCAAATATTACTTCGCTGCCCAGTTACACCCTATAGCCCTCTGGTACACTCTCCACACCTTCAATCGATGAACGCAAATTGAGAAATTGTGGCTAGCCCCTGTCCACCCGAACTCCATGCTATGGAGTTCTAATGTAGCCATTGACAGTTTACAATTACTAGGACTAATGACCCTCCTGCGTTTGCTGTGGCAACGAGCCAAATCAACATATCCGCTTACCACCACCTCTTCTCCAGTCACTTCCTTCCTATTCACACCCAACATCCCAGACAGCTTGACCTCGCAGATGTCACACTTCTGGATGGATAGGGCCTTATTTCGATATGGCCAGCTGATAGACCCTAAAACCAGATTGCTAAGATCTTTTCAAGATCTGCAAAACACCTTTGATATCTCCAGACAGGCTTTCTTTAGCTACTTGCAAACACGACAATATGCACAATCTCTGGTAACAAATCTTCAATTCTCCCCTTTAACTGAATTTAAAAAACTATGCTTAGAGGGCTCGTCCCCTAAGGGTATGATCTCACGCACCTATCAGCTTGTGACCATGGATTTTTCGCCAGCCGGACCGTGACATGCCTATATGGGTAAGTGGGAGCGGGCCCTGGGTGTAGACATACCTCTAAACACATGGCAGCTCATATGGTCCCAGGCCTCTAAGGGCTCCATTTGTACGATCTATAAAGAGAATCAATATAAGATTCTATTTCATTGGTATCAAACCCCGGACCTGCTCCACTCTATATACCCATCAGCTGATTCCCGATGCTGGCAATGCTGTAAGGATAGGGGGACGCTGTTTCATATCTACTGGACCTGCCCTCTAATCATCCCCTATTGGCAAATGGTGCACTCCTTGCTCCAGTCCATCTTTGATACTGAAGTGCCCTTTGATCCGAGGGCCTTCCTTTTAGGTCTCCCACCGATCTCTCTCTCTAAAGTGTCCAAAAAACTCATGTCGCATGTCCTAACTGCAGCGCAATGTTTGGTGGCCCTAAAGAGGAAACAGAAGGAACCCCCCTCAAAATCCGAGCTGCACTCCAGGATCAGAGATGTCAAAAGAATGGAGTACCTCACAGCCTCTGTAAATGATGCTCTTGAGAAGCATAATCGAATATGGGAACTTTGGGTCCTCTTGGAGAACCCCATAACCTAATGATTCATAACGCTCAATCACCTCTGACTGTTTTTTGTCAAGAGATCCCGGGCTCTGGGGGCGGATGGTTGTCCTTTCTTCTTCACTACTCTCCTTCATCTTTCTGTTTTACTTTCCCCCTCTTCCATATTTTTTTTGTTTCTTTATACAGGGTTAAAAATGCTATACTATCTGAGTAACGCTATGATTTTGCATTTATCCAACGGTTGTTAGTCAAACTAGTTATGCACCGATCTATCTCATTAATCACCTGTCATGTGATTGTATACCAGAAGTATCTTTTCTACTACAAACTATTTCCCTGTATCTTATATTGTCAATTCCTTTGTTCTTGGAAAATCAATAAAAATTGTCAATTATAAAAAAAATATATATAGGCAAGGAAAATGGGAATATAACTCACCACTTATTTAGTTAACAGGAACAACATTTTTTCCTGGCTATAACTCACATCAGCACACAGTGGGTCAACGCCTAATCTGGCGCCCCATGGGACCACCTCTTCATAGCTAAATAAAAGACAGCCCCTCCCACACTGTCATGTTCTTTTTTTTTTTTTGGTCATGCTCAGGCCACCTGTGGATCACAGTGGTAAGTCCTTTATTTGCTGCAAGGATATTTCCCCTACCGCACCGCCCCTCCATGTTCAGCCTCTCATGGAGTTGGAAGTACCTAAATGTTGGACGGTAAAGCCTCCTGAAACTGGTTGTCCCTTGTGCCGAGTTGTGGGCAATGTTGCTTAGATAGCAGAAATTTTCTACAGGTGTGGTATTAGTAAGCTCTGCAACGTCACCATTGGGATTTTTCTCATCTTGTATAGGCAGCATGCCGCTCTCCTGGCTTGTTTTCAGTCTGAGATAGGCGGTGGATGATGTCACAGAGGGCAGGGAAATGGTCGGCATAGGTTAGTGACCTCCAGTCCCCAAGCAGCAGCTTAACCACTTGCCGACTGGCTCATGCTGATATACGTGGGCAAAGTGGCACATTCCCGCAAATTGCCGTATCAGTACTTCTTCCCCTTTAAGAGCCATAGCAGGCATGTGCCTGCTGCACAGCGGTGGACCCGATGCACGTGGCCATGATGGCTGCCGGCCACCCGCGAGAGTGTAGTAATTACTAATAGGCAGGGCAGGACTTAGGGTGGTGGGGGCCCCTGGGCTTGAGTCATTTTCGGGCCCTACCCTTCTATACATTACTTTAAATAGAACAAAATGTTGACTAGTACAGTAGACAGTGTTACATGTCAAAAAACATAATAATCTATTTATATGACCACTGATTGAAGCTTGAAAAACTTTTTTTCCAATAAATAAATAATGATTAAAAAAGTTCAAAGTGATCATAAGTTTATTGCAATGCACAAATGTCTTGGTCAGAATGAGAATAAAACACTTATTTACCTGGAAAACATATTGAAAAACAAATACCTTGTAAGGTTGCAATCATAACAAATCAATTACAAGAATATAGCAAAATAACTAATTGAACAAAGTGCAGGATAAATTGTGTGTGCGTGTGTGTAGTACGTAAGTGAGTGTTGTAGTGAAAAAATCGAAACTATGCACACAAATTAGAAATGTACAGTCAATAAAACAAAAACAGTACACTATCATATCTTAAGAAAGCATTACATCAACAACAGAAGCCAGAGGCTGATCATTTAAAACAACAACAGGCAAGGTAGAGAAAGAAAGAGAAAGGTGATCAGGTTATGACTTCATGCATGTCATCTCATTTTAAAGATATTAACATAGTACTATTTAGAAGTGGCATCTTCTGAATTTCTTTGCAGCAAAGTCTTTGATCAAATCATTAAAATCCAGTTTACGTAGAAGGTCACTCTCAAATGACATCAGAGTGAGATGATTTAATTTCTGCTGTACAATTGTGGATCTTAGTCTATTTTTTACTAGTTTCAGTTTGGAGAAACTGCGCTCCCCACTTGCATTTGTAACTGGTAATGTCAGGTAAAGTCTGAGAGTGACATCCATGTTTGGGAAGATGGTCTGTAGTTTTCTTTTTTTAATGCACAAAAGAAGTTCCCTAGCAGATGATGGCTCATCATGGCAGATGAATTCTTTGAACTGGATGATTTCTTCACAAAATTCATTTTCCAGGTCAGTGTTGTATTTCTTCTGTAGATCTGCTGCTTTTTTATGAAGATGTTCTGCAGATAGGGTAGATATGTTGTTCAGGAAACCAAAAGTGCAGTTGAGGTCATTATAGGACTGAAAATGGCGATCAAGTTCAGCCAGCAGCCTATCCATCACAACTAGAAACACACCAGATGAGAACCGTTCTCTTCCTGATAAGTGAACCTCAGGTGTTGAAGACTCACCCACATGATTCTTGTGTTTTCTTTGTCTTTGTGTGTCTTGTTTGTATGTTGCTGAAACTGTGGGAGACATCGCTTTTGCTCGGTCTTCAAGCACATCAAATTCATCTCTCAAACCAACAATATATTCCTGCAGTGACCTCACCAAATCAACAGCATTGCACAGGTCCAGATCCACAGCTTGAAGTGCAACACTTGTCCCATGAAAGCGTTGTAGAACATAATTCCACATAGTGCAAAGAAAAGCCTGTTCATTTTTTTTATGCAGTGACCAAGCATCATTTTGTGTTGTCGGGTTCTGATTGCTGTCTTCTGCAATGTTCATCAGGGACGCTTGAATATTGGCATAATTCCTGCACAGTGCCTTGGTGGCCTGTGCATGCGCAGCCCACCTGGTGTCAGAGAGAGATTTTAGTGTCTCAATGTGGTGGTTTTCATTAGGCTGCAAACCTGCAGTTACCACCTTCCATCTAGCTGTGGATTTCGAGCAGAAGTTGAACAAAGTCTGAATGAAGTTAAAAAAATTGGCGGTCTCTGTGCAGCAGTTTACGCTATTAACTGCAGCCAGATTAAGCGCGCGCGTGGCGCACGGCACCCACTCTACTAGTGGATTAATTTCTTTGATGTGAGCTTGCAGCCCGTTGTACACTCCTGACATGTTTGCGGCATTATCATAGCACTGTCCACAGCAGTTACTGATATCTATGTCCATCTCATGTAAAACTGTGAACACTGCATCACAGAGTGCCTTCCCTGTGTGGCTAGATATAGGGAGAAATTTTAAGAATCGCTCTTCTACAAGGCCCTCTGGTGAAACATACCTTATGGTAAATGTAAGCTGATCAATGTGCGTCATGTCGGGAGTTGAATCAAAGCAAATGGAAAAGTACTTTGTCACTTACACTTCAGCAATGATTTCAGAAAGCACTCTACTGCTCATTAGCTCGATAAATTTGTTGCATGTTTTTGATGAAAGATATGAGGGGGTTCCTACCCCAGCATTGCCATATATCTTTATGTGTGATTTCAAGAATGGGTCGAATTCACTGATCAGTCCCAGGATTCCCATGTAATTCCCATTGTCAGCTCGACCGAATATTGAGAATCTATAACTCCGTCAGCTGCTGCTCTGTTGATGTAATTAAACATAGCCTTTCTATGACTGTCACTATTCTCGTGCTCGGCAATGCGTCTGGTAGCATGTTTCCAGTCATTATAGCCAGACTTAAAAAGGGATTGACCGTCACCATCGCCAAAAAGGCGGCAAGCAAAACAAAACACACAACCGGTGGATGGTGAGTAGAGCAACAATTCTCTGGGCAAGTACTCACCATTCAAATGCTTGCATTTGAAATGAGTTTTAGAAAACAGTCTCTTCTGATGTTTGTAGTGGCGTTCAGAAGCCTTGACATTAGCATCCTTATTTTGGGACTCCAGACCTTTTCGCGCCCAATAAGCACGCACGCTTTTATCAATTTTACCCCAGCGAGCAGGATCAGTGGATAAAGAATCTGTAGTTGGACATTGTTCGGTCGCTGTTTCTGACTTAAGAGATGATGATTAATTTTTTTTTTTTTTTTTTAAATTGTATTTTTATTGAAGTATCAAAGAATATGTACAAAATTGTATCAAGGTGTACATTGCACTATCAACAAAAGTGCATTATAAACAAACATAATGAAAACAAAAACAAAAAACAAACAAGTATAAGTGATAGGAGAGTATTCACATAAGTAAGGCATATATATGTATTAAATTAAATCTTTATGATGGATGCGATAAACATACTGCGGGAGAGTACCCAAAATCTCGTGAGTAGTTCAAAGCACACACACAGGAAACGTGGAATTAGATTATGTTAGGAATAGGGCATATTTGGTAGTATGGGGGTCCCAAATTCCGAAAGATCCCATGGTTCCCATATTTTATTGAATTGGGGGGTGCAGTCATGTACCGAAGCCGTCAAGAATTCCATTGTCCGAATCTCAGCCACTAAATGTAGAAACCCGGACCATGGGGGAGGTGTATTGGATAACCAGAACAGTGGGATAATCCTCCTGGTGGCTAGCATTATATAGGATATCAGTTTGTTTATCTTTTTTGCTACCCCCGAGGGGGGAAGACCCAAAAGGTAATTCAAAGGATCCAACGGAAGAGACACCCCAGTTACCTTAAGTATAAGCAAATGAACATCATTCCAAAAAGGCTGTATCAAGGAACATTGCCAGAAGATATGGAATAGTGAGCCTATATCAGATCCACACCGCCAACAGAGCTGTGAAACTGAAGGATCATATTTATGGATTACATCGGGAGTTCTGTACCAAAACATGAGAATCTTGATGGTTGTCTCCCTCTGAGTGACACATTTAGAAGATTTAAAGGTAGAGGACCAGATCCTATCCCACATTTGTATTGTGACAGGACGGCCCACCAACTGAGACCACTTGCGCATGTAGTGATGTAGTGTTTCCGAAATTGGGGTCGGCTCATGGAGAATACGATAAATATACAAAATTAGGTGCAATTGATTGGGGCCTTGAGCACACAAGTGCTCAAAGGTAGTCGGTTTATCCAGGGTCAGGGATGGCAATTTAGAATGAAAAAAATGTCTAACCTGTAAGTAGAAGTGGAAAGAATGTGATGGTACATCAAATTTCTCTCTTAAAACGTCAAAGGGATGTAGCTTCCTTGTTATGGGATGAACTAGATTCCGCAATTGGAAGAGATGTACATTCATCCATGAAAAGATCCTGCCCAGGGACATACTATCTGAATTGAGGGGATTAAGTAGTACATTTACAAGAGGGGAGCAGGGGGACATGAGAGGATAACGTTTGAGGCAATTACGCCAAATGGTTAAAGTTAGTGCCATTGGGCCAGTACACTGACGTTTATAGATAGATAGGGTCTAGAACAGGGGGAGCGCCCCAAACCAAGGAGCTCGGATGGACCGGATAAAGTACCCCCTTCTCAATGGCGGACCATTGGTTAGGTGCATTTAAGGAGGTCCAAGAGGTGATGGCCCTTAAGTGTGTTGCATGGTAATATTTAGTGATGTCCGGGGCTCCCAGACCTCCTCTGGACCTAATGGAGAACATCACGGAGCTTGCTATGTGGTGAGCACCGCCATTCCATATAAATTTTAAAAAAGATCTTTGAAGTGTTTTTAATTGTGAGGAGGGTACAGCTACTGGGAGAGTTTCGAAGTAATAAAGTAGCTTGGGTAAGATAGACATTTTTAACACATTAATTCTGCCCAATAGAGACAATGGATGTTTGGTCCAGGACAACAGGGACTTATTTATATCCAATATAAGAGGAGGGAAGTTAGTGCTATAAAGTGAGGAGTAGTGAGGGGTGAGTAGAATACCCAAATATTTAAGAGAGGTACTACACCATTTATAAGGGTTGTTGTGGAATCTCATATTAGCCAATGTATTTCATATTGTATATATTGATTTGCATATATTTTATTGATAATTATTATTATTATTATTATATTTAATTTATATTATTATATAGTAGTGGTTTTATCAATATTATTATTCAATAAGTAAAGCAACAATTGTTAATCTTTAATAATGTATACTGTGTTTTCCAGATTTAGAAAGTCTTCATTTTTAAGTGTTGAACTTTAAATGACCTCTGCTTTATGACAAGTACTTGTAAACAGGTGTTCTCGAAAATGTATTAAGATGGTTTACTGGGTGAAAGTTCATTAGAATAGATTCAAGTAATATAGAATTGTCTCAAGTCTGAAATGCATATAAATCAGACAAAGATATGAAAACAGGTGCTTTAGAAATAATTAAAGTTATGTACAGTACATTAAATTAAGTTTGACAGGGTCAAACAAAGGTCTGCTTGTGCCCTCATTAAAACTGTTAAAATACATGCATATAGTGAAACATATGAAACATCTGGTGGGGTTATTGAAAGTTAATTGTCTCAAAGTTGTAAATCTGCAAATCCTTGAAGCTAGTATCAAGATAAGGAGAGTCTGATAACACAGCTGGGTGCCAGACTGTCTCTATACAGGTGTTTTTAATTGGACAAAACCAGTTATAAATCACTTTAATGAACATATAGGAATTTTGGGAATAATTAAGTTTATCTGGTTGTAGAACAGGTGTCAGATTTATGGTTGGTTACTTTGATGTAGATCTTAGCGACCAATCATATGTAAGAGATAAGTTGAGATAAGACTTGTAAAAGTGTATATAAATGCAAGCTCTGCAATTGTTAGACAGACAAGTCAGATAGGAGCTCATAAGGCTGAACTCTATGTATGCTGCCCTATTGCACGGGTCATGGAGGTCAGAACCAATGGGCAAGTATCTGTCCTAACTTGTCCCCTCGGACAAGTCAGATAGGAGCTCATAAGGCTGAACTCTATGTATGCTGCCCTATTGCACGGGTCATAGAGGTCAGAACCAATGGGCAAGTATCTGTCCACAACTTGTCTCCTCGTACGAGTCAGAGAAGACTTCTTAACTTGTTCCAGAATGTGGTCTCAGGTGAATTTCCCTCAAGAACTTGGTCGAGCTGGAACCCAGAACTCTGTGAGGGGACCAGACCACCGGCAGATCAGGCTGGTCCCTATCAGGTGAGAGGTTCCCAAGAATTGGCAGTAAAGACCCATTCTGGTTCAAGGTAAGAACAATTCACAATTGTATCAATTTGGGTAGAGGATAAGAATATTTATATCTAATATGCTTGCATTGTAAGAAACTGTATAAATTAGATCTGTATATTGTAATATTTTGAACATAAACCTGTATGTTATCAGCTGTTAATAAACCTGCATTGCTGAAGTTCTGCCTGGTTCGATACTTTACTATTCTACTTCATTTGGTGGCCCGTACGGGGACAGCATAACCTCAACTCCGATCTTGCCTAACTCCATGCTGGTGAGGCACTGAGCTCAACACAATTTTGCGCAATTTATATCAGGTTAGCAGACACCTATTATTAGTTCTGCATTGTATTGTGCCGTGTTTTGCTAGCGCTAGGAGGGGCGGGTGGTTGTTGTTGGGGTATCGCTGTCCACCAGGCAGATCTTTGTGATGGCAGGTTGGGTTTTCTCAACTGTGGGTGCCTTAAAGTACATTGTACAGGATGAGATACCCTGGGTAGAAAATATATTTATTTATTTATTTTTTTATTTTTTTTTCTTCTTTCTCTTTTCTCTTTTTCTTTTCTTTCAATTCTTTCTTTTCCGAAGGGGTACCCCTGTAGAGGGTTAATTACTCTCTATGTAAACCTAGGCGTAACATGCATGTTGTTTACCTGGACTGCAAAAATTAGTCAGGATGAAGTTTTGGGGACTTAAAGACCCCTGGAGAACTTGCGTAACATGCATGTTGTTTACCTGGACTGCAAAAATTAGTCAGGATGAAGTTTTGGGGACTTAAAGACCCCTGGAGAACTTGCGTAACATGCATGTTGATTCCCTGGACTGCGAATTTAAGTCTGGATGAGGTTTTGGAGACTTAAAGACCCCTGGAGAACTTGCGTAACATGCATGTTGTTTATCTTGACTGCTAAATTTTGTCTGGATGAGGTTTTGGGGACTAAAGACCCCTGGAGAACTTGCGTAACATGCATGTTGTTTACCTTGACTGCAAAATTTTGTCTGGATGAGGTTTTGGGGACTTAAAGACCCCTGGAGAACTTGCGTAACATGCATGTTGGTTTCCTGGATTGGTAATCAATCAGGAGAAGGCTTTGGGGTTATCAGATCCCTGGAAAGCCTAAGTTAAAAAAACTGAAACAGTACTGATATGTAGCTACTAGTAGAAAAGGTACCTTTGTGGTGTAAAATAATACTCATGAGTTTAGGAGGTTGATGTCAGGAAAGGTAAGTCCTGACAGGTAAATAAGGTGAAGGTTTTGGAGCTCCATTTGTTAACAAAGTTAAAAGGTATGTATTGTCTTTGTGCTATAAGTGTATGTATTTATATGTATCTGTTATAACGGTCTGTGTACTAACTGAGTTAAGATCAGGTTGAGACATTCCTGATCGCCGTGGCAAGCAGGGCTTGGCGGTTTTTCGTGTCTTAAGACAAGCGTTTTGGTAAGGAGACGTATGCGCGTACGGTGCCTATTGGCTTTACTCTGAGCACTGCTGTCCATAAGTAATTACTAACTAACCTGTCAGTTTTAATAATTTTGTGAATGTTTGTATATTTATATATAGTCAGGAATTTGTGTTCATGCGTATGCATACTTTGCTAGGTGGAGTGACTATGTATTGCTATATAGAAAACAGAAGATAATGACATTTTGTTAATGAATGTTCACAAATGTAAGTTAATTTCTTTGTAATCTTTGTAGACTGTTAGGGAATATTGTATGTGTGAGGGAGACTGATCATCTTCCATATTAGGTTAGAATAATTCTGTAGTGGTTGTAAAAACGTTGGTGTGAAAGGACCCTGTGTGTTAGTTCTATGAGTGAATTGTAAGAAGTATGTAACTGATGCTGAATTCTGCATAGTGTATGATGAATAGGGAAATGGTATGTATCTTCCATACAAATACAATTAGAACTTTCTGTGTCATATCTTTGATTTTGTGACACTTGTTATTAGTATTTGTTAGGAGGATTTATATTTATATGAGTTAACCACTTCAGCCCCGGAAGGATTTACCCCCTTCCTGACCAGAGCACTTTTTACAAATTGGCACTGCGTCGCTTTAACTGCTAATTGCGCGGTCATGCAATGCTGTAACCAAACGAAATTTGCGTCCTTTTCTTCCCACAAATAGAGCTTTCTTTTGATGGTATTTGATCACCTCTGCCGTTTTTATTTTTTGCGCTATACACGGAAAAAGACCGAAAATTTTGAAAAAAAATGATATTTTCTACTTTTTGTTCTAAAAAAAATCCAATAAACTCAATTTTAGTCATACATTTAGGCCAAAATGTATTTGGCCACATGTCTTTGGTAAAAAAAATGTCAATAAGTGTATATTTATTGGTTTGCGCAAAAGTTATAGCGCCTACAATCTAGGGTACATTTTCTGGAATTTACACAGCCTTTAATTTATGACTGCCTATGTCGTTTCTTGAGGTGCTAAAATGGCAGGGCAGTACAAAACCCCCACAAATGACCCCATTTTGGAAAGTAGACACCCCAAGGAAATTGCTGATAGGCATGTTGAGCCCATTGAATATTCATTTTTTTTGTCCCAAGTGATTGAATAATGACAAAAAAAAAAAAAAAAAAAAAAAATTACAAAAAGTTGTCACTAAATGATATATTGCTCACACAGGCCATGGGCATATGTGGAATTGCACCCCAAAATACATTTAGCTGCTTCTCCTGAGTATGGGGATACCACATGTGTGGGACTTTTTGGGAGCCTAGCCGCATACGGGGC
Source organism: Aquarana catesbeiana (assembly GCF_042186555.1). NCBI lineage: Eukaryota > Metazoa > Chordata > Amphibia > Anura > Ranidae > Aquarana > Aquarana catesbeiana. The sequence goes on from NC_133336.1 coordinate 210,175,363, forward strand.
CCCGAAAACCAATCACCGCCTTCAGGATTTCTAAGGGCGTACATTTTTGATTTTACTCCTCACTACCTATCACAGTTTTGAAGGCCATAAAATGCCCAGATGGCACAAACCCCCCCCAAATGACCCCATTTTGGAAAGTAGACACCCCAAGCTATTTGCTGAGAGGCATGTTGAGTCCATGGAATATTTTATATTTTGACACAAGTTGCGGGAAAGTGACAATTTATTTATTTATTTTTTTTTTTTTGCACAAAGTTGTCACTAAATGATATATTGCTCACACAGGTCATGGGCATATGTGGAATTGCACCCCAAAATACATTCTGCTGCTTCTCCTGAGTATGGGGATACCACATGTGTGGGACTTTTTAGGAGCCTAGCCGCGTACGGGACCCCGAAAACCAATCACCGCCTTCAGGATTTCTAAGGGTGTACATTTTTGATTTCACTCTTCACTGCCTATCACAGTTTCGGAGGTCATGGAATGCCCAGGTGGCACAAACCCCCCCCCAAATGACCCCATTTTGGAAAGTAGACACCCCAAGCTATTTGCTGAGAGGCATGGTGAGTATTTTGCAGCTCTCATTTGTTTTTGAAAATGAAGAAAGACAAAAAAAAAAATTTTTTTTTTCTTTTTTTAATTTTCAAAACTTTGTGACAAAAAGTGAGGTCTGCAAAATACTCACTATACCGCTCAGCAAATAGCTTTGGGTGTCTACTTTCCAAAATGGGGTCATTTGGGGGGGGTTTGTGCCACCTGGGCATTCCATGGCCTCCGAGACTGTGATAGGCAGTGAAGAGTGAAATCAAAAATTTACGCCCTTAGAAAGCCTGAAGGCGGTGCTTGGTTTTCGGGGTCCCGTACGCGGCTAGGCTCCCAAAAAGTCTCACACATGTGGTATCCCCGTACTCAGGAGAAGCAGCAGAATGTATTTTGGGGTGTAATTTCACATATTCCCATGGCATGTTTGAGCAATATATAATTTAGTGACAACTTTGTGCAAAAAAAAAAAAAAAAAAAAAAAAATTTGTCTTTTTCCCGCAACTTGTGTCACAATATAAAATATTCCATGGACTCGACATGCCTCTCAGCAAATAGCTTGGGGTGTCTACTTTCCAAAATGGGGTCATTTGGGGGGGGTTTGAACTGTCCTGGCATTTTATGCACAACATTTAGAAGCTTATGTCACACATCACCCACTCTTCTAACCACTTGAAGACAATGCCCTTTCTGACACTTTTTGATTACATGAAAAAATTATTTTATTTTGCAAGAAAATTACTTTGAACCCCCAGACATTATATATTTTTTTAAAGCAAATGCCCTACAGATTAAAATGGTGGGTGTTTAATTTTTTTTTTTCACACAGTATTTGCGCAGCGATTTTTCAAACGCATTTTTTGGGGAAAAAACACACTTTTTTACATTTTAATGCACTAAAACACACTATATTGCCCAAATGTTTGATGAAATAAAAAAGATGATCTTAGGCCGAGTACATGGATACCAAACATGACATGCTTTACAATTGCGCACAAACGTGCAGTGGCAACAAAATAAATACATTTTTAAAAGCCTTTAAAAGCCTTTACAGGTTACCACTTTAGATTTACAGAGGAGGTCTACTGCTAAAATTACTGCCCTCGATCTAACCGTCGCGGTGATACCTCACATGCATGGTGCAATTGCTGTTTACATTTGACGCCAGACCGACGCTTGCGTTCGCCTTAGCGCGAGAGCAGGGGGGACAGGGGTGCTTTTTTTTTTTTTTTTTTTTTTTCTTTATTATTTTTTTGCTTTTTTATCTTATTTTAAAACTGTTCCTTTCATTTTTTTTTTTTTTAATCATTTTTACTGTTATCTCAGGGAATGTAAATATCCCCTATGATAGCAATAGGTAGTGACAGGTACTCTTTTTTGAAAAAATTGGGGTCTATTAGACCCTAGATTTCTCCTCTGCCCTCAAAGCATCTGACCACACCAAGATCGGTGTGATAAAATGCTTCCCCAATTTCCCAATGGCGCTATTTACATCCGGCGAAATCTAAGTCATAAAATGCTCGTAGCTTCCGGTTTCTTAGGCCATAGAGATGTTTGGAGCCACTCTGGTCTCTGATCAGCTCTATGGTCAGCTGGCTGAATCACCGGCTGCATTCTCAGGTTCCCTGTTGAGACAGGAGAGCCAGAGAAAAACACGGAAGACGATGGGGGGGGGGGGGGCATTCTCTCCCACTGCTTGTAAAAGCAGTCTAGAGGCTAATTAGCCGCTAGGATTGCTTTTACATGAAAGCCGACCGCTGGCTGAAAAGAATGATACCAAGATGATACCTAAACCTGCAAGCATCATTTTGGTATAACCACTCAAAGTCGTGAATGCTGTACCTGAAGACAAAAATATGGCTAACAATAAAGCACAGTAAATGGTAAAGTATAAAAAATTGCATACCTGAAAAGCAAACATGATAAAACATAATAACAATAAAACATTGCAGAATAGAATACAGTAAAAAAGAGCAGAACAATAGAGAGAATAGAGAGAGAGAGAATAGAGAGAGAACAATAAAACGACAACTATTACTTTTTATTTTATATTTTTGTTTGTGTTTTTTTTTTTTTTTTTTACACTTTTTTTGTAACTAACTTTTATAACTGTAACCGGTTCCAGGTTCGGGTCTCTCAAAATGCGATGGCATCTTGGGAGACCCTGTGAAAGTGTGTCCTAGTCTGTGCAATGCTGTACCCTACGCTAATACTCAGCTAGTGAATGGTAGCATTCAAAACATTCACCAATGCAAAGACCAGGATTGTCAGGACAGGAGGGACAATAATAGCGGGTGTCACGCCTATATCCGCGCTTACTGCAGACACGACATCTTTTTTGGGGGAGTTCGTTGGGTAGGGGTACTAGGGGGAGGACATAAAGAAAATGCCTCTCATGCAGCCGACTGCATTTGGTTGGGGATGTGAATGGGGGAAGTACGGGCGCTGCAGAAGCGGTGGGTTCCCAATTAGGATTGGCGAATGCAGCAGGAAGGGCATTATGGGCACGACGGGCCTGTGTTTGTCTTCTTTGTGGCAGCGGGACACTACTTGTGCTTGCCACCTCACCAGCTTGAACTGCACTTATGGGACTCGCCACGTCACCAAGTGTTACTGCAGTGCTGGTTTGACTACGACCGGGGTGTACTAGGCCGCTGGCGCTTGCCAGTTCACCAAAACGCTACCAAAAAAACTGTTAACGATCGCAGGGATCAGGCCTGACTCTGCGAACGCTGCAGTTATGCGTTTAGTGTTTTGTAAGTGACAGTGATCGATCGATACTGCACTTGGGTGGGCTGGGCTGGGCCGGGCGGAGGGGCAAAACGCAGGTGCTAGCAGGTATCTGGGCTGATCCCACTAACACTGCGTTTTTGGGAACCCTAAACTGCTGGGGATGCCAGTATAGATCTGATCGGATCAGATATTGATCAGTTCAGATACTATACCACTAAGGGAGGTGTACGGTGCGTGCGTGGGTGTTAGCGCTACTGGCACTAACCTGACGCTGCCTGGGGCTGGTGCTTGCCAGTTCACCAAAACGCTACCAAAAAAACTGTTAGCGATCGCAGGGATCAGGCCTGACTCTGCGAACGCTGCAGTTATGCGTTTAGTGTTTTGTATGTGACAGTGATCGATCGATACTGCACTTGGGTGGGCTGGGCTGGGCGGAGGGGCAAAACGCAGGTGCTAGCAGGTATCTGGGCTGATCCCGCTAACACTGCGTTTTTGGGAATCCTAAACTGTTGGGGACGCTAGTATAGATCTGATCGGATCAGATATTGATGCGTTCAGATACTATACCACTAAGGGAGGTGTACGGTGCGTGCGTGGGTGTTAGCGCTACTGGCACTAACCTGACGCTGCCTGGGGCTGGTGCTTGCCATTTCACCAAAACGCTACCAAAAAAACTGTTAGCGATCGCAGGGATCAGGCCTGACTCTGCGAACGCTGCAGTTATGCGTTTAGTGTTTTGTAAGTGACCGTGATCGATCGATACTGCACTTGGGTGGGCTGGGCCGAGCCGGGCGGAGGGGCAAAACTCAGGTGCTAGCAGGTATCTGGGCTGATCCCGCTAACACTGTGTTTTTGGGAACCCTAAACTGCTGGGGACGCTAGTATAGATCTGATCAGATCAGATATTGATCCGATCAGATACTATACCACTAAGGGAGGCGTATGCTGCGTGCGTGGGTGTTAGCGTTACTGGCGCTAATCTGACGCTGCCTGGGGCGACGCATATCACCGCCGGGCGATCAGGGGGCTAAATCTTTATTCGGCGGGTGCCCTGACACTATAAAAAATAAACAAACTAACCAGCGTCACCCGTAACGGTTATACAGTGATCAGTGGTGAAAGGGTTAACTAGGGGGCAATCAAGGGGTTAAAACATTTATTAGGTAGTATATGGGGGTCCCTGTCGCTATAAAACGCTGACGGCGAACCTAAATATTTACCTCACTAACTAGCGTCACCAGCGACACTAATACAGCGATCAGAAAAATGATCGCTTAGCGACACTGGTGACGGGGGGTGATCAAGGGGTTAAAACTTTATTAGGGGGGGTTAGGGGGGTACCCTAGACCTACAGGGGGGTAATACTAACTGTCCTAACACTGTAAATGTCACAAACTGACACCAATACAGTAATCAGAAAAAAAAAAAAAAAAAAAAAAAAAACCTGCTGGTGTCAGTTTGTGACAGGGGGGGGGGGGGGTGATTGGGGGGGATCGGGGGGCGATCGGGGGGGGGGATCGGGGTGTTTTGTGTGCCTGGCATGTTCTACTGTGTGTGTAGTGTGTTGTGCACTTACATTACAGTCTTCTCTCCTCGGCCCGGAACGGAAAATACCGAGCCGAGGAGAGATGACATCATTTCCTCTGCCTCTGTGTACAATACAGAGGCAGGGAAATGATCCCATTGGCTGAGAGCGATCGCGAGGGGGGGGCCACGAATGGATGGCCTCCCCCTCACCTCCGATCGCCGGGGGAGATTTGCCGACCGCCGCTGGCACCGGGGGGGGGTCCGATCGGACCCCCCACCCGCGGGCAGGCAAGGACGTACATGTAAGTCCTTTTGCCTGCCCGTGCCATTCTGCCGACGTATATAGTCGTGCGGCGGTCGGCAAGTGGTTAAATGTGTGTGTGTGTGTGTGTGATTTTTTTGTATGAGGTGTAAAATGAATCCCTATGTGAATGATTGTATGTGTCCTTCATAGAGAGGCTAGGGATTGATACATCTATGGTGACTGATTGACTTTAGCGTCAAAGTTCTACATGTTATTGGCAGTGAGTGAGTGTGTGTGTGGAAGGCACGATTCATTTTTTATTTTTTTATTTATTTTTTTTTTTTTTATATTCTTTTGAATATGTACCTCAGCTAGATAGCACCATTAATGAGCTGAGGGAGTTAGAAGTTATTTAAACTGTAGAAAAAAGAAAGTTGTTTGTTTTAAGTAATTTACGACACAAAGTTCTCCCATATTTTTTTGTATCCAGCATACTGCTTTTGGAAGGAAAATATCTGTAGATAAATTCAATGTTGCTAATGTAATTAATGTCATGCTTAAAAACATTTTACAGTTGTAGGTTTTACATGTTAAGCAAGATAATGTATTTCTTTCAGTATGAGTGTAGGAGAGCAGAAAAGTATAGTCACCATTTTAGAAATAGCTGTCTGCACGTACGTGCAACAACTACATTAAATCATCTTAGTACAGAGTATTAAGATGACCTGTCACAAAGATGAAAGAGGCATATTTAGGGGAGTTATGTCTGGTGCCTTTAGACAGACACTGGATGAGCTGACCATAAAAATAAATAAAATAAATAAAATCTCAGAATACGTTCTTATTCTTAAACATTTGTTAATTTTTTATTAGAATATAAACTGTAGGTTATAATAGGTATTCTGTCTTTTATATTATGGACTGTAGTAGTGAAAGGTGCATTTTATTTTTAGTGTATCACTCTTGTAAGTAGGGTGCTTATTCTCCCTTGTAGCTTTTGTTGTTTATTTTGTTATGTCCCTATCTTATTGTACAGTATTATGTATACTGTCATCTTTATATATTTGCCTACTTAGTAGTAATCACAAAGATAGTAATGGGATATATTTATTTGGTACAAGGGAACTCCAAATTTATATTTGTTTCTTATTTTCTAAAAAGAATAGTGAAGAGTGATGCATGGTAACAGTGCTACCATCTTATTATATGTGCTATATGTAGCACATACAGGGGGGTGAATTAGATAATTAGAGTCTTAATTTTTAATCTTAGCTTGTAAGCTCTGGTGAGCAAGGTCCCTTATTGGTATTGGCTAGAACTTATTTTGTCCTACCTGATTACAATATTTAGTAATTATCAGGTTGATTATTAGTTTGCCTAAATAAATAAATTGTTTCTTTATTCCAGGAGCAGCCAGCTCATATGTAATTTAATACATATTTTCATATGTAAAGTTATACTTTGTAAAATTTCACTCCTTTTGATTTTTTTATTATTCAAGTTCCTAGTTATGCTACTATAGGTGGCAAAGTCAGTTTTTTTTTTTATTAGGGTCACTCTGCATTGATATGATCTAATTAACAATAAAATTTGTATATAATTATTCTTAAGGAAGGGACATAGTAATGCACATTTTCTTGACCTCTTTAGATTTAACAGACTGTGCAAGTGACCATGTAATTTTATTTTGATTTCTTTTTAATTATGAACAATCACAATGTAATTTTATTTTGATTTCCTTTTACTTATAATCAATCACAATGTAGTTTCACAAAATGTAGTTCTTCAAAGTCTATTTTGTGTGCCTGTATATAGACTTTATTGCAATGAAAGAACAAAGCTGTAGATATAGATATACTTTAATAAATGTCTGCTCCTTTTTAAAGTAAATCACAGTTTTTCATATGGTCATGCAAATGTATGAGACAACAGCTAAGTGTCTGATGTGGGAAATTTTCCCAGGCTTGGAGTGTATACAGCACTGATATCAGATAATTGTACCCATTTTTATGAAAAATCAGTTCCATTTTGCTCTATGCTTGGCATAGACAATAGAACCTTGTGTCCACACTCATATTCATTGGTGGATAGGTTGTATGGGCTGTTGTAGACCAAATTAAATACAATTTGCTGGGCCATATGAAACTTTGGATATATTTGTCACTAAATTTAGGAGTTCTAGAGGCAGATCATAGTTGCTTAGACTTCATGCTGTACAGTGGGAGATAAAATGTTCATGTGTTTAAAATAATTAACCAAATTGGTGTAGTTTTGTTTCTAAACAGATCCTTGTTTTAGATGTGATCTCGTGTTCCAATCAAAGCCACTAAAGGAATGTATGTCAGTAACCCTTGATGACTGCAAGTACATTAAAGATCATAAAAGGAAGTGGAAGAATTCACAATTCAAGTGTCAGTTTATATCCACATTTGTGACAGTGACATTTTCCATTTCTATAGTAGGGATGAGCTTCGTGTTCGAGTCGAACCCATGTTCGACTCGAACATCGGCTGTTCGCCCGTTCGCCGAATTGCGAACGATATGGGCCGTTCGCGCCAAATTCGTGTGGCGCGTCATGGCCCATAATTCACTGCGGCATCGCAGTGCATTGCTGGCTGATGATTGGCATCAGTAGAGAGAGCTGTAATTGGCCAAAGCCAGGGTGGCTTTGGCCAATTATGGCTCAGGGGATTTAGTACACGCCCCACACTATATAAGGCCGCCTGCACGGCGGCCCTGTGTAGTGTGTGTTCCGGTGTGCTAAGAGATAGAGAGAGAGACAGTGTCATTTGATTTGAGTTAGATAGATTAGGCAGAACAGTCAGTCAGTTAGCTGCACTTACAGTGTATTGTGTATATATATGCATCCCAGGTGTTGCATATATATATATATATATATATATATATATATACACTGTATTCAGTTTAGCTAGATCCGTTCCTGTTATCTTCTATCTAGACTATTTACATTTAGTGCAGTGCGTCCTGCTCACAGTGTTCAGCTAGATCCGTTCCTGTTATTTACATTTAGTGCAGTGCGTCCTGCTCACAGTGTTCAGCTAGATCCGTTCCTGCTATTTACATTTAGTGCAGTGCGTCCTGCTCACAGTGTTCAGCTAGATCCGTTCCTGCTATTTACATTTAGTGCAGTGCGTCCTGCTCACAGTGTTCAGCTACATCCGTTCCTGCTATTTACATTTAGTGCAGTGCGTCCTGCTCACAGTGTTAAGCTAGATCCGTTCCTGCTATTTACATTTAGTGCAGTGCGTCCTGCTCACAGTGTTCAGCTAGATCCGTTCCTGCTATTTACATTTAGTGCAGTGCATCCTGCTCACAGTGTTCAGCTAGATCCGTTCCTGCTATTTACATTTAGTGCAGTGCGTCCTGCTCACAGTGTTCAGCTAGATCCGTTCCTGTTATCTTCTAGACTATTTACATTTAGTGCAGTGCGTCCTGCTCACAGTGTTCAGCTATATCCGTTCCTCTTATTTACATTTAGTGCAGTGCGTCCTGCTCACAGTGTTCAGCTAGATCCGTTCCTGCTATTTACATTTAGTGCAGTGCGTCCTGCTCACAGTGTTCAGCTAGATCCGTTCCTGCTATTTACATTTAGTGCAGTGCGTCCTGCTCACAGTGTTCAGCTAGATCCGTTCCTGTTATCTTCCTACTGACAGGCAGGCTTGTCTGGTTACAGTATATAAAGCTACCTGAAGAAAATTACAGGTGTTCTATTTGATCCTATTAGTACCACGGTCAGGCAGCTAGACTATTTACATTTAGTACAGTGCGTCCTGCTCACAGTGTTCAGCTAGATCCGTTCCTGTTATCTTCCTACTGACAGGCAGGCTTGTCTGGTTACAGTATATAAAGCTACCTGAAGAAAATTACAGGTGTTCTATTTGATCCTATTAGTACCACGGTCAGGCAGCTAGACTATTTACATTTAGTACAGTGTGTCCTGCTCACAGTGTTCAGCTAGATCCGTTCCTGTTATCTTCCTACTGACAGGCCGGCTTGTCTGGTTACAGTATATAAAGCTACCTGAAGAAAATTACAGGTGTTCTATTTGATCCTATTAGTACCACGGTCAGGCAGCTAGACTATTTATATTTAGTACAGTGCGTCCTGCTCACAGTGTTCAGCTAGATCCGTTCCTGTTATCTTCCTACTGACAGGCAGGCTTGTCTGGTTACAGTATATAAAGCTACCTGAAGAAAATTACAGGTGTTCTATCCCAGCTTAGTGCAGCTACAGGCCATTAGTATGTCTGGAAGGCCAAGAAGGAGAGGCAGACAGTCACAAGCCAATAAGACAGGGCAAGCAGGCTCTGTGCCTAGTGCTGGTCGTGGAGACGGTGCATCCTCATCAGCACGTGGCCATGGGACACGCTTGGCCTTTTTTTCGGCAGCTGGCCGTGTTGAGCCGCAACATGCGGAAGACTTGGTCGAGTGGATGACCAAGCCGTCCTCATCCTCCTCATCCTCTCTCACCCATGCCCAGGGTGCTTTGTCTGGCAAAGCAGCGGCCTCTTCCCTCAGCTCAATGTCATCAGTGACTCCTTCCCTAGCTCCACCATGTCCTCATGAGGATTCCCTCGAACTGTTTGACCACAGTGTTGGGTACATGCTCCAGGAGGATGCCCAGCGTTTGGAAGGCTCTGATGATGATACTGAGATCGATGAAGGCAGTAACATGAGCACGGACAGAGGGGGTGCCCAAGAAGGACAGCAATCTGGCAGTCATGCTCCCCCTGCTGCAGCATACTGCCAGGTTTGCTTCAGTGATGAGGAGGGAGGGGATGATGAGGTCACTGACTCAACGTGGGTGCCTGATAGGAGAGAGGAGGAGGAGGCACATCACCAACGAGGCAGGATGCCCTCCAGGGGCCAGCCTAAGGGCAGCACATTGACTGCATCACACCCCAAAGCTCCACATGTGCAGGGCGCTGCAGTCTCTGCGCGTTATTCAAAAAGTTCTTTGGTGTGGGCCTTTTTTGAGACGAGTGCATCAGATCGCACCGCTGCTATTTGCAACATATGCCTCAAGCGTATCTCGCGTGGCCAAAACATCTCCCGCTTGGGTACCACATGCTTGACCAGACATATGTTGACCTGCTATGCAGTTCGTTGGCAAGCGTATCTAAAAGACCCACACCAAAGAACAAAGAGGATCTCTCCTTGCTCCTCATCAGCTGAGATTTCCAACCCCACTAGACCTTCAGTCCTCTCTGAGACCTGCACTGAGAGGAATGAAGGTGTAGAATTAGGTGTGTCACAGCCAAGTACTTGTGGGCAATCTGCTTTTGGTACACCGACGTCAGATTGTACCAGGCAAATTTCCCTGCCCCAGCTGCTGCACCGCCGAAAGAAGTTTGCTCCCAACCATCCACATGCCCAGCGGTTGAATGCTAGCTTGGCAAAATTGCTAGCACTTCAACTGCTGCCTTTTCAGTTGGTAGACTCTGCCCCCTTCCGTGAGTTTGTGGAATGTGCGGTTCTTCAGTGGCAGGTACCCAAACGCCACTTTTTCTCACGGAAGGCGATTCCGGCTCTCTACCGGCATGTGGAAGGCAATGTCCATGCCTCGCTGGACAGGGCGGTCAGCGGTAAGGTGCATATTACCGCTGACTCATGGTCCAGCAGGCATGGACAGGGACGTTACCTAAGTTTCACGGCGCATTGGGTGACTCTGCTGGCAGCTGGGAAGGATGCAGGACAAGGTGCAGTAGTGTTGGAGGTTGTTCCGCCACCACGCCTCCAAAATGCTGATTGTGACACACCTCTCTCCTCCACCCCCTCCTCTTCTTCTTCCTCCATGGCCTCTTCCTCGGAACTAGCGGTGCTCCGTAGTCGTTCAAGGGGCTACGCAAGTACGCAGGCCAAAAGATGCCATGCGGTGCTTGAGCTGGTGTGCTTGGGGGACAGGAGCCACACTGGGGCAGAGGTTCTGTCAGCTCTGCAGGGGCAGGTTCAGAGGTGGTTGACGCCACGCCAACTTAAGGCAGGAATGGTGGTTTGCGACAATGGCACCAACCTCCTCTCTGCCCTCCGACAGGGACAAATGACCCATGTGCCCTGTTTGGCTCACGTCCTTAACTTGGTGGTGCAGCGGTTCTTGGGCAAGTACCCGGGCTTACAGGATGTCCTGAGGCAGGCCAGGAAAGTCTGTGTGCATTTCCGCCGGTCATATAATGCCAGTGCTCGGCTGACGGACCTCCAAAAGGAGTTTAACCTGCCCAAGAACCGCCTAATCTGTGACATGCCCACCAGGTGGAACTCAACGTTGGCCATGCTGCAGCGGCTGCACACGCAGCAGAGGGCCATCAATGAGTACCTGTGCGACTATGGCACCAGGACAGGGTCAGGGGAGCTTGTTTTTTTTTCCCCACGCCAGTGGGCCATGATCAGGGATGCATGCACTGTCCTGTCACCATTCGAGGAGGCCACGAGGATGGTGAGCACTGACAGTGCATGCATCAGTGACACTGTCCCCCTTGTCCACCTGTTGGAGCACACGCTGCGTGGAATAATGGACAGGGCACTTGAGGCAGAACAGAGGCAGGAAGAGGAGGAATTCCTTAGCTCTCAAGGCCCCCTTTATCCAGACAGTGTTCCTGCGTGCCCGCCGATCACACAGGAAAAGGACGAGGAGGAGGAGGAGGAGGAGGAAGATTGTGTCAGTATGGAGGTGGAGCCTGGCACTCAGCATCAGCAGCAGTCTTTAAGGGATCAGTCCCAAGGAACACATGGACTTGTACGTGGCTGGGAGGAGGTGGCTGCGGACGTTGTTGTCCTTAGTGACCCAGAGGACTCCGGACCGAATGCCTCAGCAAACCTACGCTGCATGGCCTCCCTGATCCTGCAAAGCCTGCGTAAGGATCCTCGTATTCGTGGTATCAAGGAGAAGGACCAATACTGGCTGGCAACCCTCCTTGATCCACGTTACAAGGGTAAGGTTGCGGACCTTATCTTGCCATCGCAGAGGATGAAACATCTTCGGAAGGCCTTGCAGAAAGGTCTGTGCAACGCGTTCCCAGAGACTGGGAGGTTACAAACTCCTGTTTCTGGACAACGTGTTGCTGAGGCTTCGGTCAGTCAAAGAAGGAGCGGTGGAGAAGGTGGCCGTCTGACCGATGCGTTCAGACAATTTTTTGGTCCGCAGCCCCAAGGTATGATCGGTTCTAGCAACCATCGCCAGCGTCTGTTTTACATGGTGCAGGAATACCTAGGGGCAAGATCAGACTTGGACACCTTTCCCACCGAAAATCCTCTGGGTTACTGGGTCTTGAGGATGGATCACTGGCCAGAGCTTGCACAGTATGCAATTGAGCTACTGGCCTGTCCTGCATCCAGCGTTCTTTCGGAACGCACATTCAGTGCTGCTGGAGGTGTGGTACCCGATCACAGGGTGCGTCTGTCCACCGACTCGGTCGATCGGCTGACCTTCATAAAAATGAATCAGTCTTGGATCACCACCAGCTACCAAGCACCTGATGCTGATGTAACCGAATAATTTTTTTTGAAATCTCAGATCCCTTCAAAGACTGCCTATGCTGATGCTGAGTGACTATCCCTGAGTAATTATCCTCTTCCTCCTCAATCATCACGCTGATAGCTTGTAAGAACATTTTTGGTTCTGGGCGCCACCACCAGTGCCTAAGGCACAATTTTTCAGCCCCTGTTTAACAGGGGCGTGTAATTACAATTTTTGAAGTAATACTTTGCAGCAGGGCTCGTTCCTGCATTCCAACTAGAGTGTCTGTGAGGGGTTGCAGTGTTGTGGCACCAGCACCAGTGCCTAAGGCCCAATTTTTCTGCCCCTGTCTAACAGGGGCGTGTAATTACAATTTTTGATGCAATAATTTGCAGCAGGGGTCGTTCCTGCGTTCCAACTAGAGTGTCTGTGAGGGGTTGCAGTGTTGTGGCACCAGCACCAGTGCCTAAGGCCCAATTTTTCTGCCCCTGTCTAACAGGGGCGTGTAATTACAATTTTTGATGCAATAATTTGCAGCAGGGCTCGTTCCTGCGTTCCAACTAGAGTGTCTGTGAGGGGTTGCAGTGTTGTGGCACCAGCACCAGTGCCTAAGGCCTAATTTTTCAGCTCCTGTTCAACAGGGGCATGTAATTACAATTCTTGATCTAATATTTCACAGCAGGGCCCTGTGAGGGCTTACAGTGTTGTGGCCACAGCAACACCTAAGGCCCAAATTTCTGCTGAGTATATAGGGCAGGACCCTACTTTCAAACATCTAACTTACAAACGACTCCTACTTGCAAACGGAAGGAGACAACAGGAAGTGAGATGAAATCTACCCCTAGGAAGGGAAATTCTCTCCTGTAAGAGTTAATATGGGAAAACAATTTCTCCTTTCCACTGATGCTTTCCAATCCTTGTTCCACAAAAAAACCCAAATTTTCAAAAAACATTTTTCATTGGGACAAAAAAGTGAGGTGAAATCTTCTGAAGAGGAGGAAAGACAGCAAAACAAATGTCACAGGGGTGATAACCCTTCCCTATGTTTTCCAAAAAGCTTAAAAAAGATTTTTTGGCTGGAGCTAAACACGTTAAAAATGTACCCGTTCAAAATTACAAACAGATTCTACTTAACAACAAACCTACAGTCCCTGTCTTGTTTGCACCACCTGTATACTGCTGTTCAGAGTATATAGGGCCTGGTGGCCCCACACCTTTCCTTATTTTAATTTGGGTGCGGGGTTCCCCTTAATATCCATACAAGACCCAAAGGGCCTGGTAATGGACTGGGGGGTACCCATGCCGTTTGTCTCACTGATTTTCATCCATATTGCCATGACCCGACATGACATTAAACCCGCAAGCAGTTTTAAATATGATTTTTTCCTTTAAAAATGACATTTGGTGCAGGGACTGTTCTAAACATGGGAAACACGCGTCACTTTACAGGCGTACTATAGACACCCCCCAGGTACGATATTTAAAGGAATATTTCACTTTTTTTTTTTTTTACTTTAAGCATCATTAAAATCACTGCTCCCGAAAAAACGGCCGTTTTTAAAAGTTTTTTTTGCATTGATACATGTCCCCTGGGGTAGGACCCGGGTCCCCAAACCCTTTTTAGGACAATACCATGCAAATTAGCCTTTAAAATGAGCACTTTTGATTTCGAACGTTCGAGTCCCATAGACGTCAATGGGGTTCTAACGTTCGTGCGAACTTTCGGTAAGTTCGCGGGTTCTGGTGCGAACCGAACCGGGGGGTGTTCGGCTCATCCCTATTCTATAGTAGTCAAAGTCTGACTGAGATTACCAAGAGTGTTATTCACATAAGTGCAAGTGGAATACATACAAGAGACTGTTGCAGACAAAGACACTGGAAGTATTTCAGTAATGGACAATGCTAATTAATTATATGTGATACTTTGTATGTAGAGACTTGCTGTTGTTTTGTTTGTTATATATGTTATAAGTATTATTATTGTGAACACCTTAAAGTGGAACTTTGGTCAGAAACTTAATTCCTGCTGGATCACTTGAGGCTGACCCCTTTTGCAGGTGTAGCTATGACACACAGTAAAAAAACACAAGTGCCTATACTGTTTAAAATCCACTGTTCCACCCTGCTCTACACAGGCTCAGTTGTGCTCTATTTTTGCACTGATTAAAATCTAGAGGACAGTCTGCTGACAGCCTGAAATTCTACTGCTGCTCAAAGGTTATGGGTTTCAGTAAAATGGTAGCATAATAATTAATGTGGAATGTATTTTTCTTGCTAAATGAACCTTATTTTATCACATTTTTGTGAGTAGAGTTCCACTTTGAGTAAATGTTCAATCATTATAAACAAATAGTTTTATCATTTTTTGCTTAAAAAAAAAAAAGTGGAGAGGTGTAATGTAATGAGTATGACATTTTCTCTAAAGACTGTATGATATTGATGCTTTATAAGATACGTTATGATATTTATCTTGATATTGTTTTATAAATTATGTTTTAAGACATAGGAGAGGTAGGTTACTGATTTAGACAGTATAGCAGTGACTGACTGAAGAGACCCATGCTGACTGTTATTGTATAATATTCTGCAGTATAGTATGTGCAGGGATGGACAAAAAGTGAAATAGTTTTGGGTTTAGCAAACTTTGTGGGAAGACTACAAAATTAAAACTAATGACATTTCTGGACTGACTATATTGACAGTATGACATGACCAGGGTAATAGTGACTGATAGGTGGAGTCAAGATTAAGAAATTATAAGAATTTTACAATTATTGTATGGGAAATAGTATAGGTTGGGAAATGTAAAAGAATAGTCTATATAAAATACTTTGTAGTGAAAACATGTACTTCAAGGGATTTATACTAATGATTATTATTAATATTGTAAGAGTATTTTATTATGATAAAACTATATAGATACATGTATATTATTTTAGCGGATGTTGTAGAAATAAAAGGAACACACTAAATTAGGTTATTAAATAAAATAAGAGTGTAGGAGCCATTGCTTTGTAGGTTGCCCTGAAGTGCTTGCTAGAGACCTATTGTATCCTGACACTGACTTTATTTTTATTTTTATTTTTTATAACTATATTTTTGAAGTGTATTTTATATCCAGACAAATATCGGGTGATCGCAGACGACATGATGCAACTTGTTACAAATGTTAAATTGCTACAAAGGAAGGATTTCATGCAATAAAGGAGGAACTGAAACATCTGAGGCTTGTACCTTTGCAGAACAGGTATGCACTGAACTTGTGTCTTACAGCATCCAAAGCAGCTTGTGCTATGATACTGGACCAACTGATGATGAAGGAGATCTCTCCAAAAAACATCAAGCACTTGGCTAAGCTGAAAAGACCTATGCAGGAAAAGGCAGAGCCTTATGGGACTGAGTCTGCTGAATGCTCCTTGGGACCACATACTTGGCTTTCATTCACTAACTGAACGGATTGTTCCTCTTCCCTGTTATCCTTGATGTGATGTTGCTGAGTAACTGTTGCCTGTTGCAAGAAGTTTGTGGCAAGAATGATCACAATGCCACTGAGACTGACAACTATGTTTTCCGTGCCACATATGGAGAAGGACTTTGCAGCTACAGAAGAAGATGCAGTGTCTTTGATTGGACTGAATTATTTATTTATTTTTATTTTTTGGACTGATTTGTTTTTATTTTTTGGACAATTTGTGATAAGTGTCGGGTGTATGGGGTCTCTGAAGGACATGGTGGGTGATCTGTATTGTAATTGCTGTGAGGCTTGTGTGAAGCCTCAACAGGGGGGAATGTTGTGGAATCTCATATTAGCCAATGTATTTCATATTGTATATATTGATTTGCATATATTTTATTGATAATTATTATTATTATTATTATATTTAATTTATATTATTATATAGTAGTGGTTTTATCAATATTATTATTCAATAAGTAAAGCAACAATTGTTAATCTTTAATAATGTATACTGTGTTTTCCAGATTTAGAAAGTCTTCATTTTTAAGTGTTGAACTTTAAATGACCTCTGCTTTATGACAAGTACTTGTAAACAGGTGTTCTCGAAAATGTATTAAGATGGTTTACTGGGTGAAAGTTCATTAGAATAGATTCAAGTAATATAGAATTGTCTCAAGTCTGAAATGCATATAAATCAGACAAAGATATGAAAACAGGTGCTTTAGAAATAATTAAAGTTATGTACAGTACATTAAATTAAGTTTGACAGGGTCAAACAAAGGTCTGCTTGTGCCCTCATTAAAACTGTTAAAATACATGCATATAGTGAAACATATGAAACATCTGGTGGGGTTATTGAAAGTTAATTGTCTCAAAGTTGTAAATCTGCAAATCCTTGAAGCTAGTATCAAGATAAGGAGAGTCTGATAACACAGCTGGGTGCCAGACTGTCTCTATACAGGTGTTTTTAATTGGACAAAACCAGTTATAAATCACTTTAATGAACATATAGGAATTTTGGGAATAATTAAGTTTATCTGGTTGTAGAACAGGTGTCAGATTTATGGTTGGTTACTTTGATGTAGATCTTAGCGACCAATCATATGTAAGAGATAAGTTGAGATAAGACTTGTAAAAGTGTATATAAATGCAAGCTCTGCAATTGTTAGACAGACAAGTCAGATAGGAGCTCATAAGGCTGAACTCTATGTATGCTGCCCTATTGCACGGGTCATGGAGGTCAGAACCAATGGGCAAGTATCTGTCCTAACTTGTCCCCTCGGACAAGTCAGATAGGAGCTCATAAGGCTGAACTCTATGTATGCTGCCCTATTGCACGGGTCATAGAGGTCAGAACCAATGGGCAAGTATCTGTCCACAACTTGTCTCCTCGTACGAGTCAGAGAAGACTTCTTAACTTGTTCCAGAATGTGGTCTCAGGTGAATTTCCCTCAAGAACTTGGTCGAGCTGGAACCCAGAACTCTGTGAGGGGACCAGACCACCGGCAGATCAGGCTGGTCCCTATCAGGTGAGAGGTTCCCAAGAATTGGCAGTAAAGACCCATTCTGGTTCAAGGTAAGAACAATTCACAATTGTATCAATTTGGGTAGAGGATAAGAATATTTATATCTAATATGCTTGCATTGTAAGAAACTGTATAAATTAGATCTGTATATTGTAATATTTTGAACATAAACCTGTATGTTATCAGCTGTTAATAAACCTGCATTGCTGAAGTTCTGCCTGGTTCGATACTTTACTATTCTACTTCAGGGTATGAATCTTTAAGTTGGGATAATAATAACATTGGAATGTGTATAGGAAGGGCTTCAGTTTTAGAATTGTTGACTTTATACCCCGAAATAGCACTAAAAGAAGTCAGTAGTTTATGTAATGAGGGAAGGGATATCAGCGGGTTGGTGATAGTTAACAGAATGTCGTCCGCAAATAATGATAATTTATATTCCCCCTGTCTCATCACCACCCCACGGATATCTGGGTTTACACGGATAGACTCGGCTAGGGGCTCCAGGCACAGAATGAAAAGCAGCGGGGATAGGGGGCAACCCTGACGAGTTCCATTTGTCATGGGAAAACTAGGAGACAGGAAGGACGACATTTGCACCTGTGCTGACACATTTGAGTATAAGGCCTCTAAAGCTTTTAAAAAAGGACCATTAAAGCCATATACTTTTAAGGTGGCAAACATGTAGGGCCAACTTAGCCTGTCAAAAGCTTTCTGCGCATCTAGGCTCAAGATCAATGCCGAACGTGAGGTTCTATCTAAAAGGTCTATTAGGTCTATTGTACGTCGGGTGTTGTCTCCTGCGTGTCTACCAAGAACAAAACCCACTTGATCCCTGTGTATCAGTTTGGGAATAAATCCGGAGAGTCGGGTAGCGAGTATTTTAGTAAATATCTTGTAATCTGAATTTAGGAGGGCTATGGGTCTATAGTTATCTGGGACAGAGGGATCCTTTCCAGGTTTAGGGATAACCGAAATGAACGAGTGGGAAAACTGAGAATGTGGGGGAGTTCCTTTAAGAAGGGAATCGTATAAGGCTAACATATGAGGACATAGAATGTCAAAAAAAGATTTGTAGTAGGAGTAGGGCAATCCATCTGGGCCAGGGGATTTGTGTAATGGTAGTTTTTTAATAATAGCTAGTAGTTCTTCAACTGACACTGTTGCATTTAAACTCTCCAGGTCCGTTTTAGATAATTTTGGTAATTTTATATTGGAAAAAAAAGACTCAAAATTTACCTGCGTAAAATCAAAATGGTTCTCCGGAGTCAGGCAATTATACAGTTTGTTATAGAAGTTACCAAATATTTTGGACATCTCACGAGGGCAATGTGTTCTAGATCCGTCTGTCTGCAAAAGGGAATCAGGCAAGGAATTGAACGGACGAGGGCATAACTTATTGACTAACATCCTGTGGGGCTTATTTGAGAATTCGTAGAATTTCTGCTTCGTCCACAGCATGGACCTAGCTGTTTTTTCAAGTTTTGTTGATTTAATTTGTTCTCTAAGGTGAATGACTTTACGTAGTTTCTGCACCGTGGGACCACCCAAAAGCCTCCGTTCAGCAATTACTAGAGCAGACATTAAGGACTGCAATAAGCTATTTCTATCTCTCTTCAGTCGAGAGCCCTCAGCTATACACGCACCTCGGAAAACAGCCTTATGTGCCTCCCACAGCGTAGAAACCTGAGATACCGATCCAGAGTTGAGTATAAAATAATCTTTCAAGCTATTCGCTAGGATAGATCGGGATACTCCAGACTGCAAAAGGTGGTCATTAAAACGCCAGTGACAGGATTTAGTATAAGTCTGGGATAACATGAGTTCTAGTGTAATGGGTGCGTGATCCGACCATGTAATAGGGGAGATGTCTGATGCAACTACATAGGGAATAAGTGGGGCCGAGATAAAAAAATGATCAAGGCGGGAGTACATTTTATGAGCTGGTGAGTAAAACGTAAATTGCTTGACAGAGGGATGTTTTATCCTCCATGAGTCGAATAATCTGTATGATCTAATACATTTACGGAATGCATTGGCTTGAGACAGTATTCTTTTAGGTGGGGTAGTACTAAAAAGCGTTTGTCTGTCCCTATTGGGAGACATGACCAGATTGAAGTCCCCACCAACCACCATAAATGGTTGTGAGCGATATTGGGGAGTATCAAAGAGTTTGTTGAGGAACTCAATCTGGCCCGTGTTTGGGGCGTATAAATTAACCAGTGTAAAAGAGGTAGACATGTATTCACATTCCAAAATAAGAAATCTCCCATGAGGATCTACATGTGACCTCTGAATCTTGACAGGACATGCTTTCCTGATCAAGATTGCCACTCCCGCCTTGCCCGTAGAATCAGAGGCGAGATAGGAGATGGGAAAAAACCTGGAGGCAAATTTCAATGATCCTCCTGCCCGAAAATGGGTCTCCTGGATCATCACTACGTCTGCGCCCGAGGCCCTGAAATCTTTCAGGGCCATCCAGCATTTACCAATGGAGCCCAGGCCTTTTACATTATAGGACATAATTTTTAGAGCCATGACTGTGGTCTATCTAGGAAGGCTAGTGTAAAGACATCTAGTACTATAAACCTGGTAGTAACATGAAAGTAGGAGTATACACATTGCAGTTTACAATTAATTATAATAATAAACTTTTTCCCATCTCTAATTATTGAAAAACACACTCTAAGTTCTTTTTCCTTTAGAGTAAAATAATAATGATCGTGGGATCTCGAACTATGGAACACATCAATAAATATGCACAGGAACTGTAAGAAAAAAGAAAAACAAAAAAGAAAAATCAAAAGAAAAAATGGAAAAAATAGTTCAAAATTCTGTAGACTTGAGAAAAAACAGTTTCTCAGGGAGCCCTGGGCATAGACCAGGGCCTGGTAGGGACGTGGGCGGACCTCCATCTGGCAATTCTGCTTGAGGAGATGAGAGAGGGACCGCCGCTCACCTTATGCATTTGGTAGCGGAAAAGACAAAAATAGGACAAAAAGATTTTGAGAAAAAAAAAACCTGTAAGTCCTTAGGAAAAAGCAAGGTTAACAAATATATAACAGGTATGTTTGACACTTAAAATTTCCAAAAACCTTTAGTAAATGTATCTCAAGGGATGAGAAATATTCTACCCCAAAAAAGGAGCGAGGTAGATACAAAAACTGAAAGAACCAAGACAGCAACATCGTTTCATCTAGAAAACAAAAAAAAAAAAAAAAAGAGAAAAATTTGTCCGAAACTCTGAGAATAAACGGAAATGCTACAGGCAGGGAAAAATAGAACCAAAAATAAGAGCGTTCAGGGGGGTACTCAAGGGGGTTGCATAGAAGATCTCAGGTGTTGAGGAGTAGAAAAGTGCTTCTTTGATTTGCCCCGAACAGGAGTCCAGATGCGAGTAGGTGTAGTTGGAGGCAATCGGGCCTGTGTGTTTGGAGAGATATTATCTTCTTCCGGTAAAGGGGGAGACCAAGACTTTTCAGGAAGGCCTCAGCTTCTTGCAAATCACGCAAAGAATATTGGGCTCCATCTTTGGATACAGCTAGACGGAAAGGGAATCCCCAGTAATATGGTATCTTGTGTTGTTGTAAGTGTGAGGTGAGGGGGCGCAGATTCCTCCGTTTAGCGAGAGTGATGGGGGAAAGATCGCTAAAGATCTGCAGCTTAGCGCCTTTGTACGTAATTTGAGATTTATTGCGGGTTGCCAGGGTTAGTGCCTCTTTACTTTCGAAGTAGTGAAACCATACCACAACATCCCTGGGTCTGGCTCCAGTCGGTGGTTTTGGGCCCAGGGACCTATGAGCCCTGTCCAATCGCCAGTCTATGTCTACAACTGAGGGAGCCAAGTTATTAAAAAGGCTCAAAAGGTAAGGTCGGAGTTCAGAGTCGCACACTGTTTCCGGAATCCCTCTGAATCGTAGGTTTTGTCGTCTTTCTCTGTTCTCCAAGTCTTCTTGCTGTAATTGGAGTTGAGATACAGATAGGCGTAAGTTATGATTTTCCTCCTCAATCGCTTGTACATAATTTACCATTTCGTCGAATTTATTCTCCAGAGTGTCAGTGCGATCTCCAATTTGGGTTATTTCCCCTCTCAATTCAGCAGCTAGTTTGCTCACCTCAGCCGAAACATTGGACGTAATCTGTTGAAGTAAAAGTTGCAGCTTGGAGTCCAGGATGTCAGGGGTGAGGGTCATATTCGAGGGTGGAAGAGTGGTTGCAGGGTTTTGCGAACTAGTTAGGGAGGAGTTTGCGGCATCTTCTGAATCCAGGGAGGGATCCAGTAAGGCAAGAGAATTCGCGGAGGAATTAGAGGAGGCTAGCTGTGGTCTGGTAACATAACGCTCCATTGTTGGTTCTTCTCATGACACAATTAGTGGTTTGTAGTTTCGTTGCTGTTGGCCAATTTTGCCCATGAGGTACGCAGAGGTTTTAGTGATAAAACATGCAGGCTTACCTCCAATGCTTTATATTTGCTAATACTGCTGTATGGAGGTCTTGGTGAGCAGGCAGGCGCCCAGGGTTTATTTAGGCAGCATCTCTCTCAGGGTATTATTGTGCTCCATTTAGATCCTCAGATCCCCCTAATTACATCTCTGCCTCCCCCTCCTGACAGTCTGGGGTGAGAAAAGCAGTTCCTGCAGTCCCCAGCCCCTTGTAAGTAGCTATGCAGCTGAGGGGACAGAGGGGATGGCTTCTGGGTGTATATGAGAGTCCCAAGATGGCCGCCGGGCTCCAGGAGTAGGCCGATGCCTCGGTCTATCCTAGTAGGAGGCCGCCTAATCAAGAGACACGGCCGTTTGCAGTCACTGGGGCACCCACGGGGTAGAGAAAGGGATGATCGGGTGGTCTGACTCCCCCCAGGGACCAGACAGTGGGCGGTCTTACTCACTGTGTTTTGGAGTGTCTGAAATTTAGCCCGCAGGCCGCATCAGGCAGCCAGGCCGCAATGCACTGAGGCCGGGCGCCGGATAATTCTCCACTGCCTCCCCGGATCCACAAGTCGATCGGTCCAGTCAGAGCAGGTCCCGTCCAATCGCTCTCCGATCCGCAAGCCCACGGGTTCAGGTAGAGAGCGCCGCCGGCCCGTTTGTAGGCCCCAAGATGGCGGTGGAGATTCCTGGTGGCAGGGAGAAAGTTCAGCTGCAAACAAGATTAGACCCGCCGGGGTCCGAAATATCAGTCCAGGATAGCTCAGCAGGGGTCTGGGATCAATATTATATAGCTTATGACTGCGGGGGCACAGTATAAGGCCACTGATGGTTGTAGATTGGTGTGAACCAAGAGGAGCTCAGCTCACATACGTCCTTCCAGCAGCAGGTCCGGACACGCCCCCGAGATGATGATTCATTGATGGGCTGCCCTGCTCGTGAATTCACATCGTCTCCAACCTTTTCTTCCAGCGGGTTCGGGTTGTTGTCCTCTGGATTCTCCGCTTGCACATCAGGCTGTGGTGTCATGGGTGTAAAAAATCCAGTAATCCTTTTAATTTTACTGAGAACTTCCTTTTTGCGTTGCTGTCATTCATTCTTTAGTTTTCTTTTAAGCGCGCCACTCTGATACCGTTTGTCCGCCATTACACCACTGTCTAATGCAGACAGGTTTTTTCAACGGCAGAAAACGAGGCACTACACGAAACTGCCAATAACCAATCAGAAAACCTCAAGATAGTGAGAAAAGGAGAGATGGCGCAAGGAACAATTCTATATAGTCCTTAAATAGTCCCAAATATTATGTATAAGAACAGTCATTAGGATTGCTCTGATGGCTGCAACCTGGAGAGCGAAGCACAGCTCTATAAAACAGAAATTGAAAAGGTGCGCCAGACTCAGTATTAAAAACAAAACAGCCAAATGACTACTCACAAAATTAGATAATATATAAGCGTGTAAGTGGGGGATACTACTGTACTGGTATTCGTCCTGGGTCCACGATGTAAGCGATCGTTCTGAGGCACCGCAGGAGAATGATGAGAAGCGGTGGTGGCTAGGATTGCTATGATGGCTGCAACCTGGAGAGCGAAGCACAGCTCTATAAAACAGGAATGGAAATGGACAAGGTGCGCCAGACTCACTTGACAACTGGGCACTTAAACCCCCCTCCTGCCCAGACCAATTTTCAGCTTTCAGCGCTCTCACATTTTGAATAACAATTACTCAGTCATGTAATACTGTACCCAAATGAATTTTTTGTCCTTTTTTTCATACAAATAGAGCTTTTGGTGTTATTTGATCACCTCTGGGTTTTTTAATTTATGTGCTATAAATGAAAAAAGGCCAAAAATTTTGAAAAAAAATGAATTTTTCTTTGTTTCTGTGACAAAATTGTGCTAATTATTTTTTTTTCATAAATTTTGGCCACAATTTATACTGCTACATATCTTTGGTAAAAATAACCCAAATTAGTGGATATTATTTGGTCTTTGTGAAAGTTAGAGAGTCTACAAGCTGTGGTGCAAATCATAAAAAATTGATCACACCTGATGTACTGGTGGCCTATCTCATCTCTTGCGACCCGAACAAGCCAGGAAAGTACAAATACCCCCCAAATGACCCTTTTTTGAAAGTAGACAATCCAAGGTATTTAGTAAGATGCATGGCGAGGTTTTTGATGTTGTCATTTTTTCCCACAATTCTTTGCAAAATTATTTTTTTTCCACAAAATTGTCATTGTAATAAGTTATTTCTCTCACATGGCATGTGTATAACACAAATGACACCCCAAAATACATTCTACTACTCCTCCTGAGTATTATGCCCCGTACACACGGTCGGACTTTGTTCGGACATTCCGACAACAAAATCCTAGGATTTCTTTCGATGGATGTTGGCTCAAACTTGTTTTGCGTACACACGTTCGCACAAAGTTGTTGGAATTTCCAATCGCCAACAACGCGGTGACATCAACCACGTACGACGAGACTAGAAGAGGCCAGTTTAGAACCAAGCGCGGCACCCTTTGGACTCCTTTTGCTAATCTCGTGTTAGTAAAAGTTTGGTGAGAGACGATTTCTGCTTTTTCAGACTCGTGGCTTTCAGATCGTTTTCTGCTGTTCAGTTTGTGCTTGTGGGTTTGTATCTGCTCTTCAGTGCATGCAAGCAAGCTACGCGTGACTTGTCATTGTGTTCTTGTTCGTTCGGTACTGTTTTTCAGGTCGCTCTTCACAGGCCTTGCTGTTCTTCAGTGCGTTCTGTTACTTCGTTCTGAGCAGCCGACCGTTTTCTAGCCATGTTGCGTATGCGTACTCCTCGTAGAGTTTGTGCTGTGCGGGGGCTTGGTGTTGGGGTCCTGACCTTGACACAAGTCCAGTCCATGAACAGGGTGGGGAGGAGTTCATGGACCAAGAATTGGTTGCTTCAGCGTGACCAGTTCTCTCATATGCCTTTGCTCCGTGAGATCCCTGAGAATAATCCTGATGATTTCAGGAACTTTCTCAGGATGATGGACCCCGTATTTCACCGTTTGTTGGCTTCGCTGACCCCCTATATCAGCAGGCAGGATACCTGCATGAGGCAAGCCATCACTCCGGAGCAGAGGCTGGTCGCTACCGTGCGGTACTTGGCGACAGGGAGAAGCCTGCAGGACCTCAAGTTCACGACAAGCATCTCCCCCCAGGCTCTGGGGATCATTATCCCAGAGACCTGTTCTGCCATCATCCAGGTCCTGCAGAAGGAGTATATGAAGGTAAGATTTTTATCCTTTAATATCACATTTTATTGTATTTAATGTTTGCTAAGATATTGTATTTCTTTCCTCATTCCCTAATTACCATGATTGGAATATGCTGTGAATGTCCCCTTTGTTCTCATTCATGCTGGATTTTTATGTAATTATTTTTTTAGTCCTTCATACATATCTGCCTTCACTTACTTCCCCAACATGCTCTCCTGCCCCTATATTCACCTCATGTAGTCACTTAACAATGTATTTTATCAGCTCCATAGTAGTGCTTTACCCCAAACATGCCCTAAAATGTTTAGAAATGTGATTTGTGCTTTAAATTCAGGCAGAGTGCCAGAGGCTTTTTTTTGTAGTGTTCCTAAATGATTTTTCTAAACCCTCCCTCCCTCCAACTGCTGACTTTGCCAAACCCATACACACTATACCCATCTCTTTACTGGTCATATTTATGGATGAATTCCCCAAAGCATGTAGTGCAAGGGCCTGCCTGTATACTTTCCAATGGTACTGTTTAAAGTTTTTGTATTCTATTATTATCTTGATAGGTAATAGCAGAATGTCCAAATGTCCTCAAATGTGTACAGTGTGTATTTATATCTTTGTATTATGACACTTCTTACCTGTCCAGTGGGCTGCCAATAGTGTAACTAAGGAGGGGCTGTTCCAAGTAATACCCTGTATTTAGGCATTCATCTCTCAATGAAGTGAAGAGGGTTACCTGTCCAAGATTCCCCACCCCCCCCATAATGTTAAAAATGGCCCATGAGAGGGGGGGGGGAATATGATAGGTATACCTTATACTTTGGTGTTAAATTCCCCTTAATAAATGCTATCTGGAGGTTGACCAAGAATGTTTGTGCCTAATCTGCTTGCCATGTTTATGTGCAAAAATACTAATTTATTTTTGTTTTCCTCAACAGTTTCCTTCCACGCCAGAGGAATGGCAGACTGTGGCCTCCCACTTTGCCCAGCAGTGGGACTTTTCTAACTGCGGAGGGGCAATTGATGGGAAACATGTCCACATCGTCCCACCACCCAACTCGGGGTCGTACTATTTCAACTATAAGGAGTTCAATAGTATTGTGATGCTGGCGGTGGTGTGGGTTGATTACGACTTCTTGTATGTGGACGTGGGAAAGAATGGCCAGGTGTCCGATGGTGGAGTCATCGCCCAGACGGAGTTCTACAGGCATCTCCAGAATGGCAGCTTGGACTTGCCACCTCCACAGGACAATGTGGAAGGACTCCCATTCGTCTTCATTGCGGATGAAGCATTTGCGCTGGGGGACCATCTTATGCGGCCATTCCCGATGAGGACCCTCACCCCGGAACAGAGGGTTTTTAATTACCGGCTGGCCAGAGCCAAAAGAGTGGTGGAGAACACATTTGGAATCATGGCCAGCCGGTTCCGCCTATTTCTGACACCCATCCATATGGCGGAGTATAAACTTAATCATCTAATCCTGGAGTGCTGTGTTCTACATAACTTTTTACGTCAACATTCTGCCAACTATTCTGGCTCAGTTGGGCCTGAGGCCGGAATTCTACATAATACAACCCTGACGGCGCTTGAAAGTGGCCGTCCTGGCTTGCCCTCCCTGAGTGCCCGTGATGTCCGGTTAAGATACCTTGAGTTCTTTGCGGGTAGGGGGGCCATCAATATGCCAGACAATTTATGAAGCATTTATCAAATAAAAAAAGCTAATCTTTGGTGACATTTACTGCTTGTGTTTGTTTTAGCTGACCTTGACAGCAATGTGGGGAGTCCTGAAAATGGCGTGATTGTGTAACCTTATACAAAGCACTGTTGGGTTTTATTTACTAAAGGTGTAGACACTTTTTATACTACAAGTGCACTTGAAACTGCACTGAAACTGCACTTGTAGTGCAAAGAAGATTTGCCCTTAGGAAATAACCCCCATTTTCACAGAAAACAGCAATTACATCACTACAAAAGTGTTGTAGCGTTGAGACAATAATCAACACATTCTTGATTAACAAACTTTTTAATACCTGCACAATCACATGTGCATTTAGAAAAGGTTTTTCAAACAAACCAACATGTTTGTTGTATAACAATCTTTGGGGTGGCATTCTAAAAAATAGAAATGTCCATTTACGATAAAACAGGCCTGTGTAAAACCAACAAGAAAGACAAAAATCTTGAACTTACAAAGTTCACATCCTCCAAATTTGGCTTTTAAAAACATCACTCAAAAATTTTTAGGATTGTAGCACACAAAAAAAGAAAGTGATTTTGTGGTGTTTTAAATTTGCCCCAAAACATCAATGATGTTATTTTTTTGAATAACATCATTGATTTTTTTATGGAGGTTTTCCAATTCTAAATTACACCCCATGATCTCCCCGATCAGGATCTGGGCACTTTCTGATGTGAAAGGATCTCAATCCATAACATCACGATCACCTAAAAAGAGAGAAACCAAACAAAAACAGGTATCAAAAATCTGCCAGCATCCATCTCTTACCTGAGTCTGTGGTCGCAGACACTCACCTGTTGTGGTGCCAATTTCCAACACATCTTCTTCCTCCTCCTGCTCAGCTTGTGTTTGGGGTATTTCCCCTTCTTCCAGAGGTGGGGGGTCTCTGGTCTCCTCGGATGAGGGGTGTCCTCCGAGTCTTTTCTCCCCTATGTAAAATAAAAATGGTATAATTAGCACACAGATATTTGATGGCAGAACTATAAATAGGAAACATTGCTTGGAAGTGGGGTACAATTATCGATTTTAGCACAGTTCCAAGATGTAGCTTTTTTAGTGTCCTTTGTCAAGCTGCAATACTTTACCTGTTTTGTACAAGCTTCACAGATGGAGACCCCCCTATAGTATACACTGGAGCACCTGTGTGGCCCCCCTAATAAAAATGGTGTTCTTGTGTCCCACACTAGTGCTCCAGTGTCCAGATGTGAAAACAGCTGCTGAGTGTCCTCTCCTTACACAGAATCTAGTTTGCATTTCATTCTAGCAACAAAGCCATCTACACAACCAAATATTTTTCATAAAAGTAGGCCCTAAAAAATGTAGTAAAATGCATATGGCCTAAACAATGGTGTTTTAGAGGTCAAAATAAAAATGTTTGATACGAACGAATAATGGGCCTATGAACATTAAAATTGCCATTTTAAACTATACAACAATTAAGAAAAGCATATGGAGCAGCACAAACGTAATAAAGACAAAAAGAATAGGAACACAGCACAACTACTTACTTTTTTGCAGCACTCTCCGGATCTTTCTGTACTGCTCGGGCTCTCTTAATTTCAGGTCCGACCACCGCTTCCTGAGTTGATCTTTCGATCTTCGTACCCCGAAATTCCGGTGCAGACTTTTGACCACTTTTGCAATGATCTTGGCCTTTCTGATATTGGGGTTGGGGTAAGGTCCATACTTTCCATCATAGTCGGCCTTCTTCAGGATGTCCACCATCTCCAACATCTCCCCAAAGGACATATTTGTGGCCTTAAATCTTCTCCTTCTGGATCGGGACGTTTCCAGATCCGGGCTTTCCTCCTCCTCCCCCTCGTTCCTGTAATTAGCACGCACCTGCTGTGTATCCACCATGTGCTCTTCCCCCACTGCGCAGAACGAAAAGGGGCGGGGAATAGACTAGAAAGAACGTCAGGGGCGGGCAAAGTTACACACATGCGCAGTGTGTATAAAGCGTACCACACGTGCGTATTATGTACGATCTGTGAGTGGAGGAAGGAGCATTGGAGGCGCCGATTGTAAGAACAAAGGTAAGAGACATACTTGTGCCTACACTGCTTCTACATTGAGGCCTATATTGTAACAAGATTAGGAGAGTTTGGCCTGACATTAGGGTTTGTCTTGTGTTGTGTCTTGCAGAGAAAATGGATATCTTTCAAGATACTGACTTCATGGCAATATTCATTGACATGTTCAGGGAGCTGCCTTGTCTGTGGGAGATCAACCACCCACATTACAGTAACCAAACAAAGAGGAAGGCAGCGCTGGATCCATTGTTGGAAATTGTGAAGCAGGTGATCCCCACGGCAGACATCACATATTTGAAGATCCTAATTGGTGGCCTGAGGAGCACATATGTAAGGGAGCGCCATAAAGTCCAGGATTCGCAGAGATCCAGAGCAGCAGATAACATCTATGTCCCCAGGATGTGGTACTATGACAGGCTGCATTTTCTGGCAGGCCAGACTGAACCCGGCCCATCACTCTCCAGTCTTCCTTCCACACTTCCTTCCCCCCCAGCTGAGGCTTCTGACGCCCAACCATGGCCTTCCAGGCAGCAACATGTGGAGGAGCCCAGCTTGAGCCAGGTATAGCATTCCTCTAAATATTTCAGGTTGTCCAATCAATGATGTTAACTAGATGTTAGTTTGGAGTACTAATTTATGATTGTGATTGATGAGGCTGCCATAGGCCTCTTTTGGAGGGCTACAGAGGCCCTGGGAGCACCACACACCATGGAGGAGGACTTCGCTGCCATCATTGCCTGTAAAATGCAGAGGATGGAGGAAGGACAACAACTCATGTGTGAGTCCTTAATGTTGGGGGCCCTCAATAAGGGGTTGAGGGCCCAAATTATATCTGATACACACCTTTGTGAATTCACACATGGTCCTCCTCCTCCTCCTCCTCCTTCTCCTCCAGGTCCTCCTAGTCCTCCTCCTCCTCCAGGTCCTACTCCTCCTCCTGCCACATCTCCAACAGCAGAGCCACAGCCAGGAAGGAAGCATGGAAGGAAGACCAGAAAGTGAGGACCCTGGATTCAGTCTGGTCGGCCAAAAGATACAGCCTCTTGTGGTACCACAGCCTGGGGACATAGATGTCATCTGCTGCTTTCCGGATCTCTGGAACTTCTGGACCAGACTGCCTCCCCTTACATATGGACTCCTCAGGCCACCAATTTTGATGTTCAAGAATTGATGTCTGCCCTGGGGGTCCCAGGCTTCACTAATTTATGCTTTTTATCCAGCGTTGATTCCCTCTTTGTTTGGTTCTGAGCCCTTAATAAAGGAATTTTGGTTTGAATTATACTTGTCTATGTGTGTTTTACTTCAAAAAGGACAGTTTGTTGGTGAGGATTCAGGTACATTTAAAAAATACAATGTGAAATTAACAAAGGACACCAACACCAAACAATCTCCTTGAAATTAAATAATAAAAGATATCAATGGTGTTGTGGTAACTTGACACACAAAACACACACAAAAATATTCTGGAGTGAAACTAAAAATAACATTAAACAAAGATCAGCCTTTGAAAAAATACAAACATAAAATCTAAAAGAAAAATGGCTTTAAATACAAAAAAAAAAAATATTTATGTCAGATGTGACAAATAACAATATATTAAGGGAATCCCAATAAAAAAAGAAATAAGTTTGTGAGAAGTGTGTGAGAATATGAGCAGCAAAACTACTTAATTCTTCTCACATTATAAAGAAGAAGAGAGTGCGCTGTATTAAACCATTTTTAACATTGCAGCGTGATGAAAGTGCTGTATCCATTGTGAACGCTAATTTTACCAGACCGAGCTGTTCCGTGTCGGAATTTCTTCTGAGCATGCATGGCACTTTGTGCGTCGGAACAGGCCACACACAGTCGGAATTGACGCAATCAGATTTTGTTGTCGGAAAATTTTATAGCCTGCTCTCACACTTTGTGTGTCGGAAAATCCGTTGAAAAATGTCCGATGGAGCCCACACACGGTCGGAATTTCCGACAACACGCTCCGATCGGACATTTTCCATCGGAAAATCCGACCGTGTGTACGGGGCACTACGATACCACGTGTGGGACTTTTTCACAGCCTGGCCACATAGAGAGGCCCAACATGCAGGGAGCACCATCAGGTGTTCTAGGAGCATAAATTACACATCTAACTTGTTGACCACCTATTACACTTTTGAAGGCCCTGGAGCACCAGGACAATGACATGTGACACTGACGTGGCACTGATGACAGATGGCACTAATATGTGGCACTGATGACAGATGGCACTAATACGTGGCACTGATGACAGATGGCACTAATACGTGGCACTGAGGACAGATAGCACTAATACGTGGCACTGATGACAGATGGCACTAATAAGTGGCACTGATGACACCTGACTAGGGATGAGCTTCGAGTTTGAGTCGAACTCATGATCGACTCGAACATTGGCTGTTCGCAAGTTTGCCGAACAGTGAACAATTTGGGGTGTTCGCGGCAAATTCAAATGCCGCGAAACACCCTTTAAAAGTCTATGGGAGAAATCAAAAGTGCTGATTTTAAAGGTTTATATGCAAGTTATTTGTCATAAAAAGTGTTTGGGGACCTGGGTCCTGCCCCAGGGGACATGGATCAATGCAAAAAAAAGTTTTAAAAATGGCCGTTTTTTCAGGAGCAGTGATTTTAATAATGCTTAAAGTCAAATAAAAGTGTAATATCCCTTTAAATTTCGTAGCTGGGGGGTGTCTATAGTATGCCTGTAAAGGGGCGCATGTTTCCTGTGTTTAGAACAGTCTGACAGCAAAATGACATTTGGAAGGAAAAAACCCATTTAAAAATACTCGCGGCTATTGCATTGCCGGTCCAACAATACACATAGAAGTTCATTGATAAAAACGGCATGGGAATTCCCCAAAGGGGAACCCCAAATCAAAATTTAAAAAAAAAAATGACGTGGGGGTCCCCCTAAATTCCATACCAGGCCCTTCAGGTCTGGTATGGATATTACAGGGAACCCCGGCCAAAATTAAAAAAAAAAAATGATGTGGGGGTCCCCCTAAATTCCATACCAGACCTGTCTGGTATGGATTTTAAGGGGAACCCCGCGCCAAAAAGAAAAAACGGCGTGTGGTCCCCCCAAAATCTATACCAGACCCTTATCCGAGCACGCAACCTGGTAGGCCGCAGGAAAAGAAGGGGGGACGAGAGTGCGCCCCCCCTCCTGAACCGTACCAGGCCACATGCCCTCAACATTGGGAGGGTGCTTTGGGGTAGCCCCCAAAACACCTTGTCCCCATGTTGATGAGGACATGGGCCTCATCCCCACGACCCTGGCCGGTGGTTGTGGGGGTCTGCGGACGGGGGGCTTATCGGAACCTGGAAGCCCCCTTTAACAAGGGGACCCCCAGATCCCGGCCCCCCCTGTGTGAAATGGTAAGGGGGTACTTACCCCTACCATTTCACTAAAAAACTGTCATAAATGTTAAAAATGACAAGAGACAGTTTTTGACAACTTTTTTTATTTAAATGCTTCTTCTTCTATCTTCCTTCATCTTCTGGTTCTTCTGGTTCTTCCTCCAGCGTTCTCGCCCAGCATCTCCTCCGCGGCGTCTTCTATCTTCTTCTTGGGCCGCTCCGCACCCATGGCATGGGGTAAGGCTCCCGCTCTTCTCTTCATCTTCTTCTTCTTCTCTTCTTCCTTTTTCTCTTCTTCTCTTCTTCATTTTCTTCTCCGGGCCACTCCGCATCCATGCTGGCATGGAGGGAGGCTCCCACTGTGTGACGGCATCTCTTCGTCTGATGGTTCTTAAATAACGGGGGGCGGGGCCACCCGGTGACCCCGCCCCCCTCTGACGCACAGTGACTTGACGGGACTTCCCTGTGACGTCACGGGGAATGCCACAGGGAAGTCCCGTCATGTCCCGTGCATCAGAGGGGGGCGGAGTCACCGGGTGGCCCCACCCCGTTATTTAAGAACCGTCAGACGAAGAGACGCCGTCACACAGTGGGAGCCTCCCTCCATGCCAGCATGGGTGCGGAGCGGCCCGGAGAAGAAAATGAAGAAGAGAAGAAGGGAAGAAGAGAAGAAGAAGAAGATGAAGAAGATGAAGAGAAGAGCGGGAGCCTCCCCCCATGCCATGGGTGCGGAGCGGCCCGAGGAGAAGAAGATAGAAGATGCCGCGGAGGAGATGCTGGACGAGAACGCCGGAGGAAGAACCAGAAGAACCAGAAGATGAAGGAAGAAAGAAGAAGCATTTAAATCAAGGAATTGTCAAAAACTGTCTCTTGTCATTTTTAACATTTTTGACAGTTTTTTATTGAAATGGTAGGGGTAAGTACCCCCTTACCATTTCACACAGGGGGGGGCCGGGATCTGGAGGTCCCCTTGTTAAAAGAGGCTTCCAGATTCTGATAAGCCCCCCGCCCACAGACCCCCACAACCACCGGCCAGGGTTGTGGGGATGAGGCCCTTGTCCTCATCAACATGGGGACAAGGTGTTTTGGGAGGCTACCCCAAAGCACCCTCCCAATGTTGAGGGCATGTGGCCTGGTACGGTTCAGGAGGGGGGGCGTACTCCCGTCCCCCCTCTTTTCCTGCGGCCTGCCAGGTTGCGTGCTCGGATAAGGGTCTGGTATGGATTTTTGGGGGGACCCCACGCCGTTTTTTTTTTTCTTTTTGGCGCGGGGTTCCCCTTAATATCCATACCAGACCTGAAGGGTCTGGTATGGAGTTTAGGGGGAACCCCATGTCATTTTTTTTTATTTTGGCCGGGGTTCCCCTTAATAACCATACCAGACCTGAAGGGCCTTGTATGGAATTTAGGGGGACTCCCACGTCATTTTTTTTTTAAATTTTGGTTCGGGGTTTCCCTGTGGGGAATTCCCATGCCGTTTTTATTAATGAACTTCTATGTGTATTGTCGGCAATGCAATAGCCGCGGGTAGTTTTAAATGGCTTTTTTTCCTTCGAAATGTAATTTTCCTGTCGGACTGTTCTAAACACGGGAAACATGCGCCACTTTACAGGCATACTATAGACACCCCCCAGCTACGAAATTTAAAGGGATATTACACTTTTATTGTTTGACTTTAAGCATTATTAAAATCACTGCTCCTGAAAAAACGGCCGTTTTTAAAACTTTTTTTGCATTGATCCATGTCCCCTGGGGCAGGACCCAGGTCCCCAAACACTTTTTATGACAATAACTTGCATATAAGCCTTTAAAATTAGCACTTTTGATTATTCATGTTTGTGTCCCATAGACTTTAACGGTGTTTGCCTGTTCGAGCGAACTTTTTTCCTGTTCGCATGTTCTGGTGCGAACTGAACAGGGGGGTGTTCGGCTCATCCCTATTTTTGACAATTCCTTTATTTAAATGCTTCTTCTTTCTTCTATCTTCCTTCATCTTCTTCTGGTTCTTCTGGTTCTTCCTCTGGCGTTCTCATCCAGCATCTCCTCTGCGGCATCTTCTTCCCTTCTCCTCGGGCCGCTCCGCACCCATGGCATGGGGGGAGGCTCCCGCTCTTCATCTTCTTCTCTTCTTCTCTTCTTCTCTTCTCCTCCGGACCGCTCCGCACCCATGCTGGCATGGAGGGAGGCTCCTGCTGTGTGACGGCGTCTCCTCATCTGACGGTTCTTAAATAACGGGGGGCGGGGCCACCCGGTGACCCCGCCCCCCTTTGACACACGGGACATGACGGGACTTCCCTGTGGCATTCCCCATGACATCACAGGGAAGTCCCGTCAAGTCACCGTGTGTCAGAGGGGGGCGGGGTCACCGGGCGGCCCCGCCCCCCATTATTTAAGAACCGTCAGATGAGGAGATGCCGTCACACAGCGGGAGCCTCCCTCCATGCCAGCATGGATGCGGAGCGGCCCGAAGAGCAGAAGAGAAGAAGAGAAGAAGAGAAGAAGATGAAGAAGATGAAGAAGATGAAGAGAAGAGCGGGAGCCTCCCCCCATGCCATGGGTGCAGAGCGGCCCGAGGAGAAGAAGATAGAAGACGCCGCAGAGGAGATGCTGGACGAGAACGCCGGAGGAAGAACCAGAAGAGCCAGAAGAACCATAAGAAGAAGATGAAGAAAGATAGAAGAAAGAAGAAGCATTTAAATAAAGGAATTGTCAAAAACTGTCTCTTGTCATTTTTAACATTTTTGACAGTTTTTTAGTGAAATGGTAGGGGTAAGTACCCCCTTACCATTTCACACAGGAGGAGGGCGGGATCTGGGGGTCCCCTTGTTAAAGGGGGCTTCCAGATTCCGATAAGCCCCCCGCCCGCAGACCCCCACAACAACCGGCCAGGGTTGTGTGGATGAGGCCCTTGTCCTC
This sequence comes from Aquarana catesbeiana, assembly GCF_042186555.1. Lineage (NCBI taxonomy): Eukaryota > Metazoa > Chordata > Amphibia > Anura > Ranidae > Aquarana > Aquarana catesbeiana. Next base: position 210,210,585 of record NC_133336.1, read on the forward strand.
ATCAACATGGGGACAAGGTGTTTTGGGGGCTACCCCAAAGCACCCACCCAATGTTGAGGGCATGTGGCCTGGTATGGTTCAGGAGGGGGGGCTCTCTCTCGCCCCCCCTCTTTTCCTGTGGCCTGCCAGGTTGCGTGCTCGGAAAAGGGTCTGGTATGGATTTTTGGGGGGACCCCACGCCGTTTTTTTTTTTTTGGTGTGGGGTTCCCCTTAAAATCCGTACCAGACCTGAAGGGTCTGGTATGGAACTTAGGGGGACCCCCACATCATTTTTTTTTAAATTTTGGCCAGGGTTCCCCTTAATATCCATACCAGACCTGAAGGGTCCCCAAACACTTTTATGACAATAACTTGCATATAAGCCTTTAAAATTAGCACTTTTGATTATTCATGTTCGTGTCCCATAGACTTTACCGGTGTTCGCGTGTTCGAACAAACTTTTTTCCTGTTCGCATGTTCTGGTGCGAACCGAACAGGGGGGTGTTTGGCTCATCCCTACACCTGACAGTGACGACAGATGACACTAATATGTGGCACTGATGACAGATGGCACTAATATGTGGCACTGATGACAGATGGCACTAATACATGGCACTGATGACACGTGACACTGACAGGTGGCACTGGGGACAGGTGGCACTGATGGCACGTGACACTGACAGGTGGCACTGGGGACAGGTGGCACTGATGACAGATGGCACTGATACGTGGCACTGATGACATGTGACACACTGACAGGTGGCACTAGGGACAGGTGGCACGGATGACACTGATGACAGATGGCACTGATATGTGGCACTGATGACACGTGACACACTGACAGGTGGCACTGGGGACAGGTGGCACGGATAACAGATGGCACTGATGACACGTGACACTGACAGGTGGCACTGGGGACAGGTGGCACTGATATGTGGCACTGATGACACATGATACTGACAGGTGGCACTGGGGACAGGTGGCACTGATGACAGATGGCACTGATGACAGATGGCACTGATAAAACTGACAGGTTGCACTGGGGCAGGTGGCACTGGAGGCAGGTGGCAATGATAGGTGGCACTGGGGACAGATGGCACCGATGACACTGACAGGTGGCACTGGGGACATTTGGCACTGATAGGTGGCACTGGGGAGTCGGGACAGATGGCACTATGTTGTGTAGTGTTGTGTAACTGTAATCATTCATAACACCAGTGTGAGTGTTCACTCACCGCTGCAGCAGGAAGCTCTCTGTGGGAGTCGGCGATGAGAGATGATCTCATATGAGATCACATCTCATTGGACGAGTGCTAAATGGCCGCTGTGATTGGCCATTTAGCACTATCTGTGATTGGCTGTGTCCAAGGGACACGGCCAACACAGAACTTCCCCGATACGCGCCCACGGCGGCGTGCAGAGGGGAAGTACACAGGAGGACGTCAAGGGACGCCCACCCAGGAATGGGCGTCCGCACTGTAGCCGTCTTTCGGCTATAGCGTGGGCGCCGCAGGGCCCCCTATTGGGCGGGGCCCATGGGCTTGAGCCCACTCAAGCCCTATTGTAAGTCCGGCCCTGCTAACAGGGCTATGTCTCCTCCCCCATTCAGTCCCTTCCCCCCACAGTAAGAAGCAGTCACAAGGGAACACATTTAACCCCTTGATTGCCCCCTAGTGTTAACCCCTTCCCTGCCACTGATATTTATACAGTAATCACTGTATTTTTATAGCTCTGATCGCTGTAAAGATGTCAATGGTCCCAAAAATGTGTCAAAAGTGTCTGATTTGTCTGCCGCAATGTCACAGTACTGCTAAAAATCACAGATCACCAGCATTACTAGTAAAAAAAAGCCATAAATCTTTCCCATAGTTTGTAGACGCTTTAACTTTTGCACAAACCAATCAATATATGCTTATTGTGATTTTTTTTAACCAAAGATATGTATAAGAATATGTATTGACCTAAACTGATGAAGAAATTTGTTTTTTAAAAACTTTGGGGATTTTTTTTATATTAACGTGCGGTCCTTCTAGGTATGGTACCCTCCCTATACTAAGTAGACCACCACTGCGCCTCTGGACATCAACCTAGATTATGACTATCCTCAGTTGGTGCTTTCTACCTATAGCTGCCACTTAGTGAATATAAACCGTATAACAAATAATTTCAAATCTTGTGACGTACTAGTGGTGTACTACACCTACGTGAAGAATCAAAAATTGTGGCGCTGCCCTAAACACACTTGTGTTAATGCAGCGTTAACACAAGTGTGTTTAGGGCAGCGCCACAATTTTTGATTTTTTTTATAGCAAAAAGAAAAAAAAAATTTTTTTAAATTTTTGGGGTTTTTTCGTTTATAGCACAAAGAATAAAAACTGCAGAGATGATCAAATGCCACTAAAAGAAAGCTCTATTTGTGGGAAAAAAGGACGTCAATTGTGTTTGGGTACAACTTCGCATGCCCGCCCAATTGTCAGTTAAAGCAACGCAGTGCCAAATCGCAAAAAATGGCCTGGTCAGGAAGTGGGTAAATCCTTCTGGTCCTTAAGTGGTTAAACAGTCTTTGAGGCGGCAGAGGAATTGGTTTCTCTCCTATCTGCAGTCCAGCCAGTTTTCTCCTGTGAGGTAATAACTTGTTGCTGTTTGCTCCCCTGCTGTGCTGTGTTACTGGGGGTTAGACAGTCTGACTGGTTTTGTCTCAGATTCTGTGTCTCCTATCTGCCTCTGGAAGTCTGCCTGCTCCTGCTTCTGACGTAAGTGGATGAAAGGAGATGGGTCTTAAAGAGACAAGGTACCTGTTTTTTCTTGGTGACAGAATTATGTTTTTTTTTTTCCATTTTTTTGCAGATATGAGCTCCCCACACCTGTAAGTAGCACAGAAAATTAGCAAAGGTACAAGGGGGTTGCGTGGGCCATGTCTTCAAAAGAGTGCTCAAGGAATGCAAAGTATTGTATTTTGCATGATTTTAGGAGCAGAAGCCCTAAACGCAAACACTCCAGAAAACATAAGACCCGGCACTGGTCATCTGCTGACCAGGACAATCTGCATTCCTCACATTCCCACACAGAGTGGCTTTCATGCTCCTCAAGCAGCTCACGTGGCAATGGCTCACAAGCGTTTAAATCAGCGCAATAGAAAATGCCTTGCCCAGCCCTGGTAGAATGCTACACCGCATGTGCAGTGATGGGAAGTCAATTGGCATTGATTGCCTCAAATGACAATGGATAATGAAGCGGATGCACAAATTTCAAAGCCGAGAGGCTGTAGCGGAAAGTATGTGACAAATATCTATGTCACAGGTAAGACGCAGGCACAACCATCGCAAACGCATGCAGATATTTCCAAATGTGAAAAGGAAGGACTTTTTTTCCCATAATGACAGAGTTAAAAGCTCATTGATGAAGAATGGGGGAGATGTGACAAGAAGACCAATTTACAGTAAAGGTCTCCAAGCTTTATCCAATGAAGCTGGCTGATACATGTTTAAGCAATGCACTTCCAGGAGTGGATGGGGCCTGCCAGCGTCTGGTGCGCACGTGTCTTTGCCTTTCAATACCTTTAGGGAACCTATGGATTGAAAAGATGACTTAAGGCTGGTTCACACCAGATACAGTTCAATGCATTATTATTCAAGTAAAAAATGCATGAACAGTGTTTACCATGGATTCCAATGGCCTATGCCACACCAGTGCAGTGTGTTCTAGTACAGTTAACTAAAGGAGAACATGTCACATTTTTTCTCTATGGAACACATCTATAACATGGCAAAACACATTGAAAAAGCACCTGAACACTTCAAAAATATGCATGCAGAAAGACCACTTCAACTCAGAAATTGTGGTAAACTGGTCTGCAGACTTGCAGAAAATCTATACTGTGGCAAGTTTTTTGCCTGTTGATTAGCAACAGCGTTAATGTGATGTTGAAAGCATTAGGAAATGACCTTTAATTCAAGCGGAACCTGCAGGAGTGGGCATGATTCTGGAGGACTTGAACCTGGCTGCTGACTTTTGACCGAGGATTCAATAGATCTAGTTCTAGGGCTAGAGCATTCAGTCACAGCCATGAGAGCCTTATGGTGGTGCCACTGGAGGGTGTATGAAGATTCCACACAAGCCCTTTGTTACATTCCCCATAATGGGAGGTTGTTGTTTGGCAAAACATTGAATGAAGCGAGCGACAGAATAAATGTCCAGAGTCTGGCCACAGTCTAATAAGAGGAATCAACCATCTTTTTTGCTCAAGTCGGTTGATCTGCAGAAGGGTTCAGGAGGCCAAATCTTGTAGACCAGTCTGAAATTTACCAGATCACTGTGCGGGGGTCTCAAATTCCTGTTTACATGGCATCAAACCCAGAGCAGGTTGCTAGACATGTGGAAAGTCTTTGAAGGTGGGCCCAACCAGTGTCTTCCAGTGGGAGCCAGGATAGCCTCCTTTTTTGGAGGGTTTGTGTCATGAAGATCCTGCCAATAATCAGCGATCCAGACGCAGGGGGACACGGCCGCGGGTTCCACTGTGCATGCGCGCGCGTTCACGGGTGCTGTCACGCACGGGCACGCATGCGCGCACTCCCGCTAGTGCCAGGCGGGCTATTTAAACCGGCCTGTCACACTCCATCCCCGCTGTCTGCTCTACAGCGTTCTGTGAGTGTTACCTGATCTGATCTGTGTTTCCTGTTATCTGACCCGGCTTCCTGTTTGACGATCCTGCTATCTGCCTGCATCAGACCCTCTTGGCTTGCCTGACCATCCCTCTGCATTACCCCTGGTACCTCTGCTGTCCGAACGTTACTGACCACCGGCTTGTTGACCCTCCGCTGTGTTCATCAGCTTCCAGTCTGCTATTACCTGCTGTTGTTCCTGGTTCCAGTCCAGCTTCCAGTTTGCTATTACCTGCTGTTGTTCCTGGTTCCAGTCCAGCGTTCCAGGCTACCTTCTGCTGGTTCCAGTCCAGCGTTCCAGGCTACCTTCTGCTGTGTTCCAGCCCAGCGTTCCAGGCTATCTTCTGCTGTGTTCCAGTCCAGCGTCCCAGTCTATTACCTGCTGTTGTTCCTGGTTCCAGTCCAGCGTTCCAGGCTACCTTCTGCTGTGTTCCAGCCCAGCGTTCCAGGCTATCTTCTGCTGTGTTCCAGTCCAGCGTTCCAGTCTATTACCTGCTGTTGTTCCTGGTTCCAGTCCTGCATTCCAGTCTCTTTCCTCAGCCTAATCCTCAGACTACTGACTCCAGAGGGTGCCACCACTACTGGACTTTCAGCAACTGTTGATCCTGCCAGGCACCCATACCACTCTTCACTCCTGGCCCTCTGTCTCCATTCCAGGGGAACGGGAGTGGGAGCTGTAAGGGAGGTTTTTTCCTGCACTTCAGGCTCACAACCTACCAGGTACGTGACAGTAGCAGACAGCCATGTCTGAGCCTGAGCAGGGAACGTCTCCCATGGAGGAACTCTGTGCACACCTGGCAGGATTGACTGAAGCAGTCAAGAATCTGCAGCAAGGATACACCAGGCTGGAGGAACGAGTGTTAACTTTGTCTAATCCCATTGGGGCTCAGGGAGTCCCTTCCGCTTCTGCTCCTTCAGTCGGGCCTTCCTCAACAGTGGTGATGCTCCCTCCAGAACCCAAGGTCCCGACGCCTGAACGTTTCTCCGGAAATCGCCTTAAATTCAGGGCTTTCCGCAACTCCTGTGAACTGTTCTTTGCTCTTCAGCCCCGTACCTTTTCCCTTGAGGCTACTAAGGTGGGCTACGTAATCTCTCTGCTTTCTGGTGACCCCCAAACCTGGGCCCACCGCCTCTTGGAGCAAAAGGACGTATCCTTGACTAATCTTTCCGCCTTCTTTGACGCACTAGGTCAGCTGTATGATGACCCCCAGCTGTCCGTGACTGCAGAAGCGGCTTTGCACACCCTTCAGCAGGGTCGCAGGGCTGCAGAAGACTATGTGGCGGAATTCAGAAAGTGGAGTGTAGACACGAATTGGAATGATGCGGCTCTCCGCTATCAGTTTCAAATGGGACTTTCTGACTCTCTAAAATATGAATTGGCCAGGGTGGGTACCCCACAGACTTTGAACGCATTGATCAATCTAACCATCCAGATCGATCGACGTCTAAGAGAATGAAGGACTGAGAGAGCGATGGGAACCTCTCGCCCAACTTGGGTTACCCCTAAAGTTCCCCATCATACATCACCAGCACCACCAATGTCTACATTTAACCCACCTGAGCCAATGCAATTAGGGGTTCTGCGGCCTTCTCTTACTCAGGAGGAACGACAACATCGTCGAGTGAATAATCTGTGCCTGTATTGTGGGGAACCTGGGCACTATGTCAGGAACTGTCCCCTTAAACTTCGTAAGTGCCTATCTCTGTCCTCTGACTATGTTGCACCTCTGGTTAAGAACACTACTCACCTTGCTCTCTCTCTCCTGTTACAGCTTCCAGGAGAGACCCTGCAAATAGCCGCCATTATTGACTCTGGAGCTTGCAGTTGTTTCATGGACTCTCTTTTTGCTACCCAACACCGGATACCTCTGTTGCCTAAGACCCATGGACTTTCCATTCATCTAGCTGATGGAACAGCCATTAAGTCAGGGCCTGTTACCCAAGAGACTGTTCCAATACCCGTTTCCATCTCCAATTCTCATCAAGAACTGTTACGCCTAGATATCATCGCTTCACCTATGTTCCCCATAATCCTCGGCATGCCATGGTTACAGGCCCACAATCCTGACATTAATTGGATCACAGGTGAGGTTACCTTTTCCTCCTCATATTGCCAACAGTCTTGTAGACTTCAGGACACTCAGAAGAATCCTACCTTGCTCTGTTTAAACACAGATCCTAGTCTGCACCTTTCCATCCCTTCTGCATATCATGATTTCTTAGATGTATTCAGCAAGCAGGGGGCAGAGGTCTTACCCCCTCACCGGGCCTATGACTGTCCTATCGAATTACTCCCTGGTGCCGAGATACCTTTTGGAAGAATATTTCCCTTAACGGAAGTGGAACAAGGGGCTTTAAAAGAATATATCGATGAGAATCTAAAGAAAGGCTTCATTCGTCCATCCACGTCTCCAGCAGGTGCAGGTATCTTCTTCGTACAAAAGAAAGACAAGACCCTCAGACCATGTGTAGATTACCGTGAGCTGAACAAAATCACTGTAAAGAACCGTTACCCTCTTCCTCTGGTACCAGAGCTGTTCCAAAGACTTGGGACAGCTACCATATTCACTAAGCTTGACCTCCACGGAGCCTACAATTTGGTTCATATTAGGGACAGAGACGAATGAAAGACCGCCTTTCGTACCCGTTATGGACATTATGAATACCTTGTGATGCCGTTTGGGCTGTGCAATGCTCCTGCTACATTCCAGTACTTCATCAATGATGTCTTACGAGACTTTCTAGATCTGTTTGTTATCGTCTATCTAGACGACATACTAATTTTTTCTTGCTCCCTTGAATCCCATCGCAGGCACGTCAGAAGTGTATTGGCCCAACTTCGACAACACGGTCTATATGCAAAAGCTGAGAAATGTGAATTTGAACAGGAAAGTATTCCATTTTTGGGGTTAATCATTTCCAGCAAGGGCATTAAGATGGACCCCCAAAAGGTCACTGCAGTACTAGACTGGCCAGTCCCAACGGATAAGAAGGGGATCCAGCGATTCGTTGGATTCGCTAATTTCTACCGCAAATTTATTAAGGGGTTTTCAGCCATCATCACACCCATCACACAGCTAACTAAACAGGGTACACGTTTCCACTGGTCTGCTGAGGCTCAAAAGGCTTTCGAGACTCTCAAGGGCCTTTTTACCTCTGCTTCCGTGCTAAAACATCCAGATTCCTCTCTGCCATTTGTACTAGAGGTGGACGCGTCCGAAATTGCGGTAGGGGCAGTGTTGTCCCAAAGACAGGGAACTAAGGTCCTGTTATATCCTGTGGCCTTCTTCTCTCGTAAATTGTCCACGGCAGAGAGAAATTATGATGTAGGTGACAGAGAATTTTTGGCTATCAAATCCGTGTTGGAGGAGTGGCGCTATCTGTTAGAGGGTGTCGCTCATCCAGTCTTAATTTTTACAGATCATAAGAACCTGGAGTATTTGAGGTCTGCAAAAAGGTTAAAGCCAAGCCAGGTGGGCCCTCTTTTTCTCCAGGTTCTCTTTTCATGTCACTTATCGCCCTGGTTCCAAGAATACCAAGCCTGATGCCCTATCCAGGATGTTTCAAAAGCCCCAAGAGGTTTCCCCTCCGGACACCATTCTGTCCCCGGGGAATTTCCTTTTGCTTCAGGGAGATCTGCTTTCCCGGATTAAGCAGGCTTCCGCAGAATTGGGGTCTTCCTTTAGGTCAGAACTCCAAGTTAAGGATGGGTTATTATGGCACGAGAATAGGATTTTTATACCTGAAGAACTACGAGTTTCAGTACTAGAACTCTGTCATGACCATGCTTTTGCTGGGCATTTTGGAGTGGCTAAAACTACTGATCTGGTACAGCGTACCTTTTGGTGGCCTCAGTTACGTGATGATTGTAGGAGATTTGTTGAATCCTGTACCACCTGTATCAGAAACAAGGGGCACAGGACCAAGGCATGGGGTTTGCTAAAGCCATTACCTGTCCCAGATAGGCCTTGGAAGATGCTTTCTATAGATTTTATTGTGGAATTACCTCCGGCTGGGGGTTTCACCTCAATTTTTGTCATAGTAGACCGGTTGTCCAAGATGGCCCACTTTGTCCCAATGAAGGGCACTCCCTCAGCTACAGAAACGGCACAGGCATTCATTAGAGAAGTCATCAGGCTCCATGGGGTACCAGTTAATATTGTTTCAGATCGGGGGGTACAGTTTACCTCCCGATTCTGGAGGTCTCTATGCAAAACATTGAAGATTGAACTCTCATTTTCATCTGCTTACCACCCCCAGACTAATGGGCAAACAGAGAGAACAAACCAGACTCTTGAACAATATTTACGCTGTTTTTCTTCATTTGCCCAGGATGATTGGATTTCTGTTCTTCCATTGGCTGAGTTTGCCTACAACAACTCTATTCATTCCGCTATCAAACAAACCCCATTTTTTGCAAATTATGGTTACCACCCTTCTTTTCTGCCTAATTCTCTTCCAGAGTGCACAGTACCCGCAGTTCAGGAGAGGTTGGACTTCTTCACTTCCAACAATCAAGTTTTGCAGGAGACCATGACCAGGACCCAGGAGTATAATAAAGCAACTTTTGATAAGAAGAGACGAGGTGAGCTGTTACTTACACCCGGGGACCAGGTATGGTTATCTACAGTAAATCTCAGGATGGCTTGCCCATTAAAGAAATTGGGTCCCAAGTTTCTTGGCCCATTTCCTGTTAAGCGAAGGATTAATGAGGTGGCATACGAACTTGAACTTCCGGATTCATTAAAAGTGCATCCAGTATTTCATGTGTCTCTACTCAAACCCTCTGTTTCTAACCCATTTCCAGGCCGAAGTACGGATCCTCCTGATCCAATTTTGGTGGATGGGGAGGAAGAATTCGAGGTGGAGGCTATCATGGACCATAGGAGAAGAGGCAACCAAAATCAATTTTTGATAAAATGGAGGGGGTTCGGCCCAGAAGAAAATTCTTGGGAACCCGAGGACAATATTCATGCTGAAAATCTTTTACAATCTTTTAAAAGAGCCCATCCGGAGAAATTCCTTCAAAAGGGCATCCGGAGGCTGCCCCTTGGGGGGGGGCAATGTCATGAAGATCCTGCCAATAATCAGCGATCCAGACGCAGGGGGACACGGCCGCGGGTTCCACTGTGCATGCGCGCACGTTCACGGGTGCTGTCACGCACGGGCACGCGTGCGCGCACTCCCGCTAGTGCCAGGCGGGCTATTTAAACCGGCCTGTCACACTCCATCCCTGCTGTCTGCTCTACAGCGTTCTGTGAGTGTTACCTGATCTGATCTGTGTTTCCTGTTATCTGACCCAGCTTCCTGTTTGACGATCCTGCTATCTGCCTGCATCAGACCCTCTTGGCTTGCCTGACCATCCCTCTGCATTACCCCTGGTACCTCTGCTGTCCGAACCTCTTACTGACCACCGGCTTGTTGACCTTCCGCTGTGTTCATCAGCTTCCAGTCTGCTATTACCTGCTGTTGTTCCTGGTTCCAGTCCAGCTTCCAGTTTGCTATTACCTGCTGTTGTTCCTGGTTCCAGTCCAGCGTTCCAGGCTACCTTCTGCTGGTTCCAGTCCAGCGTTCCAGGCTACCTTCTGCTGTGTTCCAGCCCAGCGTTCCAGGCTATCTTCTGCTGTGTTCCAGTCCAACGTCCCAGTCTATTACCTGCTGTTGTTCCTGGTTCCAGTCCTGCATTCCAGTCTCTGTCCTCAGCCTACTCCTCAGACTACTGACTCCAGAGGGTGCCACCACTACTGGACTTTCAGCAACTGTTGATCCTGCCAGGCACCCATACCACTCTTCACTCCTGGCCCTCTGTCTCCATTCCAGGGGAACGGGAGTGGGAGCTGTAAGGGAGGTCTTTTCCTGCACTTCAGGCTCACAACCTACCAGGTACGTGACAGTTTGGGAGACAAACATCAGAGAGTTAGCTGGGAGTAAAATCACCAAATCCTTTCATTTATGACCACCAGATCTCAAGAAGACAGAATTACCACAATATTACGTATAAGGATTATACTGCAACATACACATAGTTGCCACCAAAAGAACAAATTGTTTTTTTTTTCCCCATTCTTTCTAGTACCCAAGGTATCTGGGCTTGAAGAAATTGAATGGGTACATACATAACAAAAGAATCAAGATGGAGTCAATGCAAACAGTCAGACAACTCGGACAATGTTTTGATTGTTGCAGGTGTAAGCCAGGAGCTAGCAAAGAATCACAGCCTTGTCCTAGAAATCCTTTTTCAGAGTTCAGTCGACTAGTGAACAAACATGAAAAACATTTAGGGCTCAGCCGCCTCTACTGTCACTGAGATGGGAGAGGGAAGGGAAATGCGGCTGTGAGGAGAATACATACCGGGAATACACGGCTCCCCCCCCCCACTGAGCCAGATACCCTATGGTTCGGTGTGCCATGGAGGAGGTGATCAATCAGGATATCGCAACTAAATCTGACTACATGCGCTTTACCCCTGTAGGGGTATAAGGATCTGGTCAGTGTGGAACTGAGGATGAGCACGAGTGTCACTTCACTTCTCACACAGGATTCGCGATTAAGTGTATGCACAAGTCACTTTGGACACCTGCACAAGTCACTTGGAAATATTGCAATTTGCATTAAAGACTGGACTTTTTATTTTTATTTTTGATATATTCACACTTTCTTATTTTCACACTAGTGTGTTGGACTTATTTGTATATATTTTAACCTTTTCATCTTCACACCAGTGTGTTGGACACATACACACATTTTTTTTGTTTTTTTTATGCCTGTATGCCCCATCAGGATTGATGTTATGTCACTTTTCAAGCATATGAGTTTGGTATTATATTATGCATTTTTAGAGTTTTTAATACTTTGATCACTGGTTCTACACAAATTCCTTTGTTTTTATATATATATATATATTATTGTTGGTTATAATAGCACTTGCACTTTTATATGTGAAGTGGGATTCACCTTTAAAGGTTCACTCTTCAGGTAATGGGCAGTGCCACTTACCTCTTTCTACTATTTATAAACATTTGCTCCATTATTGGAGTTTCCCTGGGGAGGCAGCAACCCAGCACATTCCTAAGCGCAGAAACTTACAAATTATATAGGAAAAACAGTTAACCCCTTCCTAATCTGTGGGGGAAAGAAAGCGGCGCCTTCTAAGCGTAGTATATTAAAAATTTAATGGATTCATTGTAAAAAAAATAGTGAATACACTCACAAACAGATGAGAGAGACAGGCATGTATAATGGGTGTCATCCGCACTTTTCCAGAGGATGCAGGGCTGGGACCGGTGTGTACTGAGAAGCCGTCCTTGGTAGCGAACGCAATGGTGGAGTCCAATGCCTTCAGTATCCAGGGGAAGGGATCCGTGAACACCAGAACGTCCTGCTGCGATGTTGTCACTTCCAGATTAAAGCTCAGCGGGAGGGTGTGCGCGTTCAAAGCATGCATGCTTCTTCCTCAGGCTCTGATGGGGCCATCTTAGAAGTGGTATATACTATGCTCCCAGCCACATGATAAGCCAGAGATGAACCACACTGAGCACTAATGGAGATCAGGCTTGTTCAATTAACACAATCAAAACTAATATAGACAACTATCATCTATGCTAAAGTGAACTGGTGATGAAATGAGACTATGATGGAAAATTGAAGTTAAATGACAGGTGGTGAAAAAAACAAAAAAATGATAAATGAAGTAAAGTATAAAAGGTAATATTGGAAGAAACGGAACACTTAGAATGATAAAATAAGAAAAAAGAAGTTATAGTAATTCCATCGATGCATCGATCGATGACAGGAAATGTGTATGGGAAAAGGGAAAATTTATTCCTAATATGACTGTATGAAAGTGGCCAATCGTGGAGATGGGTAATGTATAGAGAAGGGGAAAAGAAAATACAAATATAAAAATAAAAATAAATGTAAAATAAAATAGAATAAAAAAAGTTGATAATAAAAAAATATAATTAATAAAAAAATAAATAAAAATGAGAATCAAAATAAATATAGAAATAAGAATAAAAATAAAAATAAAATTAAAAATAGAGATGAAAATAAAAACAAAAGCAAATGAAAAAAATATATAATACAAAAAAAATTATATAAAATAAAATAAAGTAAAATAGATTAGAATAAAAATAAAATTAAAAATAAAACTAAAAATAGAAATAGATAGATAAAAAAAATAAATAAACTAAATGAAGATAGAAATAAAATTCTAATAATAAAGAATAAAGATAAAAGACGTGAAATTGCTAGTAAGGGTAAAGGACTGAGTGAATAGGACTGAACATCAAATTGTCACATATATAGATGTGAATACTGACGCATGTGTACACACGTATGTGTAGTGGTGAGTACATGTGTGTAGAGGTGCAGATGCATAGGCATCTAAACAGCAAAGAGTATGAAGTAATACATCAAATGAAAATCAATAACTGGTAGATCGGAGACAGTCATGGTTGACTGAGTGGGGTCAGTAGAAAAATTATACACACACACATATATATACATATATATATATATATATATATATATATATATATATATATATATATATATATATATATATATATATATATATATATATATATATATATATATATATATATACACATATACACACACGTACCTGTATATACACATACACATACATATACACACACATATACACATATACACACATACACCTGCATGCATCCATTGCCAACACAAAATAAGTAAACCTGTGATGTTGGACTATAGATGCATATGGTATTGTATGGGCCACTAGGTGGTTGAACAAATATGGGCAACAGGAGCAGTAATTGATACTTAAAATAAGACATTGATTTCTATGCCTTCATTTAGGCCGCCAGGCGAAAGGCTATCCAAGGTAAAAATCCAATAATTTTCCCTTTCACATAACCTCTTATAGCGTTCGGCTGAGGGGAGTTGCTTGGGAATGGCCTCTATGACCCAGACACGCAGTCCTGCGGAGGACTGTTGATGGAATTCCTTGAAGTGCCTAGCGACACTATATTTGTCCAGCCCTTTTTCAACAAAATTCCGGTGCTCACCGAACCTTTTGCGAAGGGCCTGGATGATGCGGCCTACATAAAGTAGGCTGCAAGGACATGTCAGACAATACACGACATACTCTGAGGAACAGGTGAAAAAATCAGGTATAGTGTATGGTTTACCTTTACATATAAATACTTTTTGTCTGTGTGTGACGTGATTGCATGTGAGACACAGGGGTTTTTTGCAATGATACATTCCCTTGAGGTTGAAAAGGGTAAGGGATGCACTCTCACAGTGGGTATCGAACGTTGTGTTTTTATTCTACTGGGCGCTAATTTGGCCTTGATGTTTTTAGCTCTTCTGTAGGTGACTTGTGGTTGATCCGTGAGTGTGGATTTAAGATGAGGATCCTCACTGAAAATCGGCCAATGTTTTACCAAGAAAAAATAACTCAAAAAACACCGCGCTTGCTCCAACAAAGCAGCTCACACACAAAAGGAGATTTTGTAAACCGTATGCATATAGACAGTGTAGCGCTAATGTTAAATCATAAACAAATCCCAAAGGACATAGTAACCAATTTGGACCACCACAAACTGAAAGGATGATGCCAAAAAGAACCTAAATCAATATCTATTCTCCTAAGGGAATATATAAACCAATAAAGGTTCCAGTAGAATGACAAAAGCGATAGGAAAAAAAATTGTATATATATAACCATTTAGTTCCCAACACTATATATCCTAAATGGTTTTTACATGTCCATAAATGTCTATTTATATGGAAGCTGGAAATAATAAGGATCCAGGGTAGATGGTGATATCTCTACGTCACATAGGTTGAAGACAAACGATGTATAATGGTGGAGGCTTACCGGAACCGTTGGACTCACAGAGACGTATATCCCTTGAGTCAGAGATGCTTATATTGCCACCGGGCAAGTAGGTGAAGTGTCACACTGGACAGATCTGAAATCCGGATGCTGTATCCAGGGCTCCCAGCAAATTTCTTTCTTGTATGGCCCAACTCAGTGATGGCTCATGAAAAGTAAAGAAGGGGGGCCACATAGTGTGATATCGTTTAAAAGAAATAAAATTTATTATGGTAGAAAACTTACATATTCCATGGTAAAAAAGCGCTTAAAATAGATTAAATGGCAGGCAGTGGAGTCTCCCGACGCGTTTCATCTCATTAGACTTCCTCTGGGGTACCTTGCCACTGCTGCCATACTTACTTATATACCCACTAAGACCCCCTTTGATGAGAATCCGGCGTGTGCCACTTGTTTACTTTGCACTTCCGGGTGTCGCCAAAATGGCGGCCCCGCGTGCGTTCCAAGCCTCTTTCTAATGGCTTCTATGCGTTCCAACCCACTTTTATATGGAAAATAAAGCACATAAATGCCCAATTGTTGTCCTATTACTATGTTTTATAGATGATAAGTAACGTCAGTGCTATGTAAAGGGGAAAAAGCGGGGTTACCAGCACAATTTAAAAGAGCCGACTCGCTCCCCGGAGATACTTAGATCCGGACATCCTGTGCCTGGCCCTGGCTTCCGCCTAAATGAAGCGCAAGCCAGACGGCCATTCACCGTATGCGCACCACGCCTCCCCAAGGCGCGATGTCGTCCGGTGATCCGCTCTCTGACGCATGCGCACCAGATCGCTGGTGATCCGCTCTCTGACGCATGCGCACCACATCCCGATATAGTGGAAAGCGCAATGTCGTCATGAGCGATCCGCCTTCTCAGTGCGTCTCCCTTTAGAGGTGGCGTTCTACCTCTGTATGTGATGCATATACAAAGTGATAGGTGATAATGATTGAACAAAAAGTGTTCAAGGAAAGTCAAAGAACGTTTAGTACTAGAGCTATTCTTACAAGATCCTAAAAATATGACAAAGAAAAACGAAAAAAAAAACGAAAAAAAGGGGGGGTGCAAGGAATAAGGTCATGAATGACTCGTGATGTGTCCACAGTATTTATGACACATATATATATCATACTAAATGTGTAGATTACACTCAAGTCTAAACAATAGTATATGCGTGTGTAAATTGTTATCTACATAGTGAATGTGATTAGTGTATAAAGAGGGGAAAGATTCCCAAAGCAGTGAAGTCAGATTGCCCAAAAAAACATATTCTTAATTTTTAAATGTAGAAATGTATAAAAATGAAAATGAATATGTAAACTGGGATTTATAATGAGTAGGCTGGTATTAAATATAAAGCCATCTCCCAGATCCGTTGTTTTTGGATATAAAATAAAAAATAAGAAATAATGAAAAAGATACAGGCCCAGGACGGATTCTCAGTATAGGGTGTATATTCACAGATTAATTACACCAAAAATATCTACAAAAAATATAAAAAATATATACAAATATATAAAATCATATTCAAAAGAATGTCTAGACCTACATGTAACACAAATTCCAACGTATAATATATATTTATTTGGGCAAACATATCTACTCCCACCACCTATCAATCCTTGAGGATCGCACGAAATGGAGTGTATCCAAGAGCTTCATTGTTAACATTCCTGTTTCTAAAGCCAGATATTTTCCTATCCATTCTATGATTGATTAATGAAGGCATTAATATCCAGATCTACATTCATACCCTTAGGGTAAAGAGACTGTAGCTCATGGATCCAGAACATTTCTAAGCGAGAGACACCTCTAGTTAGGGCCCCACCCCTCCATAACTAGAGGTGTCTCTCGCTTAGAAATGTTCTACATTTAAAAATTAAGAATATGTTTTTTTGGGCAATCTGACTTCACTGCTTTGGGAATCTTTCCCCTCTTTATACACTAATCACATTCACTATGTAGATAACAATTTACACACGCATATACTATTGTTTAGACTTGAGTGTAATCTACACATTTAGTATGATATATATATGTGTCATAAATACTGTGGACACATCACGAGTCATTCATGACCTTATTCCTTGCACCCCCCCCTTTTTTTCGTTTTTTTTTTCGTTTTTTTTTTTTTTTTTTTCGTTTTTCTTTGTCATATTTTTAGGATCTTGTAAGAATAGCTCTAGTACTAAACGTTCTTTGACTTTCCTTGAACACTTTTTGTTCAATCATTATCACCTATCACTTTGTATATGCATCACATACAGAGGTAGAACGCCACCTCTAAAGGGAGACGCACTGAGAAGGCGGATCGCTCATGACGACATTGCGCTTTCCACTATATCGGGATGTGGTGCGCATGCGTCAGAGAGCGGATCACCAGCGATCTGGTGCGCATGCGTCAGAGAGCGGATCACCGGACGACATCGCGCCTTGGGGAGGCGTGGTGCGCATACGGTGAATGGCCGTCTGGCTTGCGCTTTATTTAGGCGGAAGCCAGGGCCAGGCACAGGATGTCCGGATCTAAGTATCTCCGGGGAGCGAGTCGGCTCTTTTAAATTGTGCTGGTAACCCCGCTTTTTCCCCTTTACATAGCACTGACGTTACTTATCATCTATAAAACATAGTAATAGGACAACAATTGGGCATTTATGTGCTTTATTTTCCATATAAAAGTGGGTTGGAACGCATAGAAGCCATTAGAAAGAGGCTTGGAACGCACGCGGGGCCGCCATTTTGGCGACACCCGGAAGTGCAAAGTAAACAAGTGGCACACGCCGGATTCTCATCAAAGGGGGTCTTAGTGGGTATATAAGTAAGTATGGCAGCAGTGGCAAGGTACCCCAGAGGAAGTCTAATGAGATGAAACGCGTCGGGAGACTCCACTGCCTGCCATTTAATCTATTTTAAGCGCTTTTTTACCATGGAATATGTACGTTTTCTACCATAATAAATTTTATTTCTTTTAAACGATATCACACTATGTGGCCCCCCTTCTTTACTTTTCATGAGCCATCACTGAGTTGGGCCATACAAGAAAGAAATTTGCTGGGAGCCCTGGATACAGCATCCGGATTTCAGATCTGTCCAGTGTGACACTTCACCTACTTGCCCGGTGGCAATATAAGCATCTCTGACTCAAGGGATATACGTCTCTGTGAGTCCAACGGTTCCGGTAAGCCTCCACCATTATACATCGTTTGTCTTCAACCTATGTGACGTAGAGATATCACCATCTACCCTGGATCCTTATTATTTCCAGCTTCCATATAAATAGACATTTATGGACATGTAAAAACCATTTAGGATATATAGTGTTGGGAACTAAATGGTTATATATATACAATTTTTTTTCCTATCGCTTTTGTCATTCTACTGGAACCTTTATTGGTTTATATATTCCCTTAGGAGAATAGATATTGATTTAGGTTCTTTTTGGCATCATCCTTTCAGTTTGTGGTGGTCCAAATTGGTTACTATGTCCTTTGGGATTTGTTTATGATTTAACATTAGCGCTACACTGTCTATATGCAATGTTTTACCAAGATTCTTTCCATTTTTCTAAATTGACTATGGAACTGCATGACAAAGTGGATTGGTTGGGAATTATCATCCATGGTCTTGGTTGTATCACTCCTAACTTCAGTGTGAAGGTAATGCCAGAAAGCTCCCTCAACTATCTCATCAGGGTAGCCCTTGTCCCTAAACTTCATTTTTAAGGTCTCACCATGAGTAATGTAGTCCTGCACTCGGGTGCAATTGTGCTTGAGTCTACAGAATTGACTCTTCGGGATGTTATTGACCCAACGTGGGTGATGGCAACTCCCATAGTGTAAGAAGGAGTTGCCGGTCGTGGGCTTCGTGTAGTTCTGTGCACAGATGACTGTGTCCTCATGGAAAAGTTCCAGATCCAAAAAAGCAAGTTTTTGGTTATCAGTAACTGCGGTGAAAGATAGGCCCATGTTATTGGCATTACAATATTCAAGAAATACTGGTAGTATAAGGGTTTCTGGCCCATCCCAAAAAATGACCACATCATCAATATACCGACCGTAATATACTAGATGGGACGAGTAGGGGTTATTCTGCCAGATGTGAAATTGTTCCCAGTACCCCATAGTCAGGTTTGCATAACTGGGGGCAAAATTGGCCCCCATAGCTGTGCCTCTGATTTGGATATAAAACTCACCATAAACTTCAAAATAATTATGAGTGAGACAATATTCTAGCATATCCAAAAGAAAGTGTACCTGTTGGGCATTCAAAAGGGGATGCTCATTGAGATAATACTGTGTGGTCCTCAGGCCTACATCATGGGGGATGGAGGTGTAAAGTGAAACCACATCTAATGAGAGCCAACAATATGATGGCTCCCACTGATATTGTTGTAATGTGTGTAATAATTGTATACCATCTTTGATATATGAGGGAAGATTGTGGACCAAGGGCTGTAGAAAGTGGTCAAGATAGATGGAAAGGTAACTAGTCACACTTTCCATGGCTGCTACGATGGGCCTCCCAGTTGGATTAATTGGGTCCTTATGGACTTTAGGAAGATGGTAGAAATAGGGCCCTTTGTAGAAATCATGTATAAGGAAGGCCACTTAAGTCTTGGTAAGGAGTCCCTCAGTATAAGCTTTATTGACAAGGTCATGTGCCTCCTTGGAGAATGTGGATAGTGGGTCACTGGTGAGTTTCCGATAGGTGGTACTGTCGGAAAGGAGCCAACGGCTTTCCAGCTGATAGTTTCCATGGTCTTGTACCACTATTCCTCCTCCCTTGTCGGCTGACCTAATGACTAAGGTGGTGTCATTGGTCAGCTGATTCAGGGCGAGGGTTTCAGCTTTCGAGAGATTGGATGGTGATTTAGTGTGTTTAATCTGTGAAGGATCTTGGAGTAGTTTTTCATGCCCGAATATGTCAAGTGGTTTTTCAAAACTGCAAAGTTTGCAAAATAAAATTCTGTGTTTGAAGAGTCATGGAGACAACATTTATGTCAGCGAGGGATTGCATTGTCCCCATTGGGACATTCCAGTGCTGACTTGGGCCAAGTGGCACATGGGGACTTTTCAATTTGACTTTCTCGGTCAATGGGATGGGCTGCCTATGGATCAAAAGGTCTTTGTGTCTGCACAAATTAGCAAGAACGTATGTTTTGGACATCAGTGTGCCTCTTTTGTGGCGTGCCTCTTAGCCCAGGAGTAGCTCAGCTCAGCTCAGCCGCAACTCTGTAGTCGGCGGCCATAGCCGCCGACTACAGGACTCAGCCCCGCCCCACCGGCCCTTGCATCATTGGAGTTGACTGACAGCAGCGCGAGCCAATGGCTATGCTGCGATCAATCTATCCAATGAAGAGCCGAGAAGACCGAGCAAAGGAAGAGTGCGTTCACAACGCTGGACTTTTGCAGGGCTCAGGTAAGTAAAACGGGGGAGCTGCGGGGCCAGTGATTGTAAGATTTTTTTTACCTTAATGCATAGGATGCATTAAGGTGAAAAAACATGAACCTTTACAACCCCTTTAAGAATACACAGTTGAAAGATATAATAAAAGAAGAAAAGATCTGCCCATATCAGGAATTAAAACACAGGGGTGATTGAATGACACTGAATGAATGGAGGTGTTTACAGCTAAAACATTTTGTATCAACTCTACCACAGCCAATTAGAAAGGAAGAGGATCCAAATTTAATGGAACATCTTTGTAATTCACAGGAGACTGTGAAAAACTTGATAGCACAGATTTATAAAATACTCACGGGGTTGGCAGAGCTGAGAATGCCTCCATTCATTAGAAAATGGGAAAAGGAATGGGGAACATGATTAGAAGAATGACAAAGAAGTAAAAATACTAAAAGCAGTACATAGCTCTGCAGTAGACATAAATACAATTAAAATTAAAGTGGATGTAAACCCAATGTCATCCTTTCTAAACTACTGCCATAGGGGTTATCTATAAGGATATACACACCTCCCGCATGTATCTTTATCTGTCAAATGTCTCCCCTCTGTCTGTTATGAGAACCCAAAAACTGCTTTTGTGGGCGGGTCTGTTGTCTGGAGCTCGGTGGGTGGAGTCGTGATGTCAGTAGACTCCCCGCCCACCTCTACACTCCCCTTGTCAATATGCATTTTCTCCTGTGTATTTCTTACACTGAACTTCTGCTATGATCTCTAACATCCAGTGAAAAGACAGGAAAGTAACCACATGACTTTAGCATGCCAAATCATGCTGAGGTGTGGAACAGCCAATCCTTGCAGAGCTGCTGAAGAAAGGAGTGGGGGGGAATTAAAAAATAATGTATGTCTTAGGCTAGTGCACGAGATATGTAAATCACCTGTCACTCACAGCAAGGGGGAGGATTTGACAAAGTTTTTCTCTGTTTGTCAAGATTTATCTCACTGAACAATAAAAGAGGATTGCTCAGAGCTAGATTAACTCTTTGTGGCAAGACTGGGCTCAAATGATAGGAAATATTATACTCTACATTATGACATCAAATTTTTTTTTTTTCGGGTTTACATCCACTTTAACTATAAATATATGTCAAGATGGTATATAACACACGAGAAAGCACAAAAATATCAACCAGAGAAATCACCATTGTGTTGGAGAGGTTGTAAAATGAAGGGCACTAGAATTCACATATGGTGGGAATATCCTAAAATGTATTGGCAAGAGGTGGAGAAATGTATTGAAGAAGTTACAGGAGGGCAGCCTGAGGCGGCGGTAATGTCTCCTTAGAGCTCCGCTCCTTGGGATTGTTAACCGGAGGACTACAGGTCCCAGTGCCACTAATATTTACAAAAAACGGGTCACTGCTCACCCCAACTCAGCCAGCAACCTAAATAATGGTCCTAAGAGGTCAGAAATCTACTTTTAAAAAAGGTATTTCTAAGGAAAAGATACACAGACTGACGTCTGAGATGGCAGCATCTTCCTCTCCCTCACAGCGCAGCAGCTCACACAGGACACAGCCTCTGCCTCACAGCAAAATAACACAGGCTTCTAAGGGTGAGTCAGTGTGTGACCAAAATGTTTCACAAATTACAGCACAGCCTGATATGTTCAAACAGTTTGAATATATGCTCCAGAAAGCTCTTAAACAGACTTCTGACCACATTACAGATATGTTAACTAGATAAATTAGAGAGCTGGGTCAAAGGACTGCAGACCTAGAATTGAGAATGGATGAAATTGATACACGCACTCACAATTCTATGACTGAAATTATGTCACTGAAGGAAGAAAACCTCACACTTCAGTCATGTTTGGAAGATCAGAAAAATAGAAATCGTCTATCGAATTTGCGCATCAGGGGGATCCCTGAATCTTATTTAGACTTGCAGACAACAGTCACAGCGCTGTTTCAGGAATTAATACCTGAAATTCCCATTGACAGGCTTGAATTTGACAGAGTACATAGAGCCTTAGCTCCACGCAAATCCAATGGCCCTCCTAGAGATATCATTATCAAATTACACTACTACAGAACCAAAGAACAGCTTTTAACAGCAGCCAGAGGTAAAGATCTCCTCAGCTTTCAGGGCCACAGTTACCAGCTTTTCACTGACCTTTCCCCACTTACAGTGGCTAAGAGACGTGCACTCAAACCTCAATTACAGATACTTCAGCGCAATCAAATTGCTTACCAATGGGGATTTCCTTTCTCTCTTCGTTTCACACATCTGGAAACCAAATACGTTTGTCGCTTCTCAGAAGATTTACAATCGATCCTAATCGACATAGGGTTAGCCGAAGAAACCCTGACAAAGAACCAGCCCAGCAGAAGTTTCATCTCTCGATCATCACAGCAAAATAAAGCCACAGGATCCAGTTCTGCATCCTCGTCATATCAAAATCTCAGCAAGCGTGGTCGTTATGAACATTCACCTCCCACCATTGTGGACTCAATGGACTGACTTTCCAGTTCACACAAATTCCTCATACTTTCTTCAGATTCCCAACTTCTTATGCTGGTTAATTTCCTTTAAGTGTTAAGCTCATGAATAAAATGAGCTCTGACTATATGGTTTAGTTATGATATTAGTGTGTGAGGGGAGGGGGAAGGGAAAGGGGAAAAATTGAGTAAAATGATTTTTTTTTTTTGTTGTTGATTTTTTTTCCCATTTCTCTTTTTCCTCTTTACTCTACCTTTTTTTTTGTTAAAAAATAAATAAATAAATAAAAAGGTAAAAAATGGTAATAAAACTATTAGTTATTTAATAATATATTAATATTCTAATAATTCCTGTGGTCCTCCAGTGTTGTTAATCCCATAGGAATTTTTTGCTGCCCTTTTTTTACCACCTACAGAGACCCTCTATTTTTTCTATGGGGGACTCTGCAGGTGGTCCAGGATCCTCTCAGGGAGTATTATATACTCTCCTGAGATGCTCCCATACCCTATACTCTAACTTTAGTCTAATGATACTTGGTCTACATATGGGGTTTTTGTTTTTGTACTCTCTTACTTCTTCTTTTTCTAACTTTTTCTATTCCCCCTTGATCCTCCGGCTGGTCGTCCTGGCTCTTGGTAAGCACCTTATCTACTATGATATATTGTTTATTCTACTTGGTTTATGGCCCCTATAAATGTTTTGTCATTAAATGTACAAGGGTTTAATATTCCACATAAACATACAAAAGCATTACGCTCATTTGCATTAAAGGGAGCTAACATTATCTGCTTACAGGAAACCCATTTCACTGATAAGATTTATCCCAAGTTTCTTTCATCCTCATATCCACAATTTTATACAGCCTCTGCCACGGTTAAACAGCGTGGAACTCTGATTGGTTTTCACCGTTCCACTCCGTTCAATCTGAAATCATAATTATCTGACCCTGAGGGACGTTATTTACTTTTTACAGGTTTTATTTCTGATAATCCTATTACAATTGTTTCATATTATGCACCTAACAAACATCCAACTGCCTTCTTGTCTCATCTTTTACATGTTATTGAAGCTCATAGGAGTGGTACAGTTGTTATCTGTGGAGATTCCAATGCAACTATATTCCCATTTCTGGATAACTCTCCCTCAAAACCTAACACGGGTATTATAAACTTGACTTTTCAACACCTACTTAACACGCATGGTTTAGTTGACACTTGGCGAGAGATGAATCCTGCCAGTAGACGTTTTACTCACTATTCATACCCACATAAGTCTTTCTCACGAATAGATCATATTTTTACTCCATCCAGTATGTTACCAAAAATCATTTCATCCAAAATTGTTCCTCTTCCGTGGACTGACCACTGCGCAGTAATTACTACTATTGCTTCCACAATTCCCAGATCACATGACACAACTTGGTGCATAAACGACTCTATACTGACTCATCCCTCTCACCGTGTTGATATTGAAAAAGCATTATCAGATTATATAACGTCTAATGACACAGGTGATATCTTTGCTCTTACATTATGGGAAGCCCATAAAGTGGTTATTAGAGGTAGACTCATACAACAAGCTACTATTCTCAAAAGAGAACGTAAAATTCTGTTTGCAAAACTTGAATCCACCTTTAATGACTGTTACCAGACATTTCAATACTCTCCGAATGCTAACAACAGCACTAAACTTGAAAGAGCTCACCTAGATTTAGATCTTTTTCTGACCGATTCAGCAGACAAACTCATACGCAAGCGCCAACATATTCAATACCTTAAAGCAAATGAACCCGATACGCTTATGGCTAGAATCCTGAAGAATTCACAACACAATCAAACACCCATAAAGCTAAAAATATCCAGAGAAGCATATACCAGTAATCCAGTAAAGATTCTCAAGATATTTCATTCTAATTTAGCCAAATTATATTCCTCATCTCCTAATTTTGATAAGTCCAAAGCTGATGTTTTATTTTCTAATATTACACTTCCTAACCTCGACCAGCTGCAGAGAGATCAGCTAGAGAACACGATTACTGACAATGAAGTGTTGAAAGCTAGATGGCTTTTCAGCAGCTTATTATAGACAGTATACACACATCTTAACACCAGTCTTAACCAAAGCCTTTAATTTGATTCTTGAAGGGCATTCCTTTAGAACAGAAACGCTTACTTCTATTATAGCAATGATTCCCAAACCACACTCTGATTCTACCTCTTGGACTAATTACCGTCCTATATCTCTTCTTAATCTAGATATAAAACTATTGGCTAAAATCATGGCCACCAGACTAAATTCTATTATAGGACATCTAATTCATAAAGATCAGACGGGCTTCATGCCAAAATGCCAGGCAGGTGATAATATCAGATGTACACTTTTACTTATCCATGCAGCTAAATCTAGACAGATCCCAGCTTGCCTGGTGTCTCTAGATATAAGGAAAGCATTTGACTCTGTCACATGGCCATACATGGAATATACTCTCCAAAAATGGGGTTTTGGTGATCACTTTCTATCCTGGATTTCCTCTTTATACAATAATCCCAGAGCATATATTAAATATTCCGGTTATAAGTCAACAATGTTTGACATCAAAAGAGGTACCAGACAAGGTTGCCCCCTTTCCCCATTACTTTTTGCCTTATTAATTGAACCTTTAGCGCAATTAATTAGAAATACCCCCGATATCAAAGGTATTGAATTAGGTGGTCACCATCATAAATTATGTCTCTTCGCAGACGATATTCTTGTATTTTTGTCACGTCCACATATATCTACCCCTAATTTATTACTCACACTTGAAAACTTCGCCCAAATCTCAGGTCTATACATCAACCCTACAAAATCAAATGCGTTAAATATCTCTTTATCACAAACTGAACTTCAACAAGCCCAAACTTCCTTACCTTTCAACTGGGTTCCGAAACAACTCCCATATTTGGGAATACAAATCACAACTTCCCTTAAAGATCTTTTTGCAGTTAACTACTTGCCTCTTCTAAAACAAATTACTGCTTTCATGAAACAATGGGCTTCTCTTCCGTTATCCTGGTTGGGAAGGATTAACGCTATTAAGATGTCAATACTACCAAAATTTCTATATTTATTTAGGGTACTTCCAATACCAATACAATCCTATTTTCTAAGACTTACTCAACATAGAGTTATATCATTTATTTGGGGTAACACCAAACCTCGCATATCTAAATCTACATTGTATTTGAATAAACTGAATGGGGGTTTGGGGATACCCAATTTTTCTTCTTATTATAATGCTGCGCAAATTGCACTTCTACCCAAATATCACACTATGGTTGAAACACCCCTTTGGGTTGCTGTTGAATCAGTAGACAGTGATCCTATCTCAGTGGCAAATATGTTATGGCTAAACCCTGCTGATAGGATCCACCTTACTAATCCAATAACAAAACATACCTTGCCTATTTGGGATAAATTCAAACATAATCTTAAATCTCCACATAATCCTCTGCTTTCATTTCTCCATAATCCAGCCTTTTATCCTGCTTGGAAATTTCCAAGATCATTCTCTGCATGGTCCACGGTAAATCTTACCCGTTTATGTAATCTATCATCCTCATCTAATATTCATGCCTTTCCTGTATTATGTGAAACTTACGGTTTACCTAAAAAAGAAATATTTCGCTATCTACAGATTAAAATTTTTTATGAACCACTACTTAATACAGGTTCTACTCTCAATCAAATGACTCAATTTGAACGTATCTGTATGAGCGACCCGCACATCAGAGGTCTTATCTCACTATTATATCACCAATGTAATGTGACTTCAGGAGAAACTCTACCCTCATATGCTATTAAATGGGCACAGGATATTAATCAAAAACTGGATGATAAAGATTGGTCTAATATATGGTTAGCCACCAAAACTTCCTCTCCTAACTGTTTTGCTGTAGAAACGAATTATAAAGTTTTAATGCGATGGTACATGGTACCAGCTAGAATAGCTAAATTCGCTCCCTCATATTCTCCTAATTGTTTTAGAGGTTGCGACATGCCCGGTACGCATTATCACATATGGTGGCAATGTCCTGTTAAAATATTCTGGAATAACATATTTCTTATGGCCTCTAAAGCCTTGGAAATCACAATTCCTCCAGATCCCACCATGGCTATTCTAAACCTAAAACCTACATGCTCACTCACACTCAATTTCTTTTATTTATCCAACTAAGTACTGCAGCCAAACAAACCATTGCCAAGGCATGGAAGTCTCAAACTCTAATTGTGAACGAAGCTAAACACAGAATGAATAAAGCACTCATACAAGCAAAGATGACAGCTATTGAAGATAATAAAATTGATCTATTTAATAAGATATGGCAACCATGGGTCAAACACTACTTTCCTGCTGACTTTGACCAATCTTTGTTATTACCACACTAGGTTATATAATATATTCACTAAATTTAATTGTATATATGCCATGAGCCAGGACGCCACCCCAGGTTTCCCTTTCCTTCTCTCTTTCTTCTCTCCCCCCCTCTTTCCTTTTTTTTGTTGTGTAATATTTTCTAGGGTATATACTGTTTGAATATATGAGATACATATTCTTTTCATACTTTTTCTATTGCTCATCTTACAACTAGACAACTATATCTAGCCAAATCATTTTATGTTTTCCTTTATTTCTATGCCATACTTAAAATGTGTATAACATAATAACAGTTGTAAGACGGTTCTATGTATAATATTATACTGTAAAGCTTTTGGAAATATGTGATATGTATCCATGTATTATATTCTTTTATTCTTTTTTCTTTCTTTCTGAAAACTCAATAAATATATTTAACAAGGAAGAAGTTACAGGAATTGGAATACCAGATGACCCGTGGTGCTTTCTATTTCATAGTACAGATAGAACAATAAAGGAGTACAGTATTGCCACATTTGCTAAATGCGGCAAAGGGAGTTATCCCAAAAAAATGGCTAGACCCAGAAAGACCCTCAATAAGGGAATATTTTAAAAGGGTCAAGTACATACAGTATATAATATGGAGTACGTATGTAGTAGGGAAGAAGACAGGACAGAAAAATTTGCTGGAATTTGGGAAAAGTGGACAGACTTTAAGAAAACCAACAAATATGTAGAAATATGTGTGAAGTAAGAAACGAGTGGGAGGTAGATGGAGACAAGGAGGAGAGGGAGGAGGAAGGGGAGTCTGGCACAGGAGGGGGAGGGAGGTGGAGGGGGAGGGAGGTGGTATAGGGGAAAATAGTAATATATGTTTTTCGTACTTGTGATTTGCTGCTATTTCCTTTTAAATCTGCAGTGCTGTCATTTTCTCAAAAATGCAATATGGCAACCTGGAGGTGTTCTTTATACAGATGGTATAGAGCAGGGGTAGGTAAGCAGCACTCCAAGCCCCTTTTGCCAGCACTCGACTCCCTCCCCATCAGCAGAGCAGCACAGGGAAGTGTCAGTGAGACACTAATAGGGCGTACACACGGTCGGACTTTGTTCGGACATTCCGACAACAAAATCCTAGGATTTTTTCCGACGGATGTTGGCTCAAACTTGTTTTGCCTACACACGGTCGCACAAAGTTGTCGGAATTTCCGATCGCCAACCACGCGGTCACATACACCACGTACAACGAGACTAGAAAAGGCCGGTTCAGAACCAAGCGCGGCACCCTTTGGGCTCCTTTTGCTAATCTCGTGTTAGTAAAAGTTTGGTGAGAGACGATTTGCGCTTTTTCACACTCGTGGCTTTCAGATCGTTTTCTGCCGTTTAGTTTGTGCTTGTGGGTTTGTATCTGCTCTTCAGTGCGTGCAGCAAGTTCCGCGTGACTTTAGGTAGTCATTGTATTCTTGTTCGTTTCTGGTTTTCAGGTCGCTCTTCACAGGCCTTGCTGTTCTTCAGTGCGTTCTGTTACTTCGTTCTGAGCAGCCGACCATTTTCTAGCCATGTTTTGTATGCGTACTCCTCGTAGAGTTCGTGCTGTGCGGGGGCTTGGTGTTGGGGTCCTGACCTTGACACAAGTCCAGTCCATGAACAGGGTGGGGAGGAGTTCATGGACCAAGAATTGGTTGCTTCAGCGTGACCAGTTCTCTCATATGCCTTTGCTCCGTGAGATCCGTGAGAATAATCCTGATGATTTCAGGAACTTTCTCAGGATGACAGACCCCGTGTTTCACCGTTTGTTGGCTTCGCTGATCCCCTATATCAGCAGGCAGGATACCTGCATGAGGCAAGCCATCACTCCGGAGCAGAGGTTGGTCGCTACCTTGCGGTATTTGGCCACAGGGAGAAGTCTGCAGGACTTGAAGTTCTCGACAGGCATCTCCCCCCAGGCTCTGGGGATCATTATCCCAGAGACCTGTTCTGCCATCATCCAGGTCCTGCAGAAGGAGTATATGAAGGTAAGATTTTTATCCTTTTATATCCCATTTTAGTGTATTTAATGTTTGATAATATATTGTATTTCTTTCCTCATTCCCTAATTACCATGATTGTAATATGCTGTGAATGTCCCCTTTTCCTCATGCATGCTGGATTTTTATGTAATTATTATTTTAGGTCCTTCATACATATTTGCCCTTCAATAACCTCCCCAGCATGGTGTCTCCTGCCCTATATTCACCTCATGTAGTCACTTAACAATGTATTTTATCAGCTCTATAGTAGTGCTTTACCCCAAACACCCCCTAAAATGTTTGGTAATGTTATTTTTGATTTAAATTCAGGCAGAGTGCCAGAGGCTTTTTTTTGTGGTGTCCCCAAATAATTTTTAGTAACCCTCCCTCCCCCCAACTGCTAAGTCAGCTGATTCCAATTCTCTATCCTCAATCATCTATCTGCTGACTTTGCCAAACCCATACACACTATACCCATCTCTTTAGTGCTCAGATGTATGGATTAATTCCCCAAAGCATGTAGTGCAAGGGCCTGCCTGTATACTTTCCAATGGTACTGTTTAAAGTTTTTGTATCCTATTATTATCTTGATAGGTAATAGCAGAATGTCCAAATGTCCTTAAATGTGTACAGTGTGTATTTATATCTTTGTATTATGACACTTACCTGTCCAGTGGGCTGCCAATAGTGTAACTAAGGAGGGGCTGTTCCAAGTAATACCCTGTATTTAGGCATTCATCTCTCTAAGAAGTGAAGAGGGTTACCTGTCCAAGAGTCCCCCCCTATAATGTTAGAAATGGCCCATGACAGGGGGGAGGGGGAATATGATAGGTGTACCTTATACTTTGGCCTTGTTAAATTCCCCTTAATAAATGCTATCTGGAGGTTGCCCCATAATGTTTGTGTCTAATCTGCTTGCCATGTTTCTGTGAAAAAATAGTAATGTTTATTGTTTTTTCCTCAACAGTTTCCTTCCACGCCACAGGAATGGCAGACTGTGGCCTCCCACTTTGCCCAGCGGTGGGACTTTCCTAACTGCGGAGGGGCAATTGATGGGAAACACGTCCACATTAGGGATAAGCTTCGAGTTCGAGTCGAACTCATGTTCGACTCGAACATTGGCTGTTCGCAAGTTCGCCGAACAGCGAACAATTTGGGGTGTTCGTGGCAAATTCGAGTGCCGCGGAACACCCTTTAAAAGTCTATGGGAGAAATCAAAAGTGCTAATTTTAAAGGCTAATATGCAAGTTATTGTCATAAAAAGTGTTTGGGGACCTGGGTCCTGCCCCAGGGGACATGGATCAATGCAAAAAAAAGTTTTAAATACGGCCGTTTTTTCAGGAGCAGTGATTTTAATAATGCTTAAAGTCAAACAATAAAAGTGTAATATCCCTTTAAATTTCATACCTGGGGGGTGTCTATAGTATGCCTGTAAAGGGGCGCATGTTTCCTGTGTTTAGAACAGTCTGACAGCAAAATGACATTTTGAAGGAAAAAACTCATTTAAAACTACCCGCGGCTATTGCATTGCTGACAATACACATAGAAGTTCATTGATAAAAACGGCATGGGAATTCCCCAAAGGGGAACCCCGAACCAAAATTAAAAAAAAAAAAATGACGTGGGAGTCCTCCTAAATTCCATACCAGGCCCTTCAGGTCTGGTATGGATATTAAGGGGAACCCCGCGCCAAAAAAAAAAAAAAAACGGCATGGGGTCCCCCCAAAAATCCATACCAGACCCTTATCCAAGCATGCAACCTGGCAGGCCGCAGGAAAAGAGGGGGGGAGTGCGCCCCCCCTCCTGAACCATACCAGGCCACATGCCCTCAACATTGGGAGGGTGCTTTGGGGTAGCCCCCCAAAACACCTTGTCCCCATGTTGATGAGGACAAGTGCCTCATCCCCACAACCATGGCCGGTGGTTGTGGGGGTCTGCGGGCGGGGGGCTTATCGGAATCTGGAAGCCCCCTTTAACAAGGGGACCCCCAGATCCCGGCCCCCCCTGTGTGAAATGGTAAGGGGGTACTTACCCCTACCATTTCACTAAAAAACTGTCAAAAATGTTAAAAATGACAAGAGACAGTTTTTGACAATTCCTTTATTTAAATGCTTCTTCTTTCTTCTATCTTCCTTCTTTTTTTTTAAATTTTGGCCGGGGTTCCCCTTAATATCCATACCAGACCTGAAGGGCCTGGTATGGAATTTAGGAGGACTCCCACGTCACACGCAATGCAATAGCCGCGGGTAGTTTTAAATGAGTTTTTTCCTTCAAAATGTCATTTTGCTGTCAGACTGTTCTAAACACAGGAAACATGCGCCCCTTTACAGGCATACTATAGACACCCCCCAGGTACGAAATTTAAAGGGATATTACACTTTTATTGTTTGACTTTAAGCATTATTAAAATCACTGCTCCTGAAAAAACGTCAGTTTTTAAAACTTTTTTTGCATTGATCCATGTCCCCTGGGGCAGGACCCAGGTCCCCAAACACTTTTTATGACAATAACTTGCATATTAGCCTTTAAAATTAGCACTTTTGATTATTCATGTTCGTGTCCCATAGACTTTAACGGTGTTTGCGTGTTCGAACGAACTTTTTTCCTGTTCGCATGTTCTGATGCGAACCGAACAGGGGGGTGTTCGGCTCATCCCTAGTCCACATCATCCCACCACCTAACTCGGGGTCGTACTTTTATAATTACAAGGGGTTTAATAGTATAGTGATGTTGGCGGTGGTGTCGGCTAATTACGACTTCTTGTATGTGGACGTGGGGAAGAATGGCCGGATGTCTGATGGTGGAGTCATCACCCAAATGGAGTTCTACAGGCGTCTCCAGAATGGCAGCTTAGACTTGCCAGCTCCACAGGACAATGTGGAAGGTCTCCCATTTGTGTTCGTTGCTGATGAAGCGTTTGCGCTGGGGGACCACCTGATGCGGCCAATCCCCTATGAGGACCCTCACCCCGGAACAGAGGGTTTTTAATTACCGGCTGGCCAGAGCCCGAAGAGTGGTGGAGAACACATTTGGAATCCTGGCCAGCCGGTTCCGACTATTTCTGACACCCATCCATATGGCGGAGTATAAACTGAACCATATAATACTTGCGTGTTGTGTTCTCCATAATTTTTAAGAAAACATTCTGCCAACTGCTGGCTCAGTTGGGCCTGAGGCCGGAATCCTACATCCAACAACACTGACGGCACTTGAAAGTGGCCGTCCTGGCTTGCCCTCCCTGAGTGCCCGTGATGTCCGGTTACGATACCTGGAGTTCTTTGCGGGTAGGGGGGCTATCAATATGCCAGACAATATGTGAAGCCTTTTTCAAAAGAAAAAAAAGAAATTCTTTGTGGACATTTACTGCTTGTGTTTGTTTTAGCTGACCCTGACATAAATGTTTTGAGTGCAGAAAATGTCGTGATTGGGTAACCTTATACAAAGCACTGTTGGCTGGTATTTCCTAAATGCAAAAACACATTTCACTACAAGTGCACTTGCAACTGCACTGAACCTGCACTTGTAGTGCAAAGTTGATTTGCCCTTAGGAAATAACCCCCATTTTTGCATAAAACAGCTATTACATCACCCCAAAAGTGTTGTAGTGTTGAGACAATAATCCACACATTCTTGAGTAAGTAACTTTTTTATACCTGCACAATCACATGTGCATTTACCAAAGGTTTTTAAAACAAACCAACATGTTTGTTGTATAACAATTTTTGCAGTAGCATTATCAAATTTCAAAATGTCCATTGCAGATAAAACAGGCCTGTGTAAAACAAACAAGAAAGCCCAAAAACTTGAACTTACAAAGTTCACATTAGGTAAAACCTGAAGGCTATATCAGACATCAGTTTTTAGGAACTGGGTTTGATATAGCATTCAGATGGGGGGAAATCACCCCTGGAAAAGCCAAATTTGGAAGATGCACACCAATTTACGAATGTCAACATGTGCTATCTGCCATCAGGGGGGATCAAGGGACATGTTTTGGGGGAGCAAGCCCTTCCTCAACGCGACTTTATAATTGAGGAAGGGGTTGCACCCCCAAAACGCGTCCATTGATCTCCCGTGATGACAAATAGCACATGTTGGCACACTGTGTGCATCCTCCAAATTTGGCTTTTCAAAACATTGGAAAAAAATTTAAAAGATTGAACCACAATACAAAAAGTGATTTTGTGGGGTTTTAAATTCGCCCCAAAACATCAAATGTTATTATTTTTTTTAATAACATCATGGATTTTTTGCTGGATGTTTTGCAGTTCGGCAATACACCCCATGATCTCCCCGATCAGGATCTGGGCACTTTCTGAAGTAAAGCGTTCTCTATCCCTCACATCACGATCACCTAAAAAGAGATAAAGAAAAAAAAAAAACAGGTCTCAAAAATCTGCCACCATCCATCTCTTTTACCTGAGCCTGTGGTCGCAGACACTCACCTGTTGTGGTGTCAATCTCCACCACGTCTTCTTCTTCCTCCTGCTCATCTTGGGTTTGGGGTATTTCACCTTTTTCCAGAGGTGGGGGGTCTCTGGTCTTCTCGGATGAGGGGTGTCCTCCGAGTCTTTTCTCCCCTATGTAAAACAAAAATGGTATAATTAGCACACAGATATTTGATGGCAGAACTAGAAAAAGGAAACATTGCTTGGAAGTGAGGTACAACTGTCTATTTTAGCCGAGTTCCAAGATGTATTTTTTTTATTGCCCTTTGTCAAGCTGCAATACTTTACCTGTTTGGTACAAGCTTCACAGATGGAGACCCCCCTATAGTATACACTGGAGCACCTGTGTGGCCCCCCTAATAAAAATTGTGTTCTTGTGTCCCACACTAGTGCTCCAGTGTCCAGATGTGAAAACAGCTGCTCAGTGTCCTCTCCTTACACAGAATCTAGTTTGCATTTCATTCTAGTAACAAACCCATCTAAGTAGGCCCTAAAAAAATGTGCGAAAATGCATATGGCCTAAACAATGGTGTTTTAGAGGCCGAAAGAAAAAAGTTTGATACGAACGAATAATGGGCCCATGAACATTAAAGTTGCCCTTTTAAACGTTACAATTAATAAAAGCATATGGAGCAGCACGAACGGAATAAAGACAGAAAGAATAGGAACACAGCACAACTACTTACTTTTTTGCAGCACTCTCCGGATCTTTCGGTACTGCTCTGGCTCTCTTAACTTCAGGTCCGACCACCGCTTCCTGAGCTGATCTTTCAATCTTCGTACCCCGAAATTCCTGTGAAGGCTTTTGATCACTTTCGCCATGATCTTGGCCTTTCGGATGTTGGGGTTGGGGTAAGGCCCATACTTCCCATCATAGTCGGACTTCCTCATGATGTCCACCATCTCCAACATCTCCCCAAAGGACATATTTGTGGCCTTAAAACGTCTCCTTCTGGATCGGGACGTGTCCGGATCCGGGCTTTCCTCCTCCTCCTCCTCCTTGTTGCTATAATTAGCACACACCTGCTCTAACTCCGCCATCATGCTCTTCACCCACTGCAACGAACGAAAAGGGGCGGGGAATAGAATAGATAGAACGTCAGGGGCGGGCGGAGTTACACGCATGCACAGTGTGTATAAAGCGTAACACGGGTGCGTATTACGTATGATCTGTGAGCGGAGGAAGGAGCATTGGACGCGCCGATCGTAAGAACGAAGGTAAGAGACAAACTTGTGCCTATACTGCTTCTAGATTGAGGCCTATATTGTAACAAGATTAGGAGAGTTTTGTCTGACATTAGGCTTTGTCTTGTGTCTTGCAGTGAACATGGATATCTTAATGAAAGACAATGACTTCATGTCAGTATTCATAGATATGCTAAGGGAGCTGCCCTGTCTGTGGGAGATTAACCACCCCCATTTCAAGAACTAAGCAAAGAGGAAGGCAGCACTGGAGCAATTGTGTGAAATTGTGAAGCAGGTGATCCCCATGGCAGACATCACTTATTTAAAGATATTAATTGGTTGCCTGAGGAGCACATATCTGAGGGAGCGCAAGAAGGTCCTGGATTCACAGAGAACCGGAACAGCAGATGACATCTATGTCCCCAGGATGTTGTACTACGACAGGCTGCACTTTCTGTCAGGCCAGACTGAACCCAGGCCATCCCTCTCAAGTCTTCCTTCCATGCTTCCTTCCCCCCCGGCTGAGGCTTCTGATGCCCAACCTGGGCCTTCCAGGCGATATGTGGAGGAGCCCAGATTGAGCCAGGTATAGCATTCCTCTAAATATTTCTGCTTGTACAATCAATGATGTTAACTAGATGTTAGTTGGGAGTACTAATTTAGGATTGTGATTGATGATGCAAAAACTAAAACCATGTCCCTTTTTCATACACAGGGAAGTCTCAGCCAGGAGGTGGCCGGGCCGAGCCGGCTGGCTGATCTGCAGGTCCCTCCACCCCCCCTGAAAAGAGAAAGTGGCAGTAGGAGGAGTACCCTAGAGGAGGCTGCTATAGGATTCTTTTGGAGGGCTACAGAGGTCCTGGGAGCACCCCACACCATGGAGGAGAACATTGCTGCCTTCATTGCATATAAAATGCAGAGGATGGAGGAGGGCCAATAAGCCATGTGTGAGGCCCTCATATTGGAGGCTCTGGAGAAAGGTATGAGGGGCCAAATTACACCTCAGACACACCTTCGCGATGGTCCTCCTCCTCCTCCTGCAGGTCCTCCTCCTCCCTCTCCTCCAGGTCCCCCCAGTCCTCCTCCAGGTCCTCCCAGTCCTCCTCCTCCTCCAGGTCCTACTCCTCCTCCTGCCACATCTCCAACTGCACAGCCACAGCCCGGAAGGAAGCGTGGAAGGAAGACGAGACAGTGATTGCCCTGGGTTCAGTCTGGTCGGCCAAAAAATGCAGCCTCTTGTGGTACCACAGCCTGGGAACATAGATGTCATCTGCTGCTATCCAGATCTCTGCGAATTCCGGACCAGACTGCCCTCCCTTAGATATGGACTTCTCAGGCCACCAATTTTGATGTTGAAGAATTGATGTCTGCCGTGGGGGTCCCAGGCTTCACTAATTTCTCTTGTTTCTCCAGTGTTGCCTTCCTCTTTGTTTGGTTCTGATTCCTTAATAAAGGAATTTTTGTTTGAATTATACTCTCCTATGTGTTTTACTTCAAAAAGGACAGTTGGTTTGTGAGGATTCAGGTACATTGCAAATATACAATGTGAAATGAACAAGGGACACCAACAACAATCTCCTTGAGATTAAATAATAAAAGACATCAATGGTGTTGGGGTAACTTGACACACAAAACACACCCAAAAATATTCTGGAGTAAAAATAAAAATAACATTGAACAAAGATCAGCCTTGGAAAAAATCCAAACATTAAAGAAAAAAAATGATGAAAATCCAAAAAAAAAAATATATAAAACTGTCAGATGTGACAACTAATAACAATATATTCAGGGAATCCCACTAAAAAAACACAAATAAAAGTTTGTGAGAAGTGTGTGTGAATATGAGCAGCAAAACTACTTCATTCTTGTCACATTATAAAGAAGAAGAGAGTGCGCTGTATTAAACCATTTTTAACATTGCAGCGTGACGAAAGTGCTGTATCCATTGCGAACGCTAAGTTTACCAGAACGAGCTGTCCCGTCTCGGAATTTCTTCTGAGAATGCGTGGCACTTTGTGCATCGGAACAGGCCACACACGGTCGGAATTGACGCGATCGGATTTTGTTGTCGGAAAATTTTATCTCCTGCTGTCCAACTTTGTGTGTCAGAAAATCCGATGGAAAATGTCCGATGGCGCCCACACACGGTCGGAATTTCCGACAACACGCTCCGATCGGACATTTTCCATCAGAAAATCCGACCGTGTGTACGGGGCATAATACATTCCAATTTCAGAATTCCCCACCTGCACTGAGGGGGAGGCACTGCGCCCCTACACATTGTAAAAGATGGGAAACATTGTTGGGTTCTCTAACTTTGCTGTAGCTGAGATTGTCAGCTTTTGTGATGGGGAGGAGATTGGGTGCAGTTCTGCTAGGGCGGTCTCTGTTTCCAGGAGGAGGAGGACTGTCATTGGCCACTGATAAAGCCAATCACAGTCCTGCTAGCCCCGTCCACCATCTAGAAGAAGATGACTCACTTGGTTGCCACTACTAATCTCAGAAAGAGGAGATTTCACTGTGATTAAGAAAACCACAATCAGGTGACAGTTTGTGGAATTACTGTTGAGCTTCTGGGAACTTTGTTGAAATTATTCTTAACCTTTGCATCACTACTGAACCCCGGCACGCTGTGTCACTTTAAGCTACAGCCAGTATTCAGCACAATGAAAATAAAACCCAACTTTTGCTGTGCTGCACTTTTTCTCAGCTGCGGGGGGCCCATCTTATGATCCTGCACACAGGCCCACTGCTTTCAGAAAATACCCCTGACCTGAGCTCATCATTGCGCATCCTATCCATATGCTTGTATGTGACATCACATACATCCCATACATCCCAATGGGATGTATGGGATGATCCCATACATCCCATACATGCACATGGGCTGGATGCAAGAGTTGGATC
The DNA here is from genome assembly GCF_042186555.1 of Aquarana catesbeiana. Taxonomy (NCBI): domain Eukaryota; kingdom Metazoa; phylum Chordata; class Amphibia; order Anura; family Ranidae; genus Aquarana; species Aquarana catesbeiana. The sequence continues at coordinate 210,247,935 of NC_133336.1, forward strand.
AGCAGGATGAGTGTGTCAGGACAGGTAGATGTGTCTCATGTCTGCTTCCTTTCACCACTCTGCATATCACACATGTCATAGAAGAGAAAAGGGTACAGCAGTGGAGCAGATGAGAAGTAGGGTACAGCAGTGGGGAAAATGAGCATAAGGGGTTCAGAGGTGGGACAGAAGAGTAGGAGGGTACATCGGTGGGGCAGGTGTGCAGGAGGTACAGTGGTGGAAGAGATGCTAAGGGGCTTCAGCAATGGGACAGAAAAGCAGGGGGCTACAGTGATGGGACAGATGAGCAGGGGGGCTCAGTGTTGAGCCAAATGCGAAGGGGGTTCATTGGTGGGACAAAAAAGCAGGAGGGTAAAACAGTGGGGCAGATGTGAAAGTAGGTGAATTGGTGGGACAGATGAGAAGGTGATTCAGTAGTGAGACAGAAGAGCATTGGGATATGTCGGTGGAGCAGATGTGCAGGGAGGTACAGTGGTGGGGCAGATGAGAAAAGGGTACTTTGATGAGGTAGATGAGCAGCGGGGTAACAGTGGTGGGACAGAAGAGCAAGGGGGTACAGTGGTGGGGCAGATGTGCAGGAGGTACAGTAGTGGGAAGGATGAGAAGGGGGTTCAGCGGTGGGACAGAAAAGCGGGGGGTACAGTGATGGGGCAGATAAGAAGGGGGTTCAGCGGTGGGAAAGATGAGCAGGGGGGGTTCAGTGTTGGGGTAGATGAGAAGGTGGTTCAGCGGTGGGACAGAAGAGCTGGGGGTAGATCAGTGGGGCAGATGTGAAAGGAGGTGTATTGGTGGGACAGGTGAGCAGGGGGTTACAGTGGTTGGGCAGAAGAGCAGGGGGTACAGAGGTTGGGCAGATGTACAGGGGGCACAGTGGTGGGGCAGAGGAGAAAGGAGGTACATTCTGGGACAGATGAGCAGGGGGAACAGAGGTGGGACAGATATGCAGTAGGTACAGTGTTGGGGCAGATGAGAAAGGGGGTTGCAGTGGTGGGGCAGATGAGCACATAAGTTCAGTGTTAGGACAGATGAGAAGATGGCTCAGCGGTGAGACAGAAGAGTATGGGGTACAGCGGTGGAGCAGATGTGCAGGGAGGTACAGTGGTGGGGCAGATGAGCAGGGGGTTACAGTGGTGGGACAGAAGAGCAGGGTGGTATGTGGGGCAGATGTACAGGGGGCTACAATGGTGGGACAGGTGAGCAGGTGGGTAAAGCAGTGGGGCAGATGTAAAAGGAGGTGCATTGGTGGGACAGATGAGCAGGGGGAACAGAGGTGGGAGAGATGTGTTGGAGGTACACTGATGGGGCAGATGAGAAAGGGGGTTACAGTGGTAGGACAGATGTGCAGGGGGTTACAGTGGTAGGACAGATGTGCAGGGGGTTACAGTGGTGGGGCAGATGTTCAGGGGGTTACAGTGGTGGGGCAGATGTTCAGGGGGTTACAGTGGTGGGGCATATGTTCAGGGGGTTACTGTGGTGGGTCAGATTTGCAGGGGGGACAGTGATCTGAGGTGTGAAGGTGCAAGAACTGGAGCTGATCTGAGGTGTGAGTGCAGGATGTTAACTTCTCACTACTATTCAAGTCATTTACAGCATTTACTTTATAAAAAATCATTTTTGTGATTGAGTGTGTGAAGTTGGCACTCTCAATTTCTTTGAAAATATTTTTCGGCACATTGTGCTCAAAAGGTTGCCTACCCCTGGTATAGAGAGATGGTGTACACAGATGGTGTACAGAACGCCCCCTGAAAATGTCATGTCCTGCTTGTGTGATTGGCTCACTAATTTTCCCAGAAGTCTGCACTAAGATACAAGTCAGATTTGGGCATCCCCGCAACAAAAATGTCATTTTTGGTGAGACACTGTCAAAGGGAAATCACGTCTAAAGAGATGCAGACCCTGCCACTTTCCTTATTAGAGCCCTGCAAGTGCAGCAGCTAATTGATAACTATAAAATCACTCCCATTCACATTCACTCTGCACATGGACAAACAGCAATTTCTTCAGAATAACAAAAGCTATGAATCTGCAACAAAGTTTGTTACAATCCCTGCAATGTGCATAGATCAACCAGAGTGGAGGGTTTTTTCAAAGGGTCGAATGAAGGATCCAGGGAAGGCTCCAAAATCGCAGCTGTATCAAAATCAATGGATGACCAGGGAGGAGAGGTGAGGGTTAGAAAAACACTGATCCATCAAAGTGTATAGGAATGCTTCTTATCTATGCTGATGTGACTTTTGTGAGATAACATAAAAGGCTATGGGGCTGAATTCACACTGAAGTCCACCAGGAACCTTTTCCAAAATTGCACTGTGCTGAGATGATTAGAGGGACATCATTGAATATAATGTGATTTCCCTTGTCATACAATTTGTGAACCCAGGTTTGAGAACTTCTAAAGTAGCATTGAAGTTGCATCAAAGTCACATAAAACGTGCAAGCAAGTAGCACTGCATAGTCACACTGGAAATTGTATTTGGATAGTGGGAAGTGATATGGGGAAAACACAACACAAACGTGGCAAAAACACATCATGTGTTATGTTAAATGTAACAATACAGGAAAACCACTGCAAAAATGCAGCAAAAACTCATATGCATTTTTTGTATGTTTTTGATACAGAGAAGTGTGAAAGTAACCTAAAGCACACTGGTTTATTCACATATATTCATTCACACCCACTTTATAACATGCACTGAACACACCCTGATCGGTTTTCTATCAATCAAAAGGTAAAAACCAACTTCATTCATCTCTTCTATCTGGGTAAGATTCAGAATTTCAGAAATGTATTTCTCTTTTGGTTACAACGACCTACCACATGTTACCTCCAGAGGGCGTTGTAGGCCCAAATTACAGTACATAGCTGTCAGCATTAGATGGAGAGGGTTGTTGGTGGTATTCCCACCCTTTAACCTTCCTTTGCTGTATCCAAAAATAAAAAAAATAAAAGGCTTTGCCTTTAGTTCTACTTTGAAGTGGATGTAAACCCCATTCCTAAAAATTGACCTGGTCACATATATCTGTAGTGTTTACTTATCTCTCTTCAAAGCCCCATGTCCAGTGTCTTTCTGCTGCTTCGTTCCTCTGTTATCAGCATGATAACTTCTGACAAGCTCTTTGACACAGGAGATAAAAGCAGCTGAAAATTTGTGTCGGGGTGAGTGCTATAAATAGATTAGCAGAGAGCTTGCCTATTCACAGAACAGCTCTGCATGTTTATTCCTTCCTCTGCCTATGTGAAGGGGGGTGTGTGCCTTTCCTCCAATCATCTCACACACAGTGTATGCCCAGACTCCACACCCAGTGCTGGAACAGGAAGAAAACAATCTAACACGACGTTCACTTTCTAAACAGTGTATAAAGCTGGAGACAGCAGATATACATGTACAACGTATGTAGGAGGATTCTACATTCTACATTGTTTCATCTCTGTGTATCATCTGAGGCTGTTCACTTCACTGGGTATATGTGAGGATTTACATTCACTTTAAGTCTTATCTGATGTATTCAGATAAATAGATGTGTACAGTCTGCATATAACAGGAAACAAATCACACCGATAATTAGTCATTTCTCTGGAAAAACACCTGAAAATATCAATTTATTATAGCAATGTGATTTATTCAGATTAAATATTTACCTCAAACTCTTGATATTGTGTAGAGCCGGTATAAGTTTCCTCAATCCTTCACTCCGAATATTACATGAATATAGATTTACTTTTGTCTCTCTGCAGGATTGAAGGATAAAAGACAGCACAGAGCAGTCCAGAGGGCTGAGGGGGACACCAGAAAAGTCAACTTTGTATGAAACAATACATTGTGCCATCAGAGCCTTATTCCTGCTCTCATAGACATAGTAGAATACATTAAGAAGCTTTCTCTTGTCAGATCTTTGTTCTGGTATTTTCTTCTGGATCCAGGTGATGACATGTCTGGCAGCCTGAGTAGACAATTTTCCCACATGAGACTTTAACATGGATCTAGTAGAAGAGTCTGAGAGACCACAGAGGAAACGGAGGAATATTTCAGCACGGCCGTCTTTGTAAGATTCAGCCTTATCAAGTGTTTTCTGTAATCTTTCAGGATTATTGTTCATAAAGTGGACTAAAGCAGCAAAAAACTCCTGAAGAGTGAGATGTAAGAAGGTGTAATCCACATTGGGAGACTGACCAGATTCCATCATGAAAGATGAAAATACATGATTATCATTTCTCACACGGAATGACTTCAGATGACGATCAACAAATACAATCATGTGATTCATGACTCCATGTTCTGCCATCCACCCAATAGAGGTCAGCAGTTCCCGGGCAGTGTGACCACCATCTTTATTCTGGCTGTGATTGGCCAGAATGTTGGAGACAAAAGTCACAAAGAGTTGTGTCACGGTTTTGGGTAATGATCTCATCAGCTGATCAGTGATTGTTGGTTGGGATCTGAAGCACATTGATAACACTGTACAGATGATCCAGCAGTATGATGGGATATAACAGAAAGTGTACAGCATGTCATTCTCCTCCACATAATGAAAAGCCTTCTCTGATAATTCCTTATTTCCAAAGAAATTATTGAAGAAGATCCGTCTGTCTTCATGGAGAAATCCCATGATCTCAGCTATTCTCTGGAAAACACTGGTATCCACTGATGTCACTCTGGTGGGACGGCTGGTTATCAGTACAGAGCAACCCTTAAGAAGACTTTGCCTCACCAAACTGACCACAATCTCACCAAAATGTGATCTCTGTTTTGAATTGGACAGTTTACTTGATGTGAAATCCATTTGGTGAATACTTTCATCTAATCCATCAAATATAAACAGAAGTCTCTCTGGATCTTGTAAAATATCTCCAATCTGACTCTCCAGATATGGATATTGATGAAGAATCATCTCCTCCAAGCTGACCTCTCCCAGTCTATTAAGGTCCCGGAATCTGAAGAAGAAGAGAAAGGCAAACCTCTGGTAGTGTTTTCCGATCACCCAGTCATAGACAAACTTCTGCATCAGTGTGGTCTTCCCTATTCCTGGCACTCCGCTCACCATTACTGCATGTGGTACACATTGTGACTGGGGGTTCCATCGGAACAGCTTGTTGGGGGAAATGTGTTCCAGTGTAGTTTGTGTTTCCTTCAAGCATTTCTCATGTTTTACCCCAGTCTGTATTATCTCATTCTGGGGACGCTTCCTGAACTGATCGGTGGAGACTACAATCAGATTCACATAACGATCATTGATGAGGAATCTTTGTGGTTCCAGGGTAGTTCCTGGGGGTCTTTGCTCCACCAGAGTCTCAGTCTTCTCCATTAGATATTGTTTGTGCTTTTCCTGAATATCTGGAAATATAATGGAAATATTTTATGGATCAGGAGAAGTCAAGAATGTTGGTATCATTTTCTTCTGTATTGATCATAATATTAGTATGATTTTATCATTACTACATTTTCATGTGAAATGATTACAATACAGATCACTTTGTGTGGTCATCCATATTACTGGAGAACAGAGATTTATTTTCTCAGCAATATATAAACACTTTTTATTCTTATAAAGACATGACAAGTACAGAAAAATACCGGATATACTTGTCCCCTAAATACCTCTTATGACAGAGAACACACAGCCCTAGACAGTTCAGGTTTTCTATACTCTATTACCTGAAAACCATGAAAGAAAGGAAATGGAGCTCACAGTGATAAATAAATATATTGATTTGGTTACAGATATAAAATGATGTCTTCAGTGGAAAAACATAATAATAGATTTCCAAAATCAGTAACAAAAAACAATACAAAGCAATATAGAAAGTCCAATGTGACAGTTCCCAACACCAAATAAGAGCTTCAATATAGAGATATCTTCTAGTTCTTCTCACCACTGGTGCTCAAAGGATAGAGGGCAGTTTTCATGGGGGCAATTTGATGGGGCAGTTTTGATGGGTCAATTTGATGAGGGCAGTATGATGGGGCAATTTTGATGGAGCAGTTTTGATGAGGCAGTTTTGATGGTGGCAATACGACAGGGCAGTTTTGATGGCGGCAGTTTTGATGGGGCAATTCCACTGGAGGCAATTCTGATGGGGCAGTTTTGATGTGGGCAGTTTTGATGGGGGGCAGTTTTGATGGTGGCAATATGACAGGACAGTTTTGATGGGACAATATGTTGGGGCAATTTTGATGGGGGAAGTTTTGACAGGGCAGTTTTGATGGTGGCAATATGATGGGGCAGTATGATGGGGCAATTTTATGGGGGAATTTTGATGGTGGCAGTATGATGAGACAAGATGATGGGGCAATTTTGATTGGGGCAATTTTGATACAAGCAATATGATGGGGCAGTTTTGATAGGGCAGTTTTGATAGGGCAGATTTTATGGGGCAGTATGATAGGGGCAGTTTTGATGTGGCAATTTTGATGGGGCAATATGATGGGGCAGTATGATGGGGGCAATTTTGATGGTGGCAGTATGACGGGGCATTTTGATAGTGGCAATTTGATGGGGGCAGTTTTTTTTTTTTTTTTTTTTAATTTTTTATTTAAAGATATGACACAGATACAAATATAACGGTAGCTTCGCATTGCATTTAAACTGTAATGAACTCGTCAAGTATAACAGTCAGAAACTTAACAGTTACATGTGAGTGAAGGTCATTATTCAGTTAGACTGAGATACCACTCGTCGAAGTCTAATATAATGTAAACTTAAACATCTGTGCCCATCACTTTTTATGTCTTTTTTTATAGAGAGAGAAATAGTAAGGTTAGACTGAGGGGAGAGAAAAAGAAAGAGATAAAAGAAAAATAATTGAAAATTAAACAACATTCCTGGGAGGGGGGGGGAGGAGGTGAGGGGTGTTTGCCCCCGGGGAGCCAAATTCGGTAATGCTGAACTGTCAATAGGAATCCTAGACGATGGATCCTGACAGGTATCCTGACAGGTATTGGTGGAATTCGTCGGAGAAGCGAAAAAGGTTCCAATGAAACCATCTGGACCTATGTTCCTCCGACTTGTCCCGCAACGCAGAGGTCAGATCCTCCATCTGCTCAATGTCCCCCACCCTCGCGAACCATTGGGCCACGGTTGACGCAGACTGTTGCTTCCAAAGAGGTGGAATGCTAGCCCGGGCCGCGTTAAGGAGATACTTGAGGAGGGATTTGTGGTAACGTTTCTTTGACAGGGGAGTAAGGTTAAGAAGAACCGCAGCTGGATTATCCTGAAGGGAGATATCCGTGAGTTTCTGTACGAGCTTAAGCACCGGCTGCCAAAAAGTTTTCAGTACAGGGCAGTCCCAGAAAATATGTAATAGAGTGCCTGGATGTAGGTTGCAGCGCCAGCAGCGGTCAGATTGTAAAGGAAATATCTTAGCTAGCACTGAAGGGGTCCTGTACCAGCGCGTCACTATTTTATATGCGGTCTCTTGGTATTTGCTGCACATAGAGGATTTCTGAGCGAAAAAGAGTATGCGTTCTTTTTGGGGTTCTGTGAAGGTGACTTGTAAGTCTCTCTCCCATTTTGCTAAGAATGGGGGATCCACTGTGGCGTGAAGGTCCAAGAGGTATTTGTAGGAGGCTGATAAGGATCTCCGAATCGGTCCCTCACCCAAGCAGAGCTCCTCAAAAAAATGGAGCTCTCTGACAAAGTGGTTTGGTTTGGGCAGTGAGCCAAGAAAGTGGAATAGTTGGTTTATCCTCCAGTGGTCCAACCGAAGTGGGGCCTGACCTGAGAGCAGGCTCTCTGTAGCTGGCCAACCGGAGGACCGCAGAAGCGTAGAGGCCCTCATGAGTCCCTGTGGGGCTTGCGATCGAAAGGATGGGTCAGTGAGGCCAGGTAGAAAATCCGGATGACCAATAAGTGGCGTCAGTGGAGATGGAAAGTTTCTTAATGAGGCTAATCGGAAAAACCTCTTCAGTTCCGTAAGAGTTGGTCCAATCAGTGGGTGAGTGGTCAAGTGGGTGGCAGAAGTTTTCCCAGCCCAAGGTAGTCCCGCCAGAGGGGCTCCGGCTGCCTCCTGCTCCAGCGAAACCCAGAGCTTCAAATCACTGTGACGGCACCAGTCTACCACTCTGGTCATATGTGCCGCGGTATAGTATAGAGCTGGATCTGGGAATCCGAGACCGCCTCTAGTCTTTGGTCTTAATAGGAGTGTTCTGCCGAGACGTGGGTGTTTTCCACGCCAGATGAATCTGATGAATAATGAGCGAACGGCGTGAAAAAATGTTTGAGGTATCTTAACGGGCAGCGCCTGCAATAAGTACAAGAGTCTGGGCATTGCATTCATTTTAAGTATATTGCAGCGGCCGAACCAGGAAAGGGCCAGAGAGTTCCACCTCTCAAGATCAGCAGCGAGCGTAGATAGAAAAGGCTGAAAGTTGAGGGTGGCGATGTCTTGTAATTTTGCAGAGATTTTTGTTCCTAGATATTGTATTGAGCGGGCAGCCCATTTGAATGGAAAGAAGGGACGTAAGTTAGAAATGGTAGAATCTGACAAGGATACATTTAAGGCCTCTGATTTTTGTAAGTTGACCTTAAAATTAGATAGAGTGCCATAACGTTTTAGCTCCTGTAACAAGGAGGGTAGAGAGGTGAGGGGCTTGGTAATGTAGAACAAAAGGTCATCGGCATAAGCCGCAACTTTGTGTTGGCATTGATCCGATTGGATGCCTTTTATGGACTGATTACTTCTGATATGGCGTAGAAAAGGTTCCAGGGAGAGGACGAACAGCATTGGAGACAGGGGGCAGCCCTGTCTGGTGCCGTTCGAGATAGAGAAAGGGCTGGAGTCAAAGCCGTTTACCCGGACAGTCGCTGTGGGATTCTCATATATGGCCGAAATCCATGACAGGATGGAATCTGGCATACCCACAAATTTAAGTGTCTCCCGAAGGAAGGACCAGTCCACCCTGTCAAAAGCCTTCTCGGCATCTGTGGAAAGGAGCAGTAGGGGTATTCGGGAACGTTTCGCTTTTTCTATGATGTTCAGTGTCCGGGTGGTGTTGTCCCTGGCCTCTCTAGTTTGAATAAAACCGACTTGGTCTATTCCGACCAGACGTGGTAATAAGGCATTCATCCGGGAGGCCAGGATTTTAGTGAAAAGCTTCATATGATGGGGGCAGTTTTGATGATGGGGCAGTTTTGATAATGGGGCAGTATGATGGGGCAGTTTTGATGGGGCAATTTTGATAGGGCAGTTTTGATGGGGCAGTAGGATGGGGGCAATTTGATGGGGCAGTTTTGATGGGAGCAATATGATGGGGCAGTGTGTTTGGGCAATTTGATGGGGGCAATATGATGGGGTAGTTTTGATGGGGCAATTTTGATGGTGGCCGTATGATGGAGGAGTTTTGATGGGGTAGTTTTGACGGGGGCAGTATGATGGGGCAATTTGATGGGGGCAATTTGATGGGGCAGTTTTTATGGGGGGAATTTTGATGGGGGCAATATGATGGGGCAGTTTTGATGGGGCAATTTGATGGGGCAATTTTAATAGAGGCATTTTGATAGGGGCAGTATGATGGGGCAGTTTTGATGGGGCAATTTTGATGGTGGCAGTATTATGGTGCACTTTGTTGGGGCAAATTGATGGGGACAGTTTTAATGATGAGCAGTTTTGATGGGGCATTTTTGATGGGGGCAGTATGATGGGACAATTTTGATGGGGCAGTATGAGATGGCAGTATGATGGGGCAATATGATGGGGCAATTTGATGGGTCAATTTTGACGGGGCAATGTTGATGGTGGCAGTTTTGATGGTGCAATTTTGATGAGGGCATTTTGATGGGGCAGTTTTGATGGGGCAGTATGATGGGGCTTTGATGGGGCAGTATGATGGGGCAATTTTGATGGTGACATCATGATGGGGCAATTTTGATGGTGACAGCATGATGGGGCAAGTTTGATGGGGGCAGTTTTGATGGGGCCAGATTTGATGGGGCAATTTTGATGGGGCAGTATGATGGGGGCAATTTTCATGGGGCAGTATGATAGGGCAGTTTTGATGGAAGCAGTATGATGGGGTAGTTTTGATGGGGCAGTATGATAGGGCAATTTTGATGGTGGCAGTATGATGGGGGCATTTTGATGGGGGCAGTGTGATGGGGCAATTTTGATGGTGGCAGTATGATGGGGCAATTTTGATGGGGCAGTATGAAGGGGCAAGTATGATGGGGCAATTTTGATGGTGGAAGTATGATGGGGCAATTTGATTGGGGAAATTTGATGGGTCAATTTCAATGGGGCAATTTTGATGGTGCAATTTTGATGGGGCAATTTTGATGGGGCAGTTTTGACGGGGGAGTTTTGATAGAGCAGTATGATGGGGCAATTTTTTATGCTAGCAGTATGATGGGGCAATTTGATTTGGGCAATTTGATGGGGGCAGTTTTGATGATGGGGCAGTTTTGATGGAGGCAGCATGATGGGGCAATTTTGATGGGGGCAGTATGATGGGGACAATTTTGATGGTGGCAGTATGATAGGGCAATTTGATAGGGTCAGTTTTGATGATGGGGCAGTATGATGGGACAGTTTTGATGGGGCAATTTTGATGGGGGCAGTTTTGATTGGGCAATTTTGATGGAGCAGTATGATGGGGCAATTTTGATGGGGCAGTATGATGGGGCAATTTGATGGGGCAGTTTTGATGGGAGCAAAATGATGGGGCAGTTTTGATGGGACAGTGTGATGGGGCAATTTGCTGGGGGCAATATGATGAGGCAGTGCGATGGGGGCAATTTGATGGGGCAGTATGATGGGGCAATTTTGATGGTGGCTGTATGATGGGGCAGTTTTGATGGGGGTAGTTTTGATGCGGGCAGTTAGATGGGGCAATTTGATGGGGGCAATTTGATGGGGCAGTGTTGATGGGGGCAGCGTTGATGGGGGCAGCTTTGATGGGGCAGTATGATGGGGGCAATTTAATGGGGCAGTATGATGGGGCAATTTTAAAGGAGGCATTTTGATGGGGCAGTTTTGATGAGGGCAGTATGATGGGGCAGTCTTGATGGGGCAATTTTGATGGGGCAGTGTGATGGGGCAATTTTGATGGGGCAGTATGATAGGGCAATTTTGATGGTGGCAGTATTATGGGGCCATTTGTTGGGGGCAAATTGATGGGGACAGTTTTGATGATGGGGCAGTTTTGATGGGGCATTTTTGATGGGGGCAGTATGATGGGGCAATTTTGATGGGGCAGTATGATGGGGCAGTATGAGGGGGCAGTATGAGGGGGCAGTATGAGGGGGCAATTTGATGGGTCAGTTTCGATGGGGCAATGTCAATGGGGCAATGTTGATGGTGGCAGTTTTGATGGTGCAATTTTGATGAGGGCATTTTGATGGGGCAATTCTGATTGGGCAGTTTTGATGGGGCACTTTTGATAGGGCACCTTTGATGGGGCACTTTTGATGGGGCACTTTTGATGGGGACAGTTTTGATAGGGCAGTATGATGGGGCAGTATGATGGGGCAATTTGATGGAGCAGTTTTGATGGAGCAGTATGATGGAGCAGTATGATGGAGCACTATGATGGGGCAATTTTGATGGGGCAGTATGATGGGGCAATTTGATGGGAGCAAAATGATGGGGTAGTTTTGATGGGACAGTGTGATGGGGTAATTTGCTGGGGGCAATATGATGAGGCAGTGCGATGGGGGCAATTTGATGGGGCAGTATGATGGGGCAATTTTGATGGTGGCCGTATGATGGGGCAGTTTTGATGAGGGTAGTTTTGATGCGGGCAGTTAGATGGGGCAATTTGATGGGGGCAATTTGATGGGGCAGTGTTGATGGGGGCAGCTTTGATGGGGGCAGTTTTGATGGGGCAGTATGATGGGGGCAATTTAATGGGGCAGTATGATGGGGCAATTTTAATGGAGGCGTTTTGATGGGGCAGTTTTGATGAGGGCAGTATGATGGGGCAATTTTGATGGAGCAGTGTGATGGGGCAGTATGATGGGGCAATTTTGATGGGGCAGTATTATGGGGCAATTTTGATGGTGGCAGTATTATGGGGCCATTTGTTGGGGGCAAATTGATGGGGACAGTTTTGATGACGGGGCAGTTTTGATGGGGCATTTTTGATGGGGGCAGTATGATGGGGCAATATGAGGGGGCAGGATGATGGGGCAATTTGATGGGTCAATTTCGATGGGGCAATGTTGATGGTGGCAGTTTTGATGGTGCAATTTTGATGAGGGCATTTTGATGGGGCAATTCTGATTGGGCACTTTTGATGGGGCACTTTTGATGGTGACAGTTTTGATAGAGCAGTATGATGGGGCAGTATGATGGGGCAATTTGATGGGGGCAATTTGATGGAGCAGTTTTGATAGAGCAGTATGATGGAGCAATTTGATGGAGCAGTATGATGGGGCAATTTTGATTGGGCAGTATGATGGGGGCAATTTGATGGGGCAGTTTTGATGGGAGCAAAATGATGGGGCAGTTTTGATGGGACAGTGTGATGGGGCAATTTGCTGGGGGCAATATGATGAGGCAGTGCGATGGGGGCAATTTGATGGGGCAGTATGATGGGGCAATTTTGATGGTGGCCGTATGATGGGGCAGTTTTGATGGGGGTAGTTTTGATGCGGGCAGTTAGATGGGGCAATTTGATGGGGGCAATTTGATGGGGCAGTGTTGATGGGGGCAGCTTTGATGGGGGCAGTTTTGATGGGGCAGTATGATGGGGGCAATTTAATGGGGCAGTATGATGGGGCAATTTTAATGGAGGCGTTTTGATGGGGCAGTTTTGATGAGGGCAGTATGATGGGGCAGTCTTGATGGGGCAATTTTGATGGGGCAATTTTGATGGGGCAGTATGATGGGGCAATTTTGATGGTGGCAGTATTATGGGGCCATTTGTTGGGGGCAAATTGATGGGGACAGTTTTAATGATGGGGCAGTTTTGATGGAGCATTTTTGATGGGGGCAGTATGATGGGGCAATTTTGATGGGGCAGTATGATGGGGCAGTATGAGGGGGCAGTATGAGGGGGCAGTATGATGGGGCAATTTGATGGGTCAATTTCGATGGGGCAATGTTGATGGTGGCAGTTTTGATGGTGCAATTTTGATGAGGGCATTTTGATGGGGCAATTCTGATTGGGCAGTTTTGATGGGGCACTTTTGATGGGGCACCTTTGATGGTTCAATTTGGATGGGGGCATTTTGATGGGGACAGTTTTGATAGGGCAGTATGATGGGGCAGTATGATGGGGCAATTTGATGGGGGCAATTTGATGGGGGCAATTTGATGGAGCAGTTTTGATGGAGCAGTATGATGGGGCAATTTGATGGAGCAGTATGATGGGGCAATTTTGATGGGGCAGTATGATGGGGGCAATTTTGATGGGGCAGTATGATGGGGGCAATTCGATGGGTCAATTTCGATGGGGCAATGTTGATGGTGGCAGTTTTGATGGTGCAATTTTGATGAGGGCATTTTGATGGGGCAATTCTGATTGGGCAGTTTTGATTGGGGCACTTTTGATAGGGCACCCTTGATGGGGCACTTTTGATGGGGCACTTTTGATGGTGACAGTTTTGATAGGGCAGTATGATGGGGCAGTATGATGGGGCAATTTGATGGGGGCAATTTGATGGAGCAGTTTTGATGGAGCAGTATGATGGAGCAGTATGATGGGGCAATTTGATGGAGCAGTATGATAGGGCAATTTTGATGGGGCAGTATGATGGGGGCAATTTGATGGGGCAGTTTTGATGGGAGCAAAATGATGGGGCAGTTTTGATGGGACAGTGTGATGGGGCAATTTGCTGGGGGCAATATGATGAGGCAGTGCGATGGGGGCAATTTGATGGGGCAGTATGATGGGGCAATTTTGATGGTGGCCGTATGATGGGGCAGTTTTGATGGGGGTAGTTTTGATGCGGGCAGTTAGATGGGGCAATTTGATGGGGGCAATTTGATGGGGCAGTGTTGATGGGGCAGCTTTGATGGGGGCAGTTTTGATGGGGCAGTATGATGGGGGCAATTTAATGGGGCAGTATGATGGGGCAATTTTAATGGAGGCGTTTTGATGGGGCAGTTTTGATGAGGGCAGTATGATGGGGCAGTCTTGATGGGGCAATTTTGATGGGGCAGTGTGATGGGGCAGTATGATGGGGCAATTTTGATGGGGCAGTATGATGGGGCAGTATGATGGGGCAGTATGATGGGGCAATTTTGATGGTGGCAGTATTATGGGGCCATTTGTTGGGGAAAATTGATGGGGACAGTTTTGATGATGGGGCATTTTTGATGGGGGCAGTATGATGGGGCAATTTTGATGGGGCAGTATGAGGGGGCAGTATGATGGGGCCATTTGATGGGTCAATTTCGATGGGGCAATGTTGATGGTGGCAGTTTTGATGGTGCAATTTTGATGAGGGCGTTTTGATGGGGCAATTCTGATTGGGCAGTTTTGATTGGGCACTTTTGATGGGGCACTTTTGATGGGGCACTTTTGATGGGGACAGTTTTGATAGGGCAGTATGATGGGGCAGTATGATGGAGCAGTTTTGATAGAGCAGTATGATGGGGCAATTTTGATGGGGACAGCATGATGGGGCAATTTTGATGGGGCAGTATGATGGGGCAATTTTGATGGGGCAGTTTTGATGGGGGCAGTTTCGATGGGGGCAGTATGATGGGGAAATTTGATGGGGCAATTTTGATGGGGCAGTTTTGATGGGGCAGTATGATGGGGCAATTTTGATGGTGGCAGTATTATTGGGGCAATTTTGATGGGGCAATTTTGATGGGGGCAGTATGATGGGGCAATTTGATGGGGGAAATTTGATGGGGCAATTTCAGTGGGGCAATTTTGATGGTTCAATTTGGATGGGGGCATTTTGATGGAGCAATTTTGATGGGGCAGTTTTGATGGGGGAAGTTTTGATAATGGTGCAGTTTTGATGGTGGCAGCATGATGGGGCAGTTTTGATGGGGGCAGTATGATGGGGACAAATTTGATGGTGGCAGTGTGATGGGGCAATTTTGATGGGGCAGTATGATGGGGCAATTTGATGGGGCAGTTTTGATGGGAGCAAAATGATGGGGCAGTTTTGATGGGGGCAATATGATGAGGCAGTGCGATGGGGGCAATTTGATGGGGCAGTATGATGGGGCAATTTTGATGGTGGCCGTATGATGGGGCAGTTTTGATGAGGGTAGTTTTGATGCGGGCAGTTAGATGGGGCAATTTGATGGGGGCAGCTTTGATGGGGCAGTTTTGATGATGGGGCAATTTTGATGGGGCAGTATGAGGGGGCAGTATGATGGGGCAATTTGATGGGTCAATTTCGATGGGGCAATGTTGATGGTGGCAGTTTTGATGGTGCAATTTTGATGAGGGCATTTTGATGGGGCAATTCTGATTGGGCAGTTTTGATGGGGCACTTTTGATAGGGCACCCTTGATGGCGCACTTTTGATGGGGCACTTTTGATGGTGACAGTTTTGATAGGGCAGTATGATGGGGCAGTATGATGGGGCAATTTGATGGGGGCAATTTGATGGAGCAGTTTTGATGGAGCAGTATGATGGGGCAATTTGATGGAGCAGTATGATGGGGCAATTTTGATGGGGCAGTATGATGGGGCAGTTTTGATGAGGGTAGTTTTGATGCGGGCAGTTAAATGGGGCAATTTGATGGGGGCAGTTTTGATGATGGGGCAGTTTTGATGGGGCATTTTTGATGGGGGCAGTATGATGGGGCAATTTTGATGGGGCAGTATGATGGGGCAATTTGATGGGTCAATTTCGATGGGGCAATGTTGATGGTGGCAATTTTGATGGTGGCAGTTTTGATGGTGGCAGTTTTGATGAGGGCATTTTGATGGGGCAATTCTGATTGGGCAGTTTTGATGGGGCACTTTTGATAGGGCACCCTTGATGGGGCACTTTTGATGGGGCACTTTTGATGGTGACAGTTTTGATAGGGCAGTATGATGGGGCAGTATGATGGGGCAATTTGATGGGGGCAATTTGATGGAGCAGTATGATGGAGCAGTATGATGGGGCAATTTGATGGAGCAGTATGATGGGGCAATTTTGATGGGGCAGTATGATGGGGCAATTTGATGGGGCAGTTTTGATGGGAGCAAAATGATGGGGCAGTTTTGATGGGACAGTGTGATGGGGCAATTTGCTGGGGGCAATATGATGAGGCAGTGCGATGGGGGCAATTTGATGGGGCAGTATGATGGGGCAATTTTGATGTTGGCCGTATGGTGGGGCAGTTTTGATGAGGGTAGTTTTGATGCGGGCAGTTAGATGGGGCAATTTGATGGGGGCAGCTTTGATGGGGGCAGTTTTGATAGGGCAGTATGATGGGGCAATTTTAATGGAGGCGTTTTGATGGGGCAGTTTTGATGAGGGCAGTATGATGGGGCAGTCTTGATGGGGCAATTTTGATGGGGCAGTGTGATGGGGCAATTTTGATGGGGCAGTCTTGATGGGGCAATTTTGATGGTGGCAGTATTATGGGGCCATTTGTTGGGGCAAATTGATGGGGACAGTTTTGATGATGGGGCAGTTTTGATGGGGCATTTTTGATGGGGGCAGTATGATGGGGCAATTTTGATGGGGCAGTATGAGGGGGCAGTATGATGGGGCAATTTGATGGGTCAATTTCGATGGGGCAATGTTGATGGTGGCAGTTTTAATGGTGCAATTTTGATGAGGGCATTTTGATGGGGCAATTCTGATTGGGCAGTTTTGATGGGGCACTTTTGATAGGGCACCCTTGATGGGGCACTTTTGATGGGGCACTTTTGATGGTGACAGTTTTGATAGGGCAGTATGATGGGGCAATTTGATGGGGGCAATTTGATGGAGCAGTTTTGATGGAGCAGTATGATGGAGCAGTATGATGGGGCAATTTTGATGGGGCAGTATGATGGGACAGTTTTGATGGGGCAGTATGATGGGGCAATTTTGATGGTGGCAGTTTTGATGGGGCAGTATGATGGGGAAATTTTGATGGTGGCAGTATCATTGGGGCAATTTTGATGGGGCAATTTTGATGGGGGCAGTATGATGGGGCAATTTGATGGGGGAAATTTGATGGGTCAATTTCAGTGGGGCAATTTTGTTGGTTCAATTTGGATGGGGGCATTTTGATGGAGCAATTTTGATAGGGCAGTTTTGATGGGGGGAGTTTTGATAGGGCAGTATGATGGGGCAGTTTTTATGGGGCAGTATGATGGGGCAGTATGATGGGGCAATTTTTATGGTGGCAGTATGATGGGGCAATTTGATTTGGGCAATTTGATGGGGGCAGTTTTGATAATGGTGCAGTTTTGATGGTGGCAGCATGATGGGGCAGTTTTGATGGGGGCAGTATGATGGGGACAAATTTGATGGTGGCAGTGTGATGGGGCAATTTGATAGGGGCAATTTGATTGGGGCAGTTTTGATGATGGGGCAGTGTTGATGTTGCGGCGGTATGATAGGACAGTTTTGATGGGGCAATTTTGATGGGGGCAGTTTTTATGGGGCAATTTTGATGGGGGCAGTTTTGATGGAGCAGTATGATGGAACAATTTTGATAGGGCAGTGTGATGGGGGCAGTAGGATGGGGGCAATTTGATGGGCCAGTTTTGATGGAAGCAATATGATGGGGCAGTTTTGATGGGGCAATGTGATGGGGGCAATTTGATGGGGGCGTTTTGATGGGGCAGTGTGATGGGGCAATTTGATGGGGCAGTATGATGAGGCAATTTTGATGGTGGCCGTATGATGGGGCAGTTTTGATGGAGGTAGTTTTAATTTTGGCAGTTTGATGGGGCAATTTGATTTGGGCAATTTGATGGGGGGAGTTTTGATAATGGTGCAAATTTTATGGTGGCAGCATGATGGGGCAGTTTTGATGGGGGCAGTATGATGGGGACAATTTTGATGGTGGCAGTGTGATGGGGCAATTTGATAGGGGCAATTTGATGGGGGCAGTTTTGATGATGGGGCAGTGTTGATGATGTGGCGGTATGATAGGACAGTTTTGATGGGGCAATTTTGATGGGGGCAGTTTTGATGGAGCAGTATGATGGAACAATTTTGATGAGGCAGTGTGATGGGGGCAATTTGATGGGCCAGTTTTGATGGAAGCAATATGATGGGGCAGTTTTGATGGGGCAATGTGATGGGGGCAATATGATGGGGCAGTTTTGATGGGGCAGTATGATGGGGCAATTTTGATGGTGGCAGTATGATGGGGCAATTTTGATGGGGCAATTTTGATGGGGGCAGTATGATGGGGCAATTTGATGGGGGAAATTTGATGGGTCAATTTCAGTGGGGCAATTTTGATGGTTCAATTTGGATGGGGGCATTTTGATGGGGCAATTTTGATGGGGCAGTTTTGATGGGGGGAGTTTTGATAGGGCAGTATGATGGGGTAGTTTTTATGGGGCAGTATGATGGGGCAGTATGATGGGGCAATTTTTATGGTGGCAGTATGATGGGGCAATTTGATTTGGGCAATTTGATGGGGGCAGTTTTGATAATGGTGCAGTTTTGATGGTGGCAGCATGATGGGGCAGTTTTGATGGGGGCAGTATGATGGGGACAAATTTGATGGTGGCAGTATGATGGGGCAATTTTTATGGTGGCAGTATGATGGGGCAATTTGATTTGGGCAATTTGATGGGGGCAGTTTTGATAATGGTGCAGTTTTGATGGTGGCAGCATGATGGGGCAGTTTTGATGGGGGCAGTATGATGGGGACAAATTTGATGGTGGCAGTATGATGGGGCAATTTTGATGGTGGCAGTATGATGGGACAGTTTTGATGGTGGTAGTTTTGATGGGGGCAGTATGATGGGGGCAGTATGATGGGGACAATTTGATGGGGCAATTTTGATGGGGGCAATATAATGGGGCAGATATGATGGGGCAGTATGATGGGGGGAATTTGATGGGGCAGTATTAATTGGGCATTCTTGATGGGGCATTTTCATGGAGGCAGTTTTGATGGGGAAATTTTGATGGGGCAGTATGATGGGGCAATTTTGATGGTGGGAGTATGATGGGGCAATTTTGATGGTGGCAGTATGATGGGGCAATTTGATGGGGCAGTATGATGGGGAAACTTGATGGGGGGAATTTGATTGGTCAATTTTGATGGGGCAATTTTGATGGTGGCAGTATGATGGGGCAATTTAATGGGTGAAATGTGATGGGGGCAGTATTGATGGGGCAGTTTTGATGGGGCAGTATGATGGGGCAATTTTGATGGTGGCAGCATGATGGGGCAGTTTTGATGGGGCAATTTTGACGGGGCAATTTTGACAGGGCAATTTTGAAGGGGCAGTATGATGGGGCAATTTTGATGGGGCAGTAGGATGGGGCAAATTGATGGGGCAGTTTTGATGGGGCAGTTTTGATGGGGCAGTATGATGGGGCAGTTTTGATGGGGCAGTTTTGATGGGGGCAGTTTTGATGGGAGCAATATGATGGGGGCAATTGTGATGGTGGCAGTATGACGGTGCAATTTTGATGGAGGCAGTTTTGATGGGGGCAGTATGATGGGGCAATTTTGATAGTGGCAGTATGATGGGGCAATTTGATGGGGACAGTTTTGATGATGTGGCAGTTTTGATGGGGGCAGTATGATGGGGCAATTTTTATGGGGCAGTTTTGATAGGGCAGTATGCTGGGGGCAATTTTGATGGGGCAATGTGATGGGGCAGTATGATGTGGCAATTTTGATGAGGGCAATTTTGATGGGGCAGTATGATGGGGCAGTTTTGATGGGGCCAATTTTGATGGGGCAGTATGATGGGGCAGTTGTGATGGGGGCAATTTTGATGGGGGCAGTATGATGGGGCAATTTAATGGGGCAGTTTTGATGGGGGCAATATGATGGGGCAGTATGATGGGGCAGTATGATGGGGCAATTTTGATGGTGGCAGTATGATGGGGCAATTTGATGGAGCAGTTTTAATGGGAGCAATATGATGGGGCAGTATGATGTGGCAATTTGATGGGGCACTTTTGATGGGGGCAATATGATGGGGCAGTTTTGATGGGGGCAATTGTGATGGTGCAATTTTGATGGAGGCAGTTTTGATGGGGGCAGTATGATGGGACAATTTTGATGGTAGCAGTATGATGGGGCAATTTTGACGGGAATAGTTTTGATGATGGGGCAATTTTGATGGGGCAGTATGATGGGGCAATTTTGATGGGGGCAATATGATTGGGCAATTTTGATGGTGGCAGTATGATAGGGCGATTTGATGGGGGCAGTTTTGATGATGTGGCAGTTTTGATGGGACAATTTTGATGGGGCAGTATGATGGGGGCAGTTTTGATGGGGGCAATTTTGATGGGACAGTATGATGGGGCAGTTTTGATGGGGGAGTTTTGAGTGTGGCAGTATGATGGGGCAATTTAATGGGTCAGTTTTGCTAGGGGCAATATGATGGGGGCAATTTGATAGGGCAGTATTATGGGGCGATTTTGATGGTGGCAGTATGATGGGGCAATTTTGATGGTGGCAGTATGATGGGGCAATTTTGATGGTGGCAGCATGATGGGGCAATTTAGATGGGGCAGTTTTGATGGGGCAGTTTTGATGGGGGCAGTTTTGATGGGAGCAATATGATGGGGCAGTATGATGGGAGAATTTGATGGGGGCAATTGTGATGGTGGCAGTATGACGGTGCAATTTTGATGGAGGCAGTTTTGATGGGGGCAGTATGATGGGGCAATTTTGATAGTGGCAGTATGATGGGGCAATTTGATGGGGACAGTTTTGATAATGGGGCAGTTTTGATGGGGGCAGTATGATGGGGCAATTTTTATGGGGCAATTTTGATAGGGCAGTATGCTGGGGGCAATTTTGATGGGGCAATGTGATGGGGCAGTATGATGGTGGCAGTATGATGTGGCAATTTTGATGAGGGCAATTTTGATGGGGCAGTATGATGGGGCAGTTTTGATGGGGCCAATTTTGCTGGTGGCAGTATGATGGGGCAATTTTGATGGGGCAGTATGATGGGGCAGTTGTGATGGGGGCACTTTTGATGGGGGCAGTATGATGGGGCAATTTTATGGGGCAGTTTTGATGGGGGCAATATGATGGGGCAGTATGATGGGGCAGTATGATGGGGCAATTTTGATGGTGGCAGTATGATGGGGCAATTTGATGGAGCAGTTTTAATGGGAGCAATATGATGGGGCAGTATGATGTGGCAATTTGATGGGGCACTTTTGATGGGGGCAATATGATGGGACAGTTTTGATGGGGGCAATTGTGATGGTGCAATTTTGATGGAGGCAGTTTTGATGGGGGCAGTATGATGGGACAATTTTGATGGTAGCAGTATGATGGGGCAATTTTGACGGGAATAGTTTTGATGATGGGGCAATTTTGATGGGGCAGTATGATGGGGCAATTTTGATGGGGGCAATATGATGGGGCAATTTTGATGGTGGCAGTATGATAGGGCGATTTGATGGGGGCAGTTTTGATGATGTGGCAGTTTTGATGGGACAATTTTGATGGGGCAGTATGATGGGGGCAGTTTTGATGGGGGCAATTTTGATGGGACAGTATGATGGGGCAGTTTTGATGGGGGAGTTTTGAGTGTGGCAGTATGATGGGGCAATTTAATGGGTCAGTTTTGCTAGGGGCAATATGATGGGGGCAATTTGATAGGGCAGTATTATGGGGCAATTTTGATGGTGGCAGTATGATGGGGCAATTTTGATGGTGGCAGCATGATGGGGCAATTTAGATGGGGCAGTTTTGATGGGGCAGTATGATGGGGCAGTTTTGATGGGGCAGTTTTGATGGGGGCAGTTTTGATGGGAGCAATATGATGGGGCAGTATGATGGGAGAATTTGATGGGGGCAATTGTGATGGTGGCAGTATGACGGTGCAATTTTGATGGAGGCAGTTTTGATGGGGGCAGTATGATGGGGCAATTTTGATAGTGGCAGTATGATGGGGCAATTTGATGGGGACAGTTTTGATGATGGGGCAGTTTTGATGGGGGCAGTATGATGGGGCAATTTTTATGGTTCAGTTTTGATAGGGCAGTATGCTGGGGGCAATTTTGATGGGGCAATGTGATGGGGCAGTATGATGGTGGCAGTATGATGTGGCAATTTTGATGAGGGCAATTTTGATGGGGCAGTATGATGGGGGCAGTTTTGATGGGGCCAATTTTGATGGGGCAGTATGATGGGGCAGTTGTGATGGGGGCAATTTTGATGGGGGCAGTATGATGGGGCAATTTAATGGGGCAGTTTTGATGGGGGCAATATGATGGGGCAGTATGATGGGGCAGTATGATGGGGCAATTTTGATGGTGGCAGTATGATGGGGCAATTTGATGGAGCAGTTTTAATGGGAGCAATATGATGGGGCAGTATGATGTGGCAATTTGATGGGGCACTTTTGATGGGGGCAATATGATGGGACAGTTTTGATGGGGGCAATTGTGATGGTGCAATTTTGATGGAGGCAGTTTTGATGGGGGCAGTATGATGGGACAATTTTGATGGTAGCAGTATGATGGGGCAATTTTGACGGGAATAGTTTTGATGATGGGGCAATTTTGATGGGGCAGTATGATGGGGCAATTTTGATGGGGGCAATATGATGGGGCAATTTTGATGGTGGCAGTATGATAGGGCGATTTGATGGGGGCAGTTTTGATGATGTGGCAGTTTTGATGGGACAATTTTGATGGGGCAGTATGATGGGGGCAGTTTTGATGGGGGCAATTTTGATGGGACAGTATGATGGGGCAGTTTTGATGGGGGAGTTTTGAGTGTGGCAGTATGATGGGGCAATTTAATGGGTCAGTTTTGCTAGGGGCAATATGATGGGGGCAATTTGATAGGGCAGTATTATGGGGCGATTTTGATGGTGGCAGTATGATGGGGCAATTTTGATGGTGGCAGTATGATGGGGCAATTTTGATGGTGGCAGCATGATGGGGCAATTTAGATGGGGCAGTTTTGATGGTGGCAGTATGATGGGGCATATTGATCGGGGCAGTTTTGATGAGGCAGTGTTGATGAGGGTAGTATGATGGGGCAGTTTTAATGGGAGCAATATGATGGGGCAGTTTTGATGGGGCAGTATGATGGAGTAATTTGATGGGGGCAATTTGATGATGGGGCAGTTTTGATGGGACAATTTTGATGGGGCAGTATAATGGAGCAATTTTGATGGGGCAATTTTGATGGTGGCAGTATGATGTGGACAATTTTGATGATGGCAGTATGATGGGGCAATTTTGAATGGGGGCTATTTGATAGGGATAGTATGTTTGTGCAGTTTTGATGGGGGCAATTTTGATGGTGGCAGTATGATGGGGCAATTTTGATGAGGAAATTTTGATGGGGCAAAAGGTAATTACTTTTTTAACCTCTTCAGATCCGCGCTATTGCCAAATGATGGCAACAGCGGGATGATCTGCTAGATGGATGGGGAATGGAATCCTCATCTGTCAGTTTTTAGTGGACTGGATCGGATGCAGGTGGGTATAAACAGACACATGTCCAATTACATCAGTCTCTCCATAGAGAACAATGGGTGGTCTGATTTGGGCCGCCTGAAAAACAGACAGGCAGACCCAATCAGTGTGCTTGTGTGAAAGGGGCCTAAGGCCTTGTTCACACAGGGCATACACAGCGTACCTTTACAGGGATGAACAGGTTTTCCATGAATCTCTGTGCAGGCAGTCCCATTGATGTCATTTGGGATGTAGCAACTGCACCAACAGAGCCATTGCTCCCAATTTTACATCCATGTAGGTCCGCATGCATGTCCCTGAGCTCACACTGCCTGCATTCGGGGTCATGTACCCACACGGATGTCAGATTGGGAACAGCAGCTATGCCTGTGCAGTCATTGCATCCCAATTGATATAAATGGGACTGCCTGTACAGGGATGCATGGAACACCTGTGCACCCCTGTGCAGGTAAACATGGCCCCCATGTGTTTATGTGCAATATTAATGATTTTAGTGTATTTTTAGTGAAAATAGCGATATGATGAACATTCGCGCAATTATTGTGGGGCCCAAAAAATATGTAGCATTTTTTTTATTCTACAGGTCATGTGCTTTTAGAAATTCTGAAAGATGTAAGTGAAAAATGAAAACCTCCAGATTTCTTTCTCTTTTGGGTATGTTCAATTTTTACCATTTTGCAAACAGGCGCAATTTAAAATTTACAAAATATTTGTTATTTATTAACTCCATACGGGTTAAGCTTTTATATTTAGTAAGGATTTAGCAGGAATTTTGTAAAATTTGCTGTGTTTTTATTTGCTAATAAAGGTTTTAGTGTATTTTTTGCAAATATATTGCTTTGATAAACATTTGCACAAAACCGCGGGGTATAAAAAATCTGTAGCACCTTCTTTTTATTCTACTGATCATGTGCTAAGTGAAAAATAAAAATGCAAAGCAAAAAGTGCAAAAATGGTCTGGCCACCTGAGTGTACAAAATGGAGCACAGGGCCTGGCAGCGGAAGGGTTAAAGTGACCTTGTGATTAAAGTGGTTGTATACCCGCTGTCTTTTTTTTTTCTCTACACCTGCAAGGGAAAAGGTATAATGAGCTAGTATGCACCGCATACTAGCTCATTATGAGATACTTACCTTAGAACGAGGCGCCGGCATCTCACCTGGTCCACCCCGAGGGAGCTGACATCTCCCCTTGGCGTGTCTTCCGGGTATCGCGGCTCCGGCGCTGTGAGTGGCCGGAGCCGCGATGTCGTCACTCCCGCGCATGAGCGCGGGAGACTTCTGCCCGGCAAGCTCCGGAGTTTGCCGGGCTGTCAGCCGAGAATCCCCTGTGCGCATGCGCCGCTGCAGTCAGCGGCTCATTGCGAGGGGAATATCTCCTTACAGGTTTAGGAGATATTTTTTTTACCTACAGGTAAGCCTTATTATAGGCTTACCTGTAGGTAAAAGTTAAAAATAATAGTATACAACCGCTTTAACTGAATCAGATAATGCACGTTTCCTGCAAAGAAGAGAGGAATTCTACCTTTCCACAGTATCAGATGGGTAAAGAGAAATTGTCCCAGTAGACTGCCGCAGGGGAGGACTGGGCAAGGGGCATTTCATACCAATCCAGGGCTAATGAGATATGATGGGCTGGTGGACCAAATACTTTTTATACAAATGATCACAAGTAGTTGACTTTGAACCAGACTGGCTCCTTGCCACATTGAATATATTTTCCCTATATACCAACTGAATCAGGATCAAGGTGGTGGAACACTTTCTGCAGAAACAAAACAGATCATCCATTACCCAGTGTATATCTTCTGGAGGCCTGGGACTATCAATAATAAATACTTTCATTTTGAACACAGGTTGTTAAAACAAAGTAACCACTTCATGTCCTTAGGCCTTTTATAAATGGCCTACATTGAAGTGGGTATACCGTGTTACATCCCAGCATCATTTTTTTAACTGGCGATTTGTCTTTTTAGTAAAAGTAATTGGAATGGCCATACAGCTGCTGGATTACTTTTACAGGTGGGGGAAGGGGGTCCCCCTCCTGCCACTACCTTTACCGGGCTCTGATCAGGGAATCCGCTAAGGATGTGACCAGCGGCATACAGCTCCGAGCACAGAGAGCGAGGAGTGGGACATCAGAATGCAGAAGCAATAAGGATTTTGTCACTTCCAGTTTCAGTTCTGTTTTTCCTGGTTGGTTACCAGCCAGTGAAGCAGCCGTTCAGACCAATCTGTGTCTGATCACCTGCATTGGAGGCCAGAGAAGAGATATGGGCAGGGCTTTTTTTCAGCGGGAACGCGGGGGAATGCGGGGGAACGCAGTTCCGGCACCTCCAGCACTGAATGTATGGAATAACATAGGGTGTGGGGTGTGCTGGAGGGTCTATTGATGTTGGCTGCTGGGCGATCTATTGTCACTGGTGGGGATCTGATTTTGTGTGAAGGTCTATTGCTGTTTATGGGGAATCTATTGTTGCTGGGGGGTCTTATGTTGCTGGAAGGGATCTACTGTTGAGGGAGAGGTCTAATTTTACTGTCTGTAGGGAGATCTGTTGTTGCTGCTGGAGGGTCTAATGTTGCTTGGGTGGATATTTTGTTACTGGGTGTGATATTTTGTTGTGCATGGTTCACTGTTGCTGCAGGGAATCTATTGTTGTTGGGGTGGAGTCCATTGTTGCTGGGGGAGTCTATTGTTGTGTGGGGATCTATTGCTGGGATTCTATTGTTGCTGGCTGCAGGGGATCTATTTTACTGCTTTTCTTTTTATCATTAACATGTTCCATATAAATGATTTAGCACCACAAAATGATACTTGGTTCTGTATTCTCTAAAAGGGGCAGTACTGGTAGGTGGGTAGGGGGTGGAATCAAGGGACATGGTCAGAGATGGGTAGGGGACAGAGACAAAGGGTGACTCAGACGGGGGGAGTTCCTGCACCTATTCTCCGAGAGAAAAAGCCCTGGATATGGGGTCTAATAGATCTCTCCATAAAGAAAACCTGCCATGGCCCACGCTATCACAAGGTATGTTGTTCATCCCTTGTGAAAGCAATAAAGTTGATAAAAAAATAATGTAAGTACAGTGTTAAAAAAAGAAATAAAATATATAATCAAATATAAAAAAATTGTTTTTAAAGAACCCCGTCCCCCTGTGCTCACATGCAAAGGCACACATATATGTAAACATCAATTTCACCACACATGTGAGGTATTGCCACCAACTTCAGAGTGAGATCTATAATTCTAACACCACACCTCCTATGTAACTCTAAACTGTAACCTGTACAGGCGTTTAAAGTGTCACCTATGGAGATTTTTAGGTACCGTAGTTTGGCATTGTTCCACGGGTGTACACAATTTTAAAGTGCAACATGTTTGGTATCTATTTATGGAGTGTAATATCATCTTTTATACTTTACCAAGCAATTGGGTATTATATTTTGTTTTTGCACATTAAAATTCATTAAAATGTATTTTATCCAAAAAAATGCAATGAAATACTGCTGCGCAAATATTGTGTGACATAGAAATATGCAACACCCACCATTTTATTCTTTAGGGCCTCTGCTTAAAAATATATGTTTGGAGGTTCTAAGTAATTTTTTAGCAAAAAATTTTGATTTTTTTTCATGTAGGAGAGAAATATAATTGGCCAGAACTGGAAATGGTTAAAGGCACAGCTATGGGCGGTTCTGCTGTATCAGTGTTTATTCATTTATTTGTGGGGTTTTTATAAGAACATTTAATCTGTTCTTCTGCTCTATTTACATCATTTTCTATATGTGGGTACACTATATATGTAGATGATGTGTTTGTCATTGCTCTCTGAATGTATAACCTTTTTGAATGGTATTTTCAATGACGCCGTATTCAGTCCTCACATTTCACACACAGTATTACCTTTCTTATGCCCCTGTACACACGGTCAGACATTGATCGGACATTCCGACAACAAAATCCATGGATTTTTTCTGAAGGATGTTGGCTTAAACTTGTCTTGCATACACACGGTCACACAAAGTTGTCGGAAAATCCGATCGTTTATTCTGAGCATGCGTGGCACTTTGTCTATCAGATTTGTCTACATACGATCGGAATTTAAAGGATCAGATTTTGTTGTCGGAAAATTTTATAGCCTGCTCTCAAACTTTGTGTATCGGAAATTCCGATGGAAAAAGTCCGATTGAGCCCACACACAGTCGAAATTTCCGACAACAAGCTCCCATCGCACATATTCTGTCAGAATGTCCGTGTGTACAGGGCATTAGCGTAAATGATCAAAAACTGAACAGCTGACTTTACACAAATCCTAATGACAGAAACCCCATAATTCACTATAAAAGTGCTCATCCTGAATACCTCATCCTAGGTCTCTCTGTGTCACAGTTCCTTAAGCCTCGTACACACGATTCCATTGTTGGAAGGGGATTGTCTGTTGACAGACTGTTGTCCTAAATTCTTACCGTTAGTATGCTCCTTTAGACAATTGTTTTCCAATTTTCAGCCAAAAAATGTTGGATGACATGCTAGTAAATTTTCGGCAGATGAAATTAGCAGAAGGGACCCAAAGGGTGGCGCTCAAGAGTTGAAATTCCTCGTAGTACGTCACTACGTTCGTGTTTGTGGCACGAAAATTGTGTAATGTTAGTATGCAAGACAAGATCCTGGCACACACCCTTTTGACAAAAATCAGACGCTCGGTTGGCCAACAATCATACTGTGTGTACGAGGCTCAAGAGTAAAAGCATGGCAGGGGTATGTGCGGGAGGTGATTGGCACTTATTGGCATGTGGAAATGATTGGGCAGCCACACAGTCATCAGATCACTTCCATCTGACCAATAACATCTGGTTTGTCAGATTTACACACACTCCTGGGGGCTGTAGCCACTGAAGTTTGTGTAAACCCCCCACTGCCATGGCTCAGTGGTGTTGCTAGGGGGTGCGGGGGTGCAGTCCACACACGGGTGACACCTGCTAGAGGGGTGACACCATCCCAACTCTCCTGAGGGTGAGTATACCCTTGTTTTTTTTTCAGCTGTCCCTGCCAGAACATCTCCAGTGCCGCAGCCGCACTGCTCTGGTCTGTGTCCTTCTTTCTCCTCCTACTTCCCTGCTGCTGAGCCTGTCACATGTGTCACTATCTCTGCCTGGGTGGTGTGGCTGCACACTGTTCTCTCCACTCCAGCTAACGCCTGGGACATGTGTACTACAGTTTACCTAGCTGCCCGCCATGCCCTGGCCCCGAGCTGGTGCTGTAACGGGTTGCATTGAGGGGGTAACCACTGTCAGCCCGAGGTGAGGTGGGGGGTTGCCATGGTGTCGGCAGGCAACCCAGTTACACCTGAGAGCTAGTGTGGGACTGGGAGGAGTGTATATGTCTAGTTCCCTGTGCTGGTATGATAACCGAGGGAGGGGGGTTGGGAGCTGGACACAGATATATATATATATATATATATATATATATATATATATATATATATATATATACATACACACATATATATACATATATATATATATATATATATATATATACAGGCTGGGGGTTCTATGGGAGGGGAGAGGTGGGACTACTAGCACAAGTGGAGAGGGGGTCTGCAATGAGGAGGTCTATGTGGATGGACAGGGGTCTGCACTGAGGGGATCTATGCTTATGGAGGTGGGGGTCTATGCTAATGGAGGGTGGTCTATGCTTATGGAGGGTGGTCTATGCTTATGGAGGTGTGGTCTATGCTTATGGAGGGGGGTCTGCACTGAGGGGGATCTATGCTTATGGAGGGGAGTCTGCACTGAGGAAAATCTATGCTTATGGAGGGAGGTTTGCACTGAGGAGGGTCTATGCTAATGGGGGGGTCTGCACAGAGGGGGTCTATGCTGATGGGGGGTCTGCACTTAGGGGGGTCTATGCTGATGGGGGTCTGCACTGAGGGGGATGTCTATACTGATGGAGGGGGTCTGTACTTAATGGAGGGGGTTATACTGAGGAAAGGGAGTCTGTATCTGGGTGGTCTGTACTTAATGGGGGTTATACTGAGGAAAGGGGGTCTGTACTTAGTGGAGGGTCTATACTTAATGGAGGGGGTCTGTACTGAAGGGGGACTATAGTTGGCTGAGGGGGTGACCAATTTTTTTTGCACTGGGTGACACCAACCCTAATGACGCCACTGCCATGGCTATAATATATATTGTGGTGATGGTAAAAAGGTTAGAGTCTGATTGTTTGTCTTGGGCCTTGGACCGGATTTTTCGTGGTTGTTTAAAAGAAGAGTATGGGTTTCCTTTTTTCTGCTTAATCCTAATCCTTATGAGCTGCTAGTATCTACTCTGTAAAGGAGTACAGGGGGTGGGGATGATGGGACCATTGACAATTATACAGCAATCAGTGCTATAAAAATGCACTGATTACTGTATAGATGTCACTGGCAGGGAAGGGGTTAACACTAGGGGGTGATCAAGGGGTTAACTGTGCTCCCTCACTGTGTTCTAACTGTAGGGGGATGGGACTGTCTACTTGGTATGAACACATGATCTGTCTCTACTCCCCTGAAAGAACTGGGATTTGTGTGTTTACACACACAGATCCCGGTTCTCGCTCTGTCACGAGCAATCACGGGTGCCTGGCGGTTATCGCACCCACTGGGCACTCGCATCGGCTCTGGGCACACGCTGCGGGCATGCCCCTAGTGGCCAAAAGGAAAAGCAACGTAGTCGCTGTCGACTGAGAGCAGAGCTAGCAGTCTGTGTGCTGTCACTGGTCAAACTGGGGTGACATGACTGTTGATAGACGATCTCTACATGACAAAATACCAGGAAAAGAAAAGGAAAAAAATAAGAAAGCTATAAGACCACATGTCCCTGCATAAAACAATACAACCATACTGCTGGCACTCGGCACAATGACCGGAGGCCTATAGTAGAGAAGGGGTTTTAAGTTCAGGGAAGACAGTCCATAGGAGGTGTGATGATTTAACACCAATAATAGGCAGACAGCAAGAGCTTTAACATGAGCCTGGTATTTATTCAACAGCATCCATCTTACAGAACTCTCCACAGCTCCCCGCCTCCAGATCACATGACCAAAACTATTAACGGTTTCCTAACATGCATAAGGAACTAGGCATAACAATTGAACTTGAATTGTAACATAAAGCATACACATCATTACATCTTCCCTCTCAAGTATGAAGCATTTAATATGAGACAAAGTCCCTCCTTATCTTTGGTTTAATAGCTTGACCATAGCGAGAGGAAGTAATCGCTGGCTCATCATCTGTAGGATTGGTGTCCAGTTGAGAGTCACACCCAGGATTATCACATGTTGATACGTTTATGCTGTCCTCGGTATCCTCAGTAGACTCAATATCCGTGTTTAGGACTTCTGTGCCACTATGGGCTTGTTCTTTATCTCCATTGTCACCCGGTTCTTCTAATGATGTATCCGCAGCAGTGTCTGGACAAAAATGACGTCTGTTTCATCTCAGTTTCTGTCCACACTTGGTCTCGATCATATATGATTTTGGTGAATGGGCTTCTTTGACAATTCGAGTAGGTTCCCATGTATTTCCAGTGACTCTGTGTCGCACAGCTTGCTCAGCAGAGAGTGGACGAAGGGATTTTGTAGATTTATCAAAATACAGTTTTTGCCTTTTCATGTTTATGATCCTCTGAGCTGTTACTCGATCCTGTGGAATAGACTGAGGCAGGAATTTCTGTGGTGCAATAGGCACTGTGGTCCTCAGTGTTCTACCCATTAGCAGCTGTGCAGGTGAGCATAAACCTTCTATAGGTGTTGCACGATAGTTTAACAGTCCTAGGTAAACATCCTGCCCTGATGATTGCACTTTCAGTATAATGGATTTGGCTATGCCAACATACTTCTCTGCTAGACCATTGGCCTGTGGGTGATAGGGGCTTGTGGGTTTGTGCCCGATTCCCCATTCACACAGCAAGCACTGGAGATCAGAACATGAGAATTGTGGCCCATTATCAGATACAAGTTCTTCACACACTCCATGTCTTGAAAGTATTGTTTTGAAAGCCCATATGACTGTTGATGCTTTTAAATTTCTCAGCTGCACTAGCTCAAAGTATTTGCTGTAGTAATCTACTACTATCAGGTAATGGTTGTCCTCAAAATGAAAAATATCTGTAGCCAGTCTCTGCAATGCCAATGAAGGAGCATTCCACAGTGTAGGAGATTCCTTTACATTGTGTTTTTGAAATGTCTGGCAGGTTTCACACTTCTTCACAAGTGTCTCAATGTCAAAGTCCAAATTAGACCAGTAGACCAACTCCCGCACTCTGCCCTTACACAGAGTGACGCACAAATGCCCCTGGTGGATTTGTTTCAGTACTTCTGCCTGCTGTGACTTAGGAATGAGAATATGGTCACCCATAAATATGATATCCAAATGAATGTATAGCTCATCTTTCATAGGCCAGAATCCCCGTAGTTCAGGACACAGCTTCTTTTGTTTTTCTGGCCAGCCATTGCACATGACACAAGTTAGTTTTTCTATGACTTTATCCTGTTTGGTGTCTTGTCTTATCTTCTCCAGCCGTACATCCGATATTGGAATGTTCGCTAGTACTTTATGTACCTGTTCTTCCAACTCAGGTTCATCCCGTGTTTCATGTCCTTCTAGAAACACCCTAGACAGGGTATCTGCCCTGGGAATTTCCTTTCCAGACTTATACTTTACTGTGAGATCATACTGCTGTAATTTCATAACCATCCGCTGCAGACGTGGAGGTGTAGAAGCCAGTGATTTCTGTAGGATGTACTGCAATTGCTTGTGGTCTGTGTCCACAACTACCGGGCAACCATATATGTACTGGTGAAATTTCTCACATCCATTCACAATAGCCAGCATCTCTTTCTCAATTTGGGCATAATTGGCTTGCGCTGTGGTCAATGCTCGTGAAGCATATGCCACAGGACGTCCTTGTTGAGTCAGTACAGCACCTAACCCAAACAGGGATGCATCCACTTGAAGTACAGTGTCACAGTTTACATCAAAATATTTCAGCATTGGCCCTGGATGTTTAGTGATCAGTTTTTACACTTTGTGGAAAGTCTTTTCCATGTTTGCATTACAACACCAAACAGCATCCTTCTGTAGCAGTGCATGTAGTGGTGCTATCTGTTGAGCAAGGCCCTGAGAGAATTTGGATAGATAGTTGAAAATACCTAGTGATGTCTCCAGCTCCTTTCTGGAGGTTGGGGCCTTCATGTTAAGAACTGCTGTAATCTTCTTCAGATCAGGCTTCAAGCCCTCTTTGGTTAGTAGGTGTCCAAAATATGTAACTTCTACCCCAATTTGCATTTTGTTTGGATTGAGTGTAGGATTCTTCTCACGACACCGATTGAGCAAAGCAGTAAGGTTTTTCTCATGTTCCATTTGATCCTTTCCATAGACCAGCAAATCATCAACTATTACTTCAACACCCTGTAGACCAGCGATCAATTTGTGTGATTTCTTTTGAAATATTTCCTGTGCAGATGCTATGCTGAAAGGTACCCTTGTGAAGCGCCATCGACCCAAAGGGGAGTTAAAAGTGGTCAAGTAACTGCTGGCTTCATCAAGACGCAATTGCCAGTAACCCGAATGGGCGTCTAGTACACTAAATACTGTTGCTCCTACTAGCTTGTGCACTATATCCTCTATGGTGGGGAGTTTGTAGTGTTCTCTCATTATGACTTTATTCAAATCACGTGGGTCAATGCATATACGAATTGCACCTGTGTTGTTCTTCTCCACCACAACCATAGAACTGAGCCATTCCGATGGTTCTGTGACCTTTTTTACTACTCCTATCTTCTCTATCCTAGTGAGTTCTTGTCTGACTTTATTCACAAGAGTTAAAGGTATTCTCCTTGGGGCATGAATGACAGGCTGTGTACCCTCTTTTATACGTATGCGGCTTACACCTGGGAGGCATCCCAGGCCCTTGAATAGATCACAGTACTCACGTTTAATGTCAGCCTCTGTCAGACATCTGTGCCCACCATCCACAGTCATTATAATCTTCACAAGTTCAATCTCTTTACTTGTTCTGAGACCTAGCACGGCTGGGGCTTGTGTTTCTATCAAAAACAATTGTAAAACCTTTTCAGATCCCTGGTATGAACATTTTGCATGACAGCGACCCATTACTTTCAGCTTTTCACCACCATATCCCATTAGTTTCGGTAGGTCCTGAGTCTCTAAGGGGGATTCATTACTGAGGTGTTCCAGGTATATGTGGCTTGGCACACAATTTACTTGTGCTCCTGTATCTATTTTGAATGTGGAGTTTTGTTAGCCCCTATCTGTAATGTTACAGTTGCTTCATCTACAGACTGATGTGTTTTTTGTACTGCTGCAAGATATATTGGGGTGCAGTCTGAGTCTGACCCTGCATTGTCATCATTGCCCTCTATGGCATTTCCTGTTTGTGAAGACAGTTTACACACCCTGGCAAAATGTCCTCTTTTCTTGCATGTATGGCATATCTGCCCCCTTGTCGGACAGACACTATTTTTATGGTGCATGTTTCCATAATATCCACACGCTTCTTGTGTGTTACTTGTCCCAGTGCCATAGGTGTTCTTTATTTCTTTGTGTGTTCTTTCTTGCCCATATCTGCTGCTGTGATTTTCTATAGCATTAATCTGGAGCTGTGTTCCTTCCGGTACCTGCATGTCCTTTCTTGACATTTCATATGCTCTGGCAATTCTTATGACTTTCTCAAGATTTAAGTCTTCTTCCTGCAGCAACTTTTCCTGAACTTCCTTAAACTTACTGCCCATCAGAATGCGGTCTTTTATCATATCTCCAGCATCATAGAAAGCACAGTCTTTGGCAAGCAAGCGCAGTTGTGTTACCCATTCATCCACAGACTCACCTCCACACTGCTTCCTCTCATAAAACTGTTTCCTTTGCACTGTGGAGTTTCTTCTTGGGTTGCAGTACGCCTCAAAATTTGCAAACAGTACCTCTGTTTTCTTTTTGTCCTCTGCAGTGATCTCCACACTTGCTTGCCAGGCTCGGCACACATTACGTCCTTTTTGTCCTACACATATCAGAAAGTGAGCTGCTTCCTGCTGATCAGACCATTTGTCTGCATCTGGTCCTGCAAACACAAGCTCTATCAGCTCCCTCCATTGTGACCAGTTTTCAGATACATTCCCTGATTCAAAATCCAGGGATGGAATGTTCTTTGTGTTGCTGTTTGCTGCCCTGATTCTTCTCACCCCACATCTGGTACCATGTGATGATTTAACACCAAGAATAGGCAGACAGCAAGAGCTTTAACATGAGCCTGGTGTTTATTTAGCAGCATCCATCTTACAGAACTCTCCACAGCTCCCCACCCCCAGATCACATGACCAAAACTGTTCAATGTTTCCTAACATGCATAAGGGACTAGGCATAACAATTGAACTTGAATTATAACATAAAGTATACACATCATTACATGAGGTGCCAAAGTTTTTTCTTCCTAGTGTTCTACTCATGTAGGTGTTGCTATAAAACCCTGTTTGGTCATGGATAAAGAAGAGGCTATGTGTCAATGAACATAAGAAATCTTCCTTTATCTTCATAGAATGCAAGAAGGTAAACAAAATCTTCAGCCTTTAGAACCACTTTAAGTGATATTACAGATGAGAACTAGGAATATATACATCTTTGTATGTTTCTGATTATTAAGTGACATCCAAATCTCCTCTATCATTCAGGAACACTATGAAATCTCTGACATGGTGATCATATAATATTATTCACAAACACATCTGTTGGGTTATGATGTCACAATACCTCACACAGATAGAAGCATTTTGACATATGAAGTTGGCAGGCTACAGTTTTTAAAGGGCAATACAGTAGTCCATTGGTGAGAAAACGTTTTTTAGATCCATTTCCTGCAATAAGCTTCTGGCCATGGAATAAAATGGAATTCAATTTATTGTTCAGAACTATGAACCTGATAACAGAAGACAGACCCCAGATCCAGTATAATCGGTGTACATAGATCATCATTATAATTTCTAAAGATTCTGATCTAGAAGTCCTCAGTGGAGTAGATGGTACAAAAGAAGTGTAATTATTCCAACACCATCTCTGCACCTT
Source organism: Aquarana catesbeiana (assembly GCF_042186555.1). Classification (NCBI taxonomy): domain Eukaryota; kingdom Metazoa; phylum Chordata; class Amphibia; order Anura; family Ranidae; genus Aquarana; species Aquarana catesbeiana. The sequence continues at coordinate 210,283,539 of NC_133336.1, forward strand.
ACACAAAGTGATTCCTGTGATAGATACACTACAGGTTTTATTTACCTTTCAGATCTGGAGTCAGGGAATGTCCAAGTTCATCCAGCAGAATCTGGTCCGGCAGACCCTCACCTATAGAGAGGAATATAAGATGATGGTTCTGAGTCATGTATGATTGAAGCTGACCTTTCACATACACCAAGCTACACATTACAATTATGTCCAAGCAGCAGAATATAATGAATCCTATGTTACATGTAACATGTCAGAGTAACGTTCTCCATATTCTGACCATATATAAATATACAGAAGTGATCTGATTAAGATTGTGTTCTGAATAGGGATGAGCTTTGAGTTCGAGTCGAACTCATGTTCGACTCGAGCATCGGCTGTTCGCCAGTTCGCTGAACAGCGAACAATTTGGGGTGTTCGCGGCAAATTCGAAAGCCGCTGAACATCCTTTAAAAGTCTATGGGAGAAATCAAAAGTGCTAATTTTAAAGGCTTGTATGCAAGTTATTTTCATAAAAAGTGTTTGGGGATCTGGGTCCTGCCCCAGGGGACATGGATCAATGCAACTTTTATGTGTATTGTTGGACCGGCAATTTATTAACAGCCGTGAGTAGTTTTAAATGACTTTTTTCCTTTGAAATGTCATTTTGCTGTCAGACTGTTCTAAACACGGGAAACATGTGCCCCTTTACAGGCATACTATAGACACCCCCAGTGTAGTATGAGTCTATATTCATATATAACTTTAGTTATTGAATTACAAGAAACTTAGTAATAGTTTTAAGGTGATTACATATATATATCTCACAGATGGTCACTCACAGATGGTCACATTGTCTCAGGCTAGTCTTTTGTTAGTACCAGATAAACCCAGCTTTTTCGCACCTTCCATCTAGCTTTTAAAAGGTCAAACAATAGAGAAGGCCAGTGGATTCTAAGGACATGAATATGCCTAGACTTTAAATAGACCATCGCCTTCCAGAACTTTCAGTAGTTATGGGGTCCCCTGGAATTGAATATGCTGTATTTATCCTGTATCGTATCATCTGTAATACATCTTTAATCAAAGATAAGTAAAACTTTTTATTACATTCATTGTGTTGTGTGTTTTAATCCTTGCATTTACTGACCACATATCTGAAAGGGTAAATATATGAATGAACCCATGAATAAATTTAACACAGAATTGAACCCCTTGTTACATAATGGCGCTGTGAGCAGGATATTTAACTCTTTCAGTGCTGGTTTGAAGTGCAGTGATTAATCCTAGTAATACTGTTGTGAATTGTAATGTTTTTTGACTATTGGGAAACTGTATTATTAGTGTGGACTGAGATGGGAGGTTTGTTGTTAGCTTTGCTTTGGTGGCAGTTAGTGGCAGATATGTTTGATTTACATTGAATAAATATAGCAAAGGGGGTAGATGGTCGAATGTTTCCACTCATTGTGTGCTTAGCGAACCCCCGGCAAGCATTAGATTTTTTGAGATATAGAACAGATGAGCTAATGACCGCGTTAGGTGGACGAGTGGCCCTTTCACTGGTGCTCAAATAATTGTTCTTTGAGGTTTGAAAACAATGCGCAGAAAACAGGTAGGAAAAGGAAAAATATGACCTGTGTTGATGCTTAGATTGTGATTACTGCAGTAATATATGTGTTGAGTTTAAATGTTGAGCTCTTTTGTTGGTTGTTTAGCTAGCTATTGGTGAGGAAAAGTTGCTTGTATGGATGATATGTAAAAATGCATTTGGCTACTGATGTTTAAGCATGTTTACCATTAGAATAGTTAAGTAATGAAACTAAGGCAAAAGTTTTGAGAAAAGTGAGTCTTTTGTATGTTTAACTGAAAAGATCAGTACTTAGGAGGAATGGCTGCAGCTTGCAGCATCCCCCTCTCCCCCCCGGACAGTGGACAATAGTCCAGCATGTTGTGAAAGGAAGAGCTGCAGCTGTAGACTGTATTTGTAAGAGCCTGCTTGGATGGAGACGATCCCTTAAGAGAGGGAGATTTCCCCTTAACCCCTCTTAAAAAAGCTTGTGTCTGTGAAAAGCAGGACAGTGCTGAACATCTAAGAAATGCTTAATTATGTTGAAAAAATAACATCCTAGTTAAGATTGTTAGTTTTTGTTATGTAAATCTAGGATTATTTGAAACAAAGAAAGTAAATGGCTGATTGATGTTAACACCCTTTGAAATCCTGAATAGCAGTCATGATTATTATAATTTTATTGGTAAATGTAATAGTGTCATGTTCTAGGATACAACACTAATGTTTTTTTCGTTAATACAGAAGGAACCAGATCTATTCCTAGAAGTTTCGTAGATCTGTATGGTATTGAACAAGAGGTTGCAATAGAAACATCAATATGAGTTTGGTGATGTATAATGTTTGTGCACAAATGTGATGAACACCATATAATGTTCTTGTGAATTATTTCAACCATGGTTAATGACAACTTTGAATGGACGTCCTTTAATTAAAATCCACGTGGTGATAATTAATTAAGTAATATGAGCTCAATTAATAAGGGTAATAAAAGTACACTCATGAATAACAGAAATAATGGCCATATGTTTTGTAGTTTGTGAAAAGTGTAAGGATATGATTGACTATACAGTCTCCATTTTGGTCTGCAGCTGGATCTTTAAATGTAGAATCATTTAGCAGTAGAAATAAGAGTTAAGATAGAAATTGCTGACAAGGTAGATCATGTAGCCTACTAAATAGTTCTTGTGAAGTCCCTGAACAGTTTGACATGACATGCTCTAACAAAGTAAATAGTAGATAAGAGATCAAACGACCAGCAGAAGCTATGTGTAATTAATCAGTAATTAGTCTCGTACCATTTGATGTTGATTCTTGTGATTGGTTCTAAATACACCGCCTTGTACTACGCCTCTTATACTTTGCCTTGTAAGCATACTATATATACCATGAATGGTTAAAATATACTTTGAGTTAAAGCATCATAAACCTGTCTCCTGTGGTGTTTTGCTCTCAAATGCATTTGAAGGGTTTGATAGCCTGGTGATCCTACTAACATACTTAACTTGACAGAAGGAGAAAGAAGTCCACACAGGAACTCAAAGCACACGGGCAGGGGTAAGCCCTAACAGATGGTGTCAGAAGTGGGACTTGAACCCACGCCTCCACTATGACCTTTACATTTAATGACAGCAATTTTTGCTGGGAGCATGATTGCTGAAAGAAGATCTTGTATGAGGTCTGAATGAGAAATACCTTTCCCATCTGCTGTTACAAAACCTCTCTTTTGCCAGATTTTTGCGAAGTCATGGACAGCACCAAATGCATATTTAGAGTCAGTGTAAATGTTCACCTCTTTCCCTCTATATAGTTGACAAGCTCTTGTAAAGGCTACTAATTCAGCTGCTTGTGCAGAAGGATATGGAATAGAATTAGCTTCAATTATCTTGTCAGGCAACTGAACTATCGCATATCCTGTGTGAAAAGTCCTGTCATTTGGTGGTGTGGATGAACCATCTACAAAAACATCCTCTGTTCCTAAAATAGGAGTTTCTAACAAGTCAGGTCTTGGTGTAGTGTCTTGTTGTATTATGTCCATGCAGTCATGTTCCTCAAGAGTGTTATCTTCAGAATGTGTAATCATAGCATGTAAGAAGGCAATTGGACCTGAGTTTGGGGGAGAATATTTAATTTCCAAATTTGCTGAGGAAGTAAGAATTACTTCATATCCAGAACTGCGCTGAGCAGTCATGTGTTGTGTGGTATTGTTTCTTAAAACATGTACTACTTGATATGTAGTATGTGTAGTATGGAGAACAGTGTGATGGGAAAGGGTCAAAGTTTGTGCACTTTCTACTGCAATTGCACATGCAGCAACTGCTCTCAAACATGCTGGCATACCTTGTACAGGTATTGGCAACATTTTTGAAAGAAAAGCAGTTGGTCTCATAGAGCTAATACAACAAAACAAAACAAAAAACTCTTGCGCATAAATGTATAAGCCCGACAGTTCAAAGTTCTCGATGGATGGTAGCTTTCAGCCTTGCTGCCCTCAAGGATAGGGAAATCCTAACATACAGACAAAAAACAGAAAAGAGAGGGCGCACTGGCCTTGTGCATTATCTTTAAAAAGGTTTATTAAAACAGAAAACGTAAAAGTACTACTCACAAGGGTAGATAAAAATCACACATAATAGTCAAATGATGGTAGCAGTCTCCAGACCTATGGACAAGACGTGCAGACCGCTGCTGGCTGACGCGTTTCGAAGGTAGCACCTACTTCTTCAGAGCCTAACAGTATCCATCTCTTACGGTACCTTAAATAATGTGCTCATCGAGGGAGCACAGACCAAACTGACCTAGGAGCCACTCCCATAAAGTGGGCAGTCAAGAGGCGGGCCCTGACACAGCACCATAGTAACCATTTGTATATATATATATATATATATATATATATATATATATATATAAAAAACGCACGCAAAAAACGCACAAAAAAAAAAAAAAGATACAAAAAATGCACACAAAAATATATATGTGTGTGTGTGGGGAGCGCAAGTGCACGGATCTATAGTGTGATGAGTGTTTGTAATGTGCGCATAGTGTGCGATACAGTACACCAGACGACAAGGCAATCTCTAATCCTAAATCTTACAAATGCGGCCACCTGCGCAAGCAAAGAAACCCAGCTATCAAATTAAATACAAGATCAAATCCAATAATCTGCACCATGAACAGCGCACAATAGATTTCACATGAGACTATGATATATAATAAATAAATAAATGAATCACCAGGACCCATCCACACTTGTCCTCCAAGGAGATGAATGATTTAATCTCCATAGTGTGTAAAAATATCACAGATCTTACCTCAAAGACGCTGTGCAGCTGTAGGCGGCGGTTGGAACGCACGCCATACTCATTGCATGTAGTGCGGTCCAGGGGGCGGAAGTAGAAGCTCTGTATCGCTTCCTGTGCGCCCGCTGTCGCTCTAGGCTGTGTCAGCAGTAAAGATACCAGCAGCCATATAAGGGAAGACCAACTATAGAGGCTGAAGGCAGACACATATTGGGTGGCTAAATGAAATACCATATCAAGGGGATAGAAAAACATGGGACAAAAACAAATGTCTAATTTCCAATACCATCCGTGCACTTGTATAACCCGCAACCCCACACAACTAATGCATGTCTACATGTATACAAAGGGAGCGTGTTGGTCAGTATTGTAGTTAAATAAAAGAATATGGCCAAATAGTCAACAGTGCATGCACACTCACACGCAAGCACCCATAGACATACACGCGTACGCCCATGTGCGCGTGCGTATAAACGCATGCACGCCGCGCGACACATGTGAGTAGGAGATGAAAACCTGCACTCCAATTACAAAGGTATATAAATATTACATATATATGATACATATAAATGAGCGCAGGTTGTCATTAAAAATGGTATACAATAGCATTCCAGTAAGTAAATGAAACAGATTAAAAACAAATAAATAAATAGATAAATAAAAAGGTTCCCAGATCGAATGAATATTTGTCAATGAATACATTTTAAACACTCTATTATTATCGTTATAGAGACCTTTTAACAGCAAAAAGGAGAAAAGGGGGGGGAATGTCTATGGAAAATTAGCCAAACATATGTCCATATACACATACACCCATGCGCATACACTCCCATATATACATACGCACACACCCACGTGCACGTGCGAGTGCACACATGCACACATGCGCAGTGTACCGGACCAAAATAATTTTTAGAACAGAAGTATGAAACCATACATATACCCGCACAGCCTGTGCGTATTATCATAACTAGAATATACATACACATAATCATATATATATACACACCTATAGGCCTCTTGAAGGCTAAATAAACATAAAGGCCATATGTGTAGAATGAATACTGAAGGTCACATGCATATATGTATGCGCATGTGTAGAGAGAAATAAATGGAATCAGGAGGGGGGGAAGGGGGGGGGATGGAGGAAAGGGTGAAGGGAAGAAGGATAACAAATTGCAAAGGAAGAAGATGGATATGAAAATAAATCAATGAATGAAAAAATGGAAAAAAATGGAAAAATGGAATGGGTTGGGGGGATACCTAAAACCACCGTCACACTATTTTATGTATCTCAGGGTCTTCATTGAGGCCACCGGGAGCGAGACTTCGAGGGTGAAAATCCAGTAAGCCTCGCGCTTACACAGTCTCTGATGTTTTCTCCCTGAGTCTAAATCACCCCCAATCGACTCGATACCAAACACCCTCATACCTGCAGGGTTTCCTTGATGGGCTTCTACAAAATGGCGGGGAACTAGATATTTATCCCTTAAATTAATGATGCCACACTTGTGCTCTCCTATTCTGACCCTCGTAGGGCGCTGAGTGCGGCCGACATAGAGACGGCCACAGGGACAAACAATGCCATAGACAATATACTGAGTCCCGCAGTTCATAAACTGTTTGTGTTTGTGGACCCTTCCATCTCTCCCTACAACGGTTTTCTTTCTGTGCCACATGTACATACATGTGCCACAGTTTTTTACGCCGCACTTGTAGCTCCCTTTCTGATCAAATATTGTGGTCCAAAGGCTAGTCGGTCTAATGGTAGTGTTATCTACCCTATTAGGTGCAACCAGGCTCCTAAGGTCACGTGGTTTACGGAACACAATATTTGGATGGTCTGGGAGTGTGTCACCTAGTACAGGGTCATGTTTGAGGATATTCCAATTTCTCTTCAGAATGTTCTGGATCTCGAAGGCTTTGTTCGTATACTGGGTGGAGAATCTAACCTGTTGGGTATCAGGTGTAGTATGGCATCGGGGACCAGTGGTGTCATCTGATGGGTTATCATAGAGAACCAGATATTTATTAAAGGCCATTTCAATATGGCTTGCATCATAATCCTTTTCTCTAAACTTCTGTATAAGAAGCTTACTCTGCTCTAAGTAGTCTTCTTTTTTTGTACATGTACGCCTCAAGCGACAAAATTGACCATAGGGGACGTTTTGTATCCACCTTGGATGGTGATTACTTTTGGCATATAGGTACGAATTGCCTTCACTAGGTTTAAAGTGGGTTCTGGAACAGATGTCACCGTCGGGATCTCCCTGGAGTTCTAGATCTAAAAAGACCAAACACTTGCTATCTATAACATGTGTAAATTCTATGCCAAAGGAGTTGTTCTTACAATACTCTAAAAAGTTATTGAGATCATCATCTGACCCGTCCCATATGATTAAGATATCATCAATATACCTGGCATACAGCACCAAATTGGCCCCAAAAGGATTGTTTTTCCATATATAGGTGTTCTCCCAAAGGCCCATGAAGATATTGGCATAACTAGGGGCAAACCTTGCCCCCATAGCTGTGCCCCTAGTTTGTAGATAGTATTCGCCCAGAAAAGAAAAATAATTATGTGTAAGGGAAAACCTGACACAGTCCAACAAAAATTTAGCTTGTGAGGGATTGAATTTATCATCCTCTAGTAGAAAGTGATTCATGGCTCTAAGGCCATGTGTATGGTCAATGGATGTGTACAAGGAAGCCACATCTAGGGAAAGCCATCTATAGCTAGGTTGCCATTTGTAATTGGACAGAATCTCAAGCATGTGACTAGAGTCTCTTACGAAGGATGGTAAATTGGTTACAGTGTCTTGTAAAAAATGGTCAATGTAAGAGCCCAGATTACTAGAGAGACTATCCATCCCAGCTATTATTGGCCTGCCCGGGGGTTAGTTAGGCTTTTGTGTATCTTAGGTATATGGTAAAAATGCAGGGTCACCGCATGCCTATTATACAAAAAGTAGTACTCATTCTTTGTAATCACTTTCTCCAATAGTGCCTCATCTAAAAGTATTTTAAGCTCTTTCGTATATTCCACTGTAGGATCTTTGCTGAGTTTAGTGTAGGTATCCGTGTCACCCAGAAGTCTCTTTGCCTCAATGATGTACTCATCTTTATTTTGAATAACCAAACTACCTCCTTTGTCCGCCTTTCGTATGACTATATTCTGATTCTGTTTCAAACTGTCTATAGTTTTAGAAAGAGGGTCAGTATTTTTGGCATAACTTGTCTTATTATTAGAATGATCAAACTTATTTTTAAAAGTATTAAAAACTACATCATAAAATGTGGAGATAAATTTTCCTTTAGCCCAATGGGGAAAGAAAGACGATCTGGGTCTAAAAGGGGTATGGACTATTGCACTTTCCCCTAGGGGACAAGCCACTGGTATAGAAGTGGTCTGTCCATCAGGCTGTGCCTCAAGATATAGTTCTTCTAATATGTTTAATATAGAGTCCTCATCTACACTTGTTTCAGAGGGTAAGGATGCTCCTGACTCTGCTAAAATACCAGTGTCATCACCATCAGTGTTACTACTCGCTTTTTTACAAAACCAGAAAAAGATTAGCCCATGGGACTTTATATGAGGTGTCCATGTTGATCACAAGTAAATAAATAAAATAAAGTAAAAAATATATCAAATTTATTAGAATCATTATCATACAATAGAGCTCATGCATATAGATGGCAATTCATAAGAACAGCAACATAACATAATGGTCCTTAAAACATAGCCAAAATGACATTGGTCAAAGTATAATAAATACAGATATACATGATACATCTCTAACCCGACGCGTTTCGCGAGCTCTCCTCGCATCATCAGGGGCTGATGTATATATCTGATGTCTGTAACAACAGGTAAAAAAGTATATATTCAAGTATGGGTTATGATTGGACAAAAATGCGAAGCCAGAGCTCATGATCCCATACTCACTTGTCAGGCAGTTGGCTCCAGGGGCCGACTCCCGGCAGGGGCGGTCGGAAAGTATCTCCCAAGGGAGCTGAAGGGACGGAGGTCAAGGCATGGAGGACCGAGGTCAGGCGTAGGGCAGGCACGGCAAAGAAATGGAAAGGAAAAGGAGAGGGCTGGACCCAGGTGTCACCCAGAATCATTGCAGAGCTTGCTCACTAGAATAAATTAAATGAGTAAAATATATATGTATATATGGAAGTAGATCTACAAAAATAAATGTAGCGAAAGGTATCAAGTGGTATGCTCTGGTGCAAGGGGTGCAAAGGTGTCCAATCATGGTGGAAAGGAAGAACAAGGAAGAAGGAGAGAAGAAAAGAAAGAAAGAGAGAAGAGAAAGAAAAAGGGGGAAAGGAAGAAGAGGGGAGAGGGCCAAAGGTGTAGCCCCCCAGTCCTGCAGGGTGTATTCCAAATAAACAATGTTTGAATGTGTGTCTATGGGTAGTGGATGTAGAGATAATAATGGTATCCTAAGTAGCTAAAAAATATTATATATAGTAAATTCAATATGAGAGATTGTAAAGGTAATTGTATGTATAGCTCAAATAGTTGATATCAAGATGTTGTAAAAATATAGATGTCTTGTACTGGAGTATATGGGATATAAGAATGTCCTGCAAGGAATGAGGGAAGAGCAGTGTGAAGTGAGTGAGGGGAAAGTGATGAAGAAGGGGATGAGGGGTGATGTGGAGAAAGACAGAGAAGGAGAGAGAAATAGATGAATAAATAGAGCAAAAAGAGATGTGAGAGGAATAAATAAAGTAAGGGAGTGAAAGTGTATACAAATAACACTCCACATGTAAGGTGGCTGGTAAATGCGTTCAAGAAATGACATGTAATAACAAACGTAGTAGTGAACGTAATGCTTACCGATGTGCTCTCTAGTGAATGTGTGGAGAGGACCCAGCTGGAGAGGAAATATGCCGTGCCAAAACCCCCGCCTAAATACCCAGACATCCGCCGTGTACCTCCGCCCCTAGCGTCATGCGATTGGCGAGTGGGGGAGGGGACCCTCCGTGCGCTCGCCGGAACTACAGCAGAGCGCAACGGGGATCCCCGCCCATCGCCTGGAGTGACATATTGTGCGCCAGGAATGCAGACATCGCTGGGAGCGGATGTCTTCCACTGTGCGCGGGGCATGGCGCCGATGCACGTGGTGGCTCCGCCCCTCCTGGGGTGGAGAGGCGGAGACAGCAGTGGAATGATATCCCCATTTGGTGCATCGCAGCTCCCGGGGACATAAACCGACACCCTCAACCAAGGGGCTCTGCAATGATTCTGGGTGACACCTGGGTCCAGCCCTCTCCTTTTCCTTTCCATTTCTTTGCCGTGCCTGCCCTACGCCTGACCTCGGTCCTCCATGCCTTGACCTCCGTCCCTTCAGCTCCCTTGGGAGATACTTTCCGACCGCCCCTGCCGGGAGTCGGCCCCTGGAGCCAACTGCCTGACAAGTGAGTATGGGATCATGAGCTCTGGCTTCGCATTTTTGTCCAATCATAACCCATACTTGAATATATATTTTTTTACCTGTTGTTACAGACATCAGATATATACATCAGCCCCTGATGATGCGAGGAGAGCTCGCGAAACGCATCGGGTTAGAGATGTATCATGTATATCTGTATTTATTATACTTTGACCAATGTCATTTTGGCTATGTTTTAAGGACCATTATGTTATGTTGCTGTTCTTATGAATTGCCATCTATATGCATGAGCTCTATTGTATGATAATGATTCTAATAAATTTGATATATTTTTTACTTTATTTTATTTATTTACTTGTGATCAACATGGACACCTCATATAAAGTCCCATGGGCTAATCTTTTTCTGGTTTTGTGCATTATAGGGATGGAGGTGCCTCATGTCAGGGAGCAATATTCAGCCTTTCTCTTTTTTCTATTGAATTCGGGTGGAAGACACCCACAAATGCCCACGAGTCTGTTGTTGCTCCCAGATCCTGCTATTATATACTTTTTTTGATCCCCATTACATCAGGATAATGGTCATTCCTAGATGACTCCCCTCCTTGCTTGCGGACCGGGTCTCCGGGGGTCCGCCCCTTGGTTGAGGGTGTCGGTTTATGTCCCCGGGAGCTGCGATGCACCAAATGGGGATATCATTCCCCTGCTGTCTCCGCCTCTCCACCCCAGGAGGGGCGGAGCCACCACGTGCATCGGCGCCATGCCCCGCGCACAGTGGAAGACATCCGCTCCCAGCGATGTCTGCATTCCTGGCGCACAATATGTCACTCCAGGCGATGGGCGGGGATCCCCATTGCGCTCTGCTGTAGTTCCGGCGAGCGCACGGAGGGTCCCCTCCCCCACTCGCCAATCGCATGACGCTAGGGGCGGAGGTACACGGCGGATGTCTGGGTATTTAGGCGGGGGTTTTGGCACGGCATATTTCCTCTCCAGCTGGGTCCTCTCCACACATTCACTAGAGAGCACATCGGTAAGCATTACGTTCACTACCACGTTTGTTATTACATGTCATTTCTTGAACGCATTTACCAGCCACCTTACATGTGGAGTGTTATTTGTATACACTTTCACTCCCTTACTTTATTTATTCCTCTCACATCTCTTTTTGCTCTATTTATTCATCTATTTCTCTCTTCTTCTCTGTCTTTCTCCACATCACCCCTCATCCCCTTCTTCATCACTTTCCCCTCACTCACTTCACACTGCTCTTCCCTCATTCCTTGCAGGACATTCTTATATCCCATATACTCCAGTACAAGACATCTATATTTTTACAACATCTTGATATCAACTATTTGAGCTATACATACAATTACCTTTACAATCTCTCATATTGAATTTACTATATATAATATTTTTTAGCTACTTAGGATACCATTATTATCTCTACATCCACTACCCATAGACACACATTCAAACATTGTTTATTTGGAATACACCCTGCAGGACTGGGGGGCTACACCTTTGGCCCTCTCCCCTCTTTTTCCTTTCCCCCTTTTTCTTTCTCTTCTCTCTTTCTTTCTTTTCTTCTCTCCTTCTTCCTTGTTCTTCCTTTCCACCATGGTTGGACACCTTTGCACCCCTTGCACCAGAGCATACCACTTGATACCTTTCGCTACATTTATTTTTGTAGATCTACTTCCATATATACATATATATTTTACTCATTTAATTTATTCTAGTGAGCAAGCTCTGCAATGATTCTGGGTGACACCTGGGTCCAGCCCTCTCCTTTTCCTTTCCATTTCTTTGCCATGCCTGCCCTACGCCTGACCTCGGTCCTCCATGCCTTGACCTCCGTCCCTTCAGCTCCCTTGGGAGATACTTTCCGACCGCCCCTGCCGGGAGTCGGCCCCTGGAGCCAACTGCCTGACAAGTGAGTATGGGATCATGAGCTCTGGCTTCGCATTTTTGTCCAATCATAACCCATACTTGAATATATATTTTTTTACTTGTTGTTACAGACATCAGATATATACATCAGCCCCTGATGATGCGAGGAGAGCTCGCGAAACGCATCGGGTTAGAGATGTATCATGTATATCTGTATTTATTATACTTTGACCAATGTCATCTTGTCTATGTTTTAAGGACCATTATGTTATGTTGCTGTTCTTATGAATTGCCATCTATATGCATGAGCTCTATTGTATGATAATGATTCTAATAAATTTGATATATTTTTTACTTTATTTTATTTATTTACTTGTGATCAACATGGACACCTCATATAAAGTCCCATGGGCTAATCTTTTTCTGGTTTTGTGCATTATAGGGATGGAGGTGCCTCATGTCAGGGAGCAATATTCAGCCTTTCTCTTTTTTCTACTCGCTTTTTTAAGGATATAATATCGCTGGATAGTAAGTTTGCGTATATACTTATTTAAATCAATGAAAAGCTCAAACAAATTGGGTACACTGGGTGGGGCATAGTTGAGGCCTTTTCTGAGGAGGTCCAGTTCTGTTTCCGAAAAAACAGAACTGGATAGGTTGTAGATTTTGATGGTGGAATGAGAAGTATTTATATTCTGCCTCTTTTTACGTCCCTTTCCTCCTCTTGCACCTCTTCTAGTTCTTCCTCTCTTTTCCTTGTTTTTTTCGAAATTGATGGAGTTACCTCTAAAGGGTCCAGAATCCTGTTGTTCGTTACAGGGTCCTCCATCAATGCAACTTCCTTCTCTAAAAAAACCAAGGGTGGTGTAGTATCTGATATATTGACACTATTGTCATCTGACTTTCCGTTACTAAGAACTATAAAGGGATTGTAAGTTTGTATGTCACTAAACGTCTTGAGGTCTATATCAAGTGCTGCAGTAGTACTTCCAAATGACACTGTAGAGGTGTTAGCCGTAATTGGAAGTATACTACAGTTGTCATTAGTCAGTGATAAAATAGATCCCTCACCTCTGGGTTGCATATTGTGACCTTTCTTAATAATGTTAGTGGAATGTTTAGTTGATGGAGTATTTTCTCTATTGATGTCTTTAGAATGGTTATCTTTACCTCTGCTGGTACAGTCTTGGGAAGCAATGATGGCAAGCGCTTCGTGGGGGTGTTAGTACTCACAAGATGTTGTTTCTGGATGTTACCAATACATCCAGAACGATCCCTATTTTGATGAAAGGGCTTTTTGGTATTACATGAACTTCCCTCTCTATTATTCTGACTAGTGTTAGTGTTAGTTCTCTTTTTATGTTTGTATTTTGAATTGGTCTTATTTTTATTCTTATTGTTATTGTTGTTGTTTTGAACATTGGTATTATTGCTTCTTTGTCTATCAATCTGGGGTGGGAGTGAATGGTGTCCTTGAGATAGTGTGTTCTGTTCGCACTTCTCGGTTGGCTGTTCACTATTCACCTTCCTCCTATAATTCCTGGTATTCTGTTTTTTCCAATTAAATTCCTGATTATTAAGGTAATCTAACCTATCCCTCTCAAATTTCCCAGATTTTTTGCTGATGAGATTGATCTCATATTCCATTATCTGTTCATTTACTTTCTGATCCCAGCTATCAAAGGTAGAAACATCAGAGAAAGTGGATAGTTCTTCTTGTAGGATACATAAGTCGGCACGAATCGCAGAGAGATTGCGCTCTCTTTGTGTGATGATGTATTGTAGCCACATACGATTACAATCATGCAGGCTTTTGATCCAATTTTCTCTTAGGTCTACATCTAGAAATGAACATACTTTAGTAATTCTTAGACCTCTTGGTATCCTCTTGAATTCAAGGTATTTTTGCAGTAGTAGGATATCCCACCACTGCAGCATTTCTCTTTCTAGTAAATCTTTTAATCTTAGGAATAATGATACCATAGTGTCTTCTCTATCTGGAGCCTGCTTATCATTACTTGTCGTAATAGTCCCCTCATTAGCAATAGTCTCTGATTCAAAGATATTCAAGCTAGTAGTGAAACCTTTAGCCAATGAGGATCTTTTCAGTTGTCGTTCTTCTATAGATATAACCATCGTTGTCCCGGATTCCAGAGAATCTGACCTGAGAAACCGTTAGGGCGATCACACTCTGCAGCTAGAGACCCAAAGATAGCCAATACAACAAAACAAAACAAAAACTCTTGCGCATAAATGTATAAGCCCGACAGTTCAAAGTTCTCGATGGATGGTAGCTTTCAGCCTTGCTGCCCTCAAGGATAGGGAAATCCTAACATACAGACAAAAAACAGAAAAGAGAGGGCGCACCGGCCTTGTGCATTATCTTTAAAAAGGTTTATTAAAACAGAAAACGTAAAAGTACTACTCACAAGGGTAGATAAAAATCACGCATAATAGTCAAATGATGGTAGCAGTCTCCAGACCTATGGACAAGACCTGCAGACCGCTGCTGGCTGACGCGTTTCGAAGGTAGCACCTTCTTCTTCAGAGCCTAACAGTATCCATCTCTTACGGCACCATAGTAACCATTTGTATATATATATATATATATATATATATATATATATATATAAAAAAAACGCACGCAAAAAACGCACACAAAAAAAAAAAAGATACAAAAAATGCACACAAAAATATATATGTGTGTGTGTGGGGAGCGCAAGTGCACGGATCTATAGTGTGATGAGTGTTTGTAATGTGCGCATAGTGTGCGATACAGTACACCAGATGACAAGGCAATCTCTAATCCTAAATCTTATAAATGCGGCCACCTGGTCTCATAGAGCTACCATGCTCCTGGGCCAAGACTGCCGCCATCACCGCTTCCCCCTCTCTACAATACAAATGAAAGGACTGGTTGTAATTAGGGATGCCAAGACTTGGTGATGCAACAAGAAGAGTTCTTAGAATCCTTTAAGATTTGTGCATATCATCAGTCCATTGCAACTTGACTGGTTGGTCCTTGGTTGTGGCTGCTCAGAGAATAGAATCAAAATGAGAACAGTCTGGTATCCATTGCCTGCAATAGGTAATCATGCCCAGAAAAGTCATCATTTCAGTTTTTGTAGATGGTTTAGACAAGGTAGTGATGGCTTTTACCCTGTCTGGAGAGAGTTTTCTTTGTCCATGGGGGAGGAGGAATCCCAAGTATTTCACAGTCTTTTGACACTATTGAAGTTTGCTTTTTTGAGGCCCTGTGTCCTACTTCAGCAAGGTGTTTCATTAGTGAAATAGAGTCAGTCTGGCACCCTTCCTTGTCTGTATTGATGAGAAGGAGGTCATCTACATACTGTAGGAGGGTGGAGCTGCAACTAGGAGTCCATGACCGCAGGGTCTCCTGAGCTACTCGAGAGTATACTGCAGGTGAGTCCACAAAGCCTTGTGGAAGCCGGACCCATGTCATTTGAATTTTCTTAAAACAAAAAGCTAACAGTGGCTGTGTCTCCTCATCAATTGGAATTGAAAAATAAGCGTTACTCAGGTCAATAACTGAAATATTCAGCATCTGATGGTATAGATGTCAACAATGAGTTAACATCAGGTACCACTGGTGCAATGGGCTGTATCAGGTTGTTGATTGCTCTGAGATCTTGTGTAAACCTATAACCTCCCTTAGGTTTGGGTATTGGATTTATGGGTGTGTTGTAAGGTGACACAGTGAGTTTAACAACCCCATTTTGAAGTAAATGTTGTATGACAGGTTCAATTCCTTCTTCCTTCTCTTTGCTGAGAGGATACTGTTTTACATAGATTGGAGATGTGTTAGGTTTGAGTGTTGCTTTGTAAGGTGTACAATCTATGAATCCTACATCAGTAGAGTGTTCAGTCCAAAAATGTGTAGGTACTTCCATTAAGTCAATCTCAAAGTCTTGAAACAAATGAGCCATCATATGATCTGGTGGAGCAGCTGGAGGAACAATACATACCATAGGTGAAGTAACATCAACTCCCCCTTGTGGTGAAAATTGAATGTTAATCTGAAAAATGCCAAGCAAATCTCTACCCAACAAATTAACAGGACACTCTGGTATTATCATAAAAGAAAATTCTCCCAACAGTGTTCCATCCAATGTAGTCACAGTCAAAGGTGGGGTGCACCCACACTGTGTTAAAACTCCAGTAATGCCTATTGAAGTCTCACCATTTTCCCATGGCCCTTCATATGAATGTGTACTTAAAGAACTTTTACTTGCTCCTGAATCTATCAAGAGATCAGTTTGTTTTCCCTGAATTATAAAGGAACAAAGAGGCAGTTCTGTCCATGAAGGGGAAAGTTGAGTAAATTCTGTGGTGAGGGAGTTTACTTCTAGGCTGTCCTATTGGGTATTTCTTTTGTTCTGCCAATCAATGGGATAGTGCACTGCTCTTGGGAATGTTTGCCTCATGTTCTGTTGGGGATTATTATAGTATTTCTTTGGTTTATTAGGGCATTCCTTCTTCCAATGGCCTTTCAATCCACATTCAAAACACCTATTACTTTTCTGCTCACCAATACCTCCTCTTAGAGAAAACTTTCCCCTTACTCTATCTTGACTATCCCTATTCACTCTTTGTTGGTATGCTTGAATAATTGATTTACCATAATCAAAACATCCTGCAGAATCTTTTAACATGATGCTATCTTCCAATTTTTTAGGGGCTAATGTATGCCAACTGTCAATCATTTGTTTAATTGTTCGTGCAGTCTCAGGACGAAAGGCATTCATTAAAGTTTGCACATAAACTAATTCAAGACCATTGTTTTTACCTAAATCAGCCTTGTCTGTCCAAACTTTCCTAAATCCTTTTATGAATGTGCTAACTTCTTCCTTTGGGAGTTGTTTACAGACAACTACAGGGACCATATTCCTTTTATCTCCATGATCTTTAATCCATAATTCTAAAACCTTATCCCACATTTCCTTAACATCTCCTTGCTTCCTAAAAGGATACTCTCCTGAAGGATACATTTTGTCTAGATCATTTAGAGAAGGTATTTGTGCCCAATCAAATTCACTGTCCTCATCATATCCCATAACACCCTGTATTATGAGTTTATAATCTTCTCCAGTATAATTTAATCCCTTTGTTGTTCATTTTAAATAACTTACTGCAGCCTGGGGATTTTTCTGAGGGTGTGGACACCCAGATAGGATACTATTCAGGGTTTGAGGATCTAGAGGTTTAATGATAACTTGTTCGCCTACAGTCATGAATGGGGCCTGTACAATAGGAGAAGTATCAGCATTCTGCTGTTCCTGTTTCCTTATTTCTTCTTGATTTAACCTTTCTTTTTGTGCTCTGGTTAATACTTTCACTTCTTCCACATCTCCTTGTAACTGAGATGAAGTTGAAGCTTCCATGATTGCCTCAGTTGTAGAGACAGAATCAGCTATAGCCACCTCAGGTGGTGCAGACACACTAGCTGATACTTGTGCACTTGAAGGGGGTCTTAATGGAGAGGAAGTTGATGCACCAGATGCCTCATCATCCTCATCATCACTACTACTCACTAAATCTCTAGCCTGCATTTGTGCCCTCTGTAATGAAGCTACATACAAACACTATCATCATCAGTTCCAGCTAAGCTGGGATATAGTGGCATGTAAGGAGGTGGAGCTGTTGGAGGTCTAGGAAATATACAATCACGGCAATCACATGTTCCCATGAATGGCATAGTCCCTAATTCCTGTAAACCATCGTCTTGCCACAATTGAGTAATCAATTGTTTTCTATTAAGACTAGATCCTAATTTTAACTTTTTGTGTTTTCCCATTTTTCTTAATTCATCATTTGAATATTCTCCATAAACCCATCTTTGCTTTGCTGGAAATCATCCATTCCCAACATTTGTGTTAATTTTCTTTTATTTGCACCCTCTGTATGCCATAGCCCTCTTTGTTTTGCTTGCTTTCTTAGATGAGTAATTGGAACCTCTTCATACTCATCTGTCATTGCCATTAAACTTTTATTGTTCCCATCATTTACTGATGGTTTATAATATGGAGCTAATTTTATCCATGTCTTGGCACACTTGCCCATATATTTCATGTCCCGGTCAGGATCTCATGAATAGTAAGGAAATGCTTCTTTGTCATTCAAACACAATCCTCTGATCATGTTTATATGAAAAGGTGAAAATGATCCTGTTCTAGGGAATGGTTCAAAACCAAGTTTAGTCTGTGACCATTCTAATAAATTGGTCAGAAAAGGTTCCACATAAAAAGCCCCTGCATATCTCTCTACAAATTCTTTAACAGTTTCATTTTCTAAGGCTTTAGGAAACACTACTCCACTCGACCTCTTACCTGCTGACTTTGGTATTTCATTTTGAGTCTTAAAAACTTAATCTTTGTCTTAGCAAGTTCAGCATCTTTCTTACCCCATCTTGAAATTAAGTTACCCATTCTACAGCTTTTGTTTAACCTCTAGACAATGTAAAGTGCAAAAAACCTTAAAGACACAAGCAACAAAATAATGTACAGAAGACAAACTCAACCTTGTAATAATACTCATGTATTCTATACTCTTATCTCTATATACCTTAGTAGTTACAGACTTTATAGACTTATCTTACCACATCTACAATTTTATCACCATATATATATCATTATATTATGACAACGTAAGTACTATATATCATGCAAGACAAACATATAGCACATAGAACAAACATGCAAACAGACATGTGTTTGATAACCAGGTGATATATAATGATATTCAGAGGACAAATTTTGTTAGAATAAAAATGAAAAAAGAAAAATCAGATTGTGAAAATGTTCGATTTTCTCAAAGAAAACCTGAGGCCTCAAATAAGTAAAAACCTGTGCTTTCCAAGCACCCATTTGCTTATCCAAGCAAAATGCTAGCATATACCTGCTTTCCCAAAGCAGAAACCTTTGCCATCCAACAGCAATAAAACCTGCCACACACTCAAAATGTCACAACTCAAAAGCACACCAGTTCTGTCACCAGCAGTGACATAGCTGAGAGGAAAGAAAGGATATACTTTACCATCTCCACTGATATCACCACTTGAGAGACAGTCCCGCTTACTGACACCATCAGTGGAGGCTCTGACAAAATTTCCTTAGGAAATAAACTTGCAGATCAGGTTCCACATAATCAATCGCTTCTAAACCCATTGGTCCATCACATCTGCCATCATTTTTAATACCTTCCTTGATAGAGGATACTGACCTTTTCCATTTGCAAGCATTTGCAATGCCAGATGATTTTCAATTTTGGTCAAGGAATGGGTTGTCCCAAGACCAATTTGGTCTGTGGGCCAACAAGGAGGGAGACATCTGTAAGTATGGTCTGCCGAGAGCAGTGGCTCCATTGTTCATTTCTCATTATCATAGATTTGGACATAAAAGTAAAAAGAATACATTAATGGCTATTGCTAGACATTTTGTATGTAGAGATTTGTGGAATCTAATTGATGTTCAACTATCCAGGTGTTTAATATGTGCACAAAACAATGTACAAGGAAAGAAGGTAGGTGCATTGGATCATTTACCAGCACCCCAATGCAATCCCCAATGCAGGAATTACAAATTGATTTCACTCACATGCCAGTAGCAAAGGGTGGTTTTAAATATCTTTTGGTAATCGTGGACAAATTTTCAAAATGGATCGAAGGAATCCCTACAGTAAGAGAGAGTGCTAAGACAGTTGCTAAAATCCTGTGTAAGGAATGGATCCCAAGATATGGTTGCCCTGTAATCATAGATAGTGACAAGGGACCAGCATTCACTGCAGCACCAACAGGACACATTAGCAGACTTTTAGCAATTGATTGGAAATTTCACATACCATATCATCCACAGAGTTCAGGGATTGTAGAAAGAATGAACAGAACCATCAAAGACAAGTTAAGAAAGGGAACAGGGGGAGTTTTAAAAATTGGATAGAACATCTACCAGCTGTGCTTGCAGAAATAAGAATGACCCCTAATAAAAACACAAAATTATCCCCTTTTGAAGTTCTAATGGGAAGACCATTCCCTACACCTTGGGTTAGGGGTACAGCAAGGAGATTTAGAAGTGATACAACAAGAACATGTGGTAAAATTGATTTAGAAATTAAATTCAATCTATGGTGATGTTTATTTGTCTTTCTCACTTCCAGCAGGACAGCCAACACATCCTTTTCAAATAGGTGATCAATTCTTGTTAAACAACTGCAGAAGCACGGGTCACTAGATCCACCCTACGGTGAACAGACAACAGTAATTGCAATTACTAGAACAGCTGTTCTTACTGAGTAATCTCCAGCGTGGATACATGCATCGAGAATGAAGCATGCACCAAGAACAGGACCAAGAAGAGATGATAAGTCCCAGGATCTTGCGAAAGGGATGTCAGAAGGAGATACCATTGACCACATTGATAAAACATAGGGGAGTAACTGTCTGTAGCATTACCATTACACTTGGTCTTGTCATATATATGATAGCACGTGATATATATGATTCATGCCCATGGTCAAACAGATTGCAGTGCACACAGATCATGGCTACAACAGATATTGACAAACGAAGTCTAAAAAATTATGAATATCCAAGTCTATTATGGAAAACTCATATGAAAATTGCACAGACAGCCAACAAATCCAATTGTTGGGTATGTTCCAGGCCTCCACTAGGTCTTACAAATCCTGCAATGATGGCTGTATTTATTCCTTATAGTATTACAGTAAATCAATCAGCACCCATAAATGAAATAAATATCAAAATTGCACAACCTTATGATCATGTTTGGGAATCAGGAATAGGAAAGAACTTCTCCAGTATGGATGAGTATTTTTGTAAACAATTAAGACAACCAATTTATGTGAGTGGAAAACAAGGAAAACCTAGTATTGGTTATCGACTAGGAGGGAAAGGTGGGAGGATTGGAAGAGTAAAATGTCCTAAAGGTCTTGTAGTAGACATAGGAGACATAGTATGTCAAGGAAAACATTGTAGCTCAGCAATAATGAACAAACATCTATATACAACTTTCTTCCTGATAGATAAAATAATACAGAAGGACAGAATTCCTAAATGTTTCTCACTTACCACACCTTTCTTTTGGTTATGTGGAGACCATGCATATAAAATTGTTCCAGCCAAAGAGTCAGGGGTCTGTGCCTTAGTAACTTTGGTACCTGCTGCTTATGTATCAGAAAATGATATTGATGCAAGTTATCAATTAAGAACTGTATGGAACCATAAAGATAAAAGGGAACTTTTTGATGCTGGAGACATGACTTGGTCTATGTTTCCATCTTTCACAGGGTGGGGAATTGTTTTGATGGAAAGATTAAATGAGTTTTTTAAATATAATGGATGAAATTCTAAATGAAACCACAAGTGCTATAGATTTATTAAATGAAGAAGTACGAGAATTAAGTAGATTAGCTTTGCATGAGAAAATGGCTTTAGATTACTTGTTAGCTTCAGAAGGAGGATTTTGCCAATTTATAGGAAATGAATGTTGTACTTGGACATCAGACTATGAAAATAAAATAGAAGAGCATTTGCACAGAATAAAAGAATTACAGCATAAAGCAAGAAACATTGCTGAATAAGGGTGGAATCCATTCAAAGGATTGGGAGGTGCAGGAGAATGGTTTAGTGGATTGTTTCTATGGATGAAGAAAGTGGGTGTTGTGATACTGATGTGTCTTTTGTTTGTTCTTTTTGCATATGTCATCTTCAAGATCCTGCTCTGCATTATCAAAGGATACAAGTACAAGATGAACCAATCTTCAAAAACTGAATATGAGCTGCAACCAATGACTTCCTAACCACGCCCAGGGGAATGGTGATGTTACCCTCAAGATGTGGCATCCCTCTATGAGACAAAGACACTATGAATTTGATCTTATGGATAATACATTGGACTTCTAATTTACTTAGCTGGTTTATCCCTTTTGTAAGGGATAAAAGGAGGGATTGTAAGGATATGATTGACTATACAGTCTCCATTTTGGTCTGCAGCTGGATCTTTAAATGTAGAATCATTTAGCAGTAGAAATAAGAGTTAAGATAGAAATTGCTGACAGGGTGGATCATGTAACCTACTAAATAGTTCTTGGAAAGTCCCTGAACAGTTTGACATGACATGCTCTAACAAAGTAAATAGTAGATAAGAGATCATCGACCAGCAGAAGCTATGTGTAATTAATCAGTAATTAGTCTCGTACCATTTGATGTTGATTCTTGTGATTGGTTCTAAATACACCGCCTTGTACTACGCCTCTTATACTTTGCCTTGTAAGCATACTATATATACCATGAATGGTTAAAATATACTTTGAGTTAAAGCATCATAAACCTGTCTCCTGTGGTGTTTTGCTCCCGAATGCATTTGAAGGGTTTGATAGCCTGGTGATCCTACTAACATACTTAACTTGACAGAAGGTGAAAGAAGTCCACACAGGAACTTAAAGCACACGGGCAGGGGTAAGCCCTAACAGAAAGTGTTGGTTAAATGTGTTTGTTACTATTTGTTACTTTCTAGGAAGGAACTGTACAAATATCACACTAAATGCCTTTTATTTTGTTTAGTTCCTAGACAATATTAAACAGCATCAATCCACCTGTCTGATAGGGTTTGATGTCCAAGAACTAAATATGAAGATTACAGTCAAACGGAATAATGTTGTTTTTGTTGTTATTTTTATGCAATATGCAAATGTACTGAAAGTTTTTATTGGAACTGATTGTAAACCAGAGCAGCTAATACTTTTGATGCTGCATGATAGATTTATAAGGGTTTTCTCTGATTGATTTGAATATAAAATGATATAGAACAAATAATGTTTTAATATTGACAGCAAGATTGTTTTGATATCTGGAATTATATAATACTTGAAATGGTTTGAAGGGTGTAAGAATACCCACACATTTACATATTGTTCTTTTCGGTGTATATGTAAGCTAAATTATGGCAGCATCTACTTCTGTATATTCTGACATAATTATCTTGGTGGAACTGTAAGGCATTACCACTGTGGGAGTGTGCCTGGGGTTTTACATATAAAGTACATTTTCCTGCATGATTGACAGTTTAAATTTAAAGCAATCATTTTGTTTATCAAGGAAAAAAAGTACTTATGTCTACTTATAATTGTGCATTTAGGTTAATATTATTGCAATGAACACAATTTTTAAGTCTTTCAACATGAGGTGTTCTAGTGGTATATATATGGTCAGTTATATCTGACACTCAGTGATTCTTTGACCACCCTGTTCTATACACCTGATTGAGTTTTCATAAAATTTTCTTGGTAAAGAAAAAGAGTTATAAAATAGGTTCTCAGGTTTTGTTTTCCTCAATTCTCCTTGATTGCTTGGGGTGGGACTGGCATGTAGAGTACAGTGACACATATGCATGGGCATATTATATGCACATATTGGGATCAGTGTAGACAAGAGCCGGTTAGCCTGCCAGAATGTCTTTAGAGTGTGGAAGGAGATCAGAGTGCATAGAGGAAACACACATGAAGTAGTTTAAAGTTGGGCCTATAATTTGAGACAGAGTAGTGTATAGTTCAGGTGGGGGATAAGTAATATACCTGTAATAATATTTCACCTTTAATGTAGAAAGCTGAGTTTTTCAGTGTTAAGACAGGTCACTAATGATTATCGATTTGCCTGTTCAGAAATCTATAATGGGCATTGTTGTTAATTAAGGAATGCTGGACTGACATATTTGGTAATGCACCTTCCATGATGTCAACTAGAAGCATATTGGAGAAAGGAGACAAACACTTTTGACAGCAGCAATGGTCTATAAAGTCGTTACCAATGATCAGCAGCTGAACTGTTGGTGCAAGTTCCACCTGTTCTGAGGGTCGAGTACCTGAACTGTTCCATCCGCTATCATGGTTAAGTACCTGAATCTGATGGTGAAGTATTTAAACTGTTTTATCTGCTCTGTTGGTCATGTGCCTGAACTGTCTATAAAAGTTCCAGCTACTATGTGGTTATGTGCCTGCACGTCTATGACTTGTGAGCTGCAATAGTCCAAAGGATATGGACTTTGTATTCTACAGTTTTTTCAGTTCTACAGTGTTGCAAGTGTTATGCTGCAGCTGCGATCTGGTAACCTAATGTCTAAGACTCTGCTGTCCATCACCAGATATGGAGGACTTTGACAAGTATCTATGCATTTAAACTCTTGGAAAGGAAAGTTTGATGCTCATGCCTGTACTTTTAAAAGGAAGTTTGGTGTTATTCTGTTAGTCCAACATATAGTTGTTTTTATAAGCCTGGACATTTTTTATATTTTTCAGCCCTAACATAGCAGAATGAGATTTCCTGGACAGGTAAATCAGACAAAGAAAGTGGGTCAAGAGAACTTTAGATAAATAAGACGAGGTGGAAGGATGTAAAACTGTTATACATTGATTTACATGTGGAAAATACCCAAGGGGTGGGATATATGGGAGATGGACCATATTTAATAATGAGAGTGTTTCGCATACATACTCATAATACTGGAAATGTGAAGGATGAAATTGATGAAGTCAGAAATGTTTATATTGGAGTACAAGCGAAAAGTAATCTTGAGTATTATAAACTAAACTAAGAATCTTGTAAGTCAAGGGGTGGAATGTAGTATGGGTCTATATTCATATATAACTTTAGTTATTGAATTACAAGAAACTTAGTAATAGTTTTAAGGTGATATATATATATATATATATCACAGGTGATCACAGATCTCACAGATGGTCACTCACAGATGGTCACATTGTCTCGGGCTAGTCTTTTGTTAGTACCAGATAAAACCAGCTTTTTTGCGCCTTCCATCAAGCCTTTAAAAGGTCAGACAATAGAGAAGGCCAGTGTATTTCTTCTAAGGACATGAATGTGCCTAGACTTTGGACAGACCATCGCCTTCCAGAACTTTCAGTAGTTATGGGGTCCCCTAGAATTGAATATGCTATATTTATCCTGTATCGTATCATCTGTAATACATCTTTAATCAAAGCTAAGTAAAACTTTTTATTACATTCTTTGTGTTGTGTGTTTTAATCCTTGCATTTACTGACCACATATCTGAAAGGGTAAAAATATGAATGAACCTATGAATAAATGGAACACAGAATTGAACCCCTTGTTACACCCAGGTATGAAATTTAAAAGAATATTACACTTTTATTGTTTCACTAAGCATTATTAAAATCACTGCTCCTGAGAAAACGGCAGTTTTTAAAACTTTTTTTGCATTGATCCTTGTCCCCTGGGGCAGGACTCAGGTCCCCAAACACTTTTTATGACAATAACTTGCATATAAGCCTTTAAAATTAGAACTTTTGATTATTCATGTTCTTGTCCCATAGACTTTAACGGTGTTTGAACTAATTTTTTGCCTGTTCGCATGTTCTGGTTTGAACCGAACAGGGGGTGTTCGGCTCATCCCTAGTTCTGAATAAGTGTAAGGAATAGAGTTGAAGTGTGATATTGGAGTGGAGAGAGATATAAAAGGGCTATGTTCATTGCTACTAGCAAGTTAGTGTGCTACAGTGTAGAATGATAATAGTGATAGTTTAATGTTTCAGGGCGTGTTTACTGCAGCATATTAAGGTGAATTAGCACACGTTTACTGCAGTATATTGGGGTGAGTTTGTGTATGTTTACTGCAGTATATTGAGGTGGGTTTGTGTATGTTTACTGCAGTATATTACATTTTTACATACTGTACCCGACCGTTAGAATGTGTTTCCAGTGCGATCCCATCACTGCGATCCCATCCCTGCCCCAAAGCGCCTACCCCCCATGTTGAGGGCATGCAGCCTGGTATGGCTCAGGAGGGGCGGGGGCGCTCGCTCATCCCCACCCCCTTTCCTGACCTGGCCTGCGTGCTCGGATAAGGGTCTGGTATGGATTTTGGGGGGACCCCCACACCGTTTTTTTGGCATAGGGGTTCCCCTTAAAATCCATACCAAACCTAATGTATGGGATGTCCCAGAGCAATGCTATCTGAGGGGAGGGAGACACAAACAAAAGTAGGGTGCCATCAGACCTGACACCCTACGGACCAATACTGCTGCCTGCAGCACACTGCGCCCAAAGGCGATATCCTCATGCCTTCCTACATTCACCTGATAGAATCTTGTGAACATATGGACTGAAGACCAAGTTGCGGCCTTGCAGATTTGAGCCATGGAGGCTTGGTGATGCACTGTCCACGAAGCACTAACAGTCCTGCTGGAGTGTGTTTTGATTTGAAAAGGTGGAACATACCTTTTCAACCATAAGCTTGAATAATTACTTGCCAAATCCACTTGTAAATAGAAGATTTTGATGCTGCCTGTCCTTTTCTAGGACCTTCAGGCAACACAAACAAAACATACATTTTTCGAATCTGAGCAATCGCCTTCAAATAGACCTTGACTGCTCTCACTACATCAAGAGAATGTAGCGACTTTTCCTCCGTAGAACATGGTTCTGGAAAAAATGAAGGTAGAACAATATCCTGGTTTAAATGAAAACCTGAACCACCTTAGGCAAAAAGCTAGGATGAGGACGCAATACCACCTTATCCTTATGAATATTTAAATATGGCTCTTTAAAGGAAAGAGCAGCCAATTCTGATACCCTTCTTGCAGAAGATATATTGCAACCAGAAACCAACTTCCTTGTCAAAAGGATCAAGGGAGTATGTTGTATCGGCTCAAAGGCTGTTTTTGTAAAACTGACAAAACAAAATTTAAGTCCCAAGGTTTTAAGGGTAACCTAACTGTCAGACTAAGTCGTGCCACCCCCTGTATAAAACTACGGACCAGGAAATGCGAAGCAAGTGGTCATTGGAACAATACTGATAAGGCCGAGACCTGGCCTTTGATGGTACTCAAGGCCAGCTTCATTTCTAATCCTATTTGCAAAAAAGGCAAGGATTCTACCTATAACATACTTTCTAGGATGCCAACCCCTGAACTTACACCAAGAAACATATGCTTTCCAGACTCTAATATAAAATGACTCTGGAAGCTGGCTTCCTTGCATTAATCAAGGTAGATATCACTGAGCCTGAAAGCCCATGATTCTTCAGAATGTGGGTTTCAATAGCCAAACCGTTAAATTGAAACACCAGTCCCTGCGATAGCAGGTCTGGACATAGTGGTAAGGTTCATGGGGCCGCTACCGCCATCTTTACGATCTCTGCATACCAAAATCTTCTGGGCCACGCTGGGGCCACAAGAACCACCAACTTCCTTTCCTGCTTGATCCTGCAAAGAAGTTGTGGTAGCAGCAGAATAGGAGGGAATGCATAAATCAGTGAGAACTGATCCCACGGGGTCACCAATGCATCTGTTCTGTATGCGAGTGGCTCCCTTGTTTTTGACACAAAGTTGCAGACTTTGTTTTTGAACCTGGACACAAACAGATCTACGTCCAGGATCCCCCATCTTTGGCACATAGCCAGGAGGATGTTTGGGTGAAGGGACCATTCTCCCGGGAACAACTGCTGAAGACTCAAGTAGTCTGCCTGACAATTCTCTAACCCTGGAATGAAGATTGCCAATATGCAGGGCACATGCTTTTCTGCCCAGGTTAGGATATGGTTTACCTCTCCCTGGGCTGCATGACATTTGGTGCCCCCTTGGTGATATAAGCCACTGCTGTGGCATTGTCAGATTGAATCCTGACAGGACAAATCCGCAACCTAAATATCCAGGCCCTTAGGGCTAGGCGTGCTGCCCAAATCTCTAGAATGTTGATGGGCAAGGTCCTTTCAGTTCTGGACCGTTTCCCTTGGACAGTCGCCTCTTCCAGGACTGCTCCCCAACCCGCAAGGCTGTTAGTTGTTGTTTCCACCTTCCAGGTAACTGGTAAGAAGGATTTCCCCTTCTGCAGATTCTTGGATATCCTCCACCAACTGAGGCTCTGGCGCACCCTTTGGCGACAGACGCATTAGAAAATCTAGTGCTTGGACCTTCTTGTTCCAGGTAGACAGGATACTGTTTTGCAGCAGTCTTGAATGAGACTGAGTAGAGGAATCGCTCCAAATGAAGCCACCATCTTTCCCAACAACCTTATGCAAAGGCGAATAGAAGGACCCTTCTTTGCCCTGACCACCTGAACCAGCTCCTTTATGGAACTGGTCTTTGCCTGGGGTAAAAACACCCTCTTCTGGGCTGTATCTATAACTAGACCCAAGAACTGTTATGCCCTGTACACATGGTCAGACTTTCCCACGGAAAATGTGCGATCGGAGCTTGTTGTCGGAAATTCCGACCGTGTGTAGGCTGCATCAGACTTTTTCCATCGGAATTTCCAACACACAAAGTTTGAGAGCTGGATCTAAAATTTTCCAACAACAAAATCCGTTTGCGTAAATTCCGATCGTGTGTAGACAATTCCAACGCACAAAGTGCCACGCATGCTCAGAATCAAGCAGAAGAGCAGCACTGTCTATTGAACTTCATTTTTCTCGGCTTGTCGTATGTGTTGTACATCACCACGTTCTTGACATTCGGAATTTCCGACCAACTTTGTGTGACCGTGTGTATGCAAGACAAGTTTGAGCCAACATCCATCGGAAAAAATAGGATGGATTTTGTTGTCAGAATGTCCGATCGTGTGTACAGGGAATAAGTCTTCTTAATGTTTTTTAAAGAAGATCTCTCTAGGTTGAGGACCCAACCTAGGTATTCCAGGTAGTTGATTGTGTTAGGGAAATTTTGCTGTAAGTTATGCACACAGCCATATCTCCTGTGCTAATAAGCAGTGGCATCACTAGGGTTGGAGTCACCCGGTGCGGTAAAACATGGTGTCACCCCCCTCCACCAACTATAGTCGCCCCTCTGTACAGACCCCCCTCCTTCAGTACTGACTTCCTTCCAAGTATAGTTCCCCCTCAGTACAGACCCTCCCTCCACAAAGTATAGTCCCCCTTAGTATAGACCCCCCACTTAGTACAGAGCCCCCTTCCTCAGTATAGACCCCTCACAAAGTATAAACCCCCTCCATCAGTACAGACCCCCCTCAGTACAAACCACCCCCATCCTCCATCAGTACAGGCCCCTCCCCCCAGGTCAAAGCACCCCCTCCATTAGTACAGATCCCCCCAGAAAAAAGCACCCCCTCCATCAGTACAGCCCCCCAGGACATACCACCCCCCTCCATCAGTACAGCCCCCCAGGACATACCACCCCCCTCCATCAGTACAGCCCCCCCAGGACAGACCACCCCCTCCATCAATAGAGCCCCCCAGCACAAGCTACCCCCTCCAAAATTACAGCCCCTCCAGGGCAGACCACCCCTCCACCAGTAGAGCCCCCCCCAGCACAAGCTACCCCCCAGGACATACCACCCCCCTCCATCAGTACAGCCCCCCAGGACAGACCACCTTCCTCCATCAGTACAGCCCCCCAGGACAGACCACCCCCCTCCATCAGTACAGCTCCCCCAGGACAGACTACTCCCCTCCATCAGTAGAGCCCCCCAGCACTAGCTACCCCCTCTCCATCAGTACAGCCCCCCAGGACAAACTATCCCCCTTTATCAGTACAGCCCCCCCACCTGTCGCAACACCGTGGAGGACACCCCCACCATCGCAAGCCAACACCCCTTCCCCCCGCCCATTACCGCACCAGCTCTGGCGGCTCAGGACAGGTACATGGAACACCCGGGCAGCAGCTGGAGAGGAGAGGACAGTATGCAGCCACCTGGGTGGAGAATGGATTGTGACAGGCTCAGGCAGGAGCGCCGTAGTGAGAGACAGAGAGGAGGAGGAGAACACCCGCAGCGCTGGAGGTGGGTTTCCAGCTGGAAAAAAAAACACTTCCAAAGTCAACCAGGGCTTTCCTCACTCTCGGGAGGGTATCACCCCTCTAGGGAGTGTCACCCAGGTGCGGACCGCACCCCCTAGCAACGCCTCTGCTAATAAGCACCCATTTCCGTCTTAATGATATAATGTACCTTTTGATCGTATGTCTCCCCTCTGGTTCCCCATTCCCCAGTAAACAGACATCACCACATTCTTACGATCTCATCTCCACATCTCTGCCTCTTTGCAGTCCGCCTTGCTTTTATTTCCAACATCACAAAAGCTATGACAAACAGGAAGTGATGGCTACAACAGCCAATCACTCCCTCAATACATAATGACATCACAGGAAATGACCATATAAGGATATGACCAAATAAAGACATGACTTTCAACACAGGAAAATACAACAACCAATGAACAATGACTACAGGAGTCTTGTGGGCGTGTCTGAGCAGAGACAGGGTGCATGCATGTTTTTAGAAGCCACATGGCTTTCAAACATGGACTCCGTCTCCGACCATGACAACACAAAAGACTCCCGTATTGCTGTTGATAGGAATCCCTATTATACATTGTTCCAGAGAACAATGTATACCTGGATTATTCTACTGTCTTTGTGGACGAGAGATTATCGGCAGGCGTACACTCATTGGGCCACAAATATGTTGATCAGGCACACAGGGGCAACATGAGTGCACACTCATTAAACCGATAATGTCTTTGCAGAGCGAACACACCCCCACCAGACGATCGTTCTGTGCATTGCACAGAGGCCCTTAGCTGGCGGACATGTCCCCACTCTGCAAACATTTCTCTACATCCCCAAAGAGCTTTTCACTACCAAACAGATCTCAGCATCAGTCTGCCCCAGCAAGCTCTTTAGAGCAGCCTGCGAGAGAACGTACAATGGGAGACTCTTATGACACTACATTAAAATACATCTTCATAAATTTTCCACAACAATTGTGGTGACCATGCTTTGGTCTAAGTGGGCTACCGACCTGTCTATCAAGAGCAGGTCAACTAGGTATGCTACAATTGTTATGCCTTGAGTCCTTAATCTGGCCAGAGGAAGGGTCAGATCTTTTGTAAACACCCGAGGTGCAGTAGCTAGACCGAAAGGCAAGGCCACAAACTGAAAATGGAGCCTTTCTACTTTAATACGCAGATATTTCTGGTGATCGGGGAAAATAGGCACATGCAGGTATGCATCCCTGATTGAAGCCAGAAGCTCTCCTCCTTGTAGGATGGAGACAACAGATCGGATTGACCCCATGCGAAAAGAGCGGATATTCAGAAACGGTTTAGATCCTTGAGATCTAGAAAGCGTCTGACATCCCCATTTGGTTTTGGCACCGTGAATAGGCTTGAAAAACCCGAACCCCTGCTCCTTCGTGGGTACCGCCATGATCCCCTTTTTGAGACAAAAATTTGGTCTAATGCTTGAAAGAGAGACTTCTTTTTCTCTGGATCCTTGGACATTTGACCTGAGGAAAATGAGGAGACGGGCTTGGAACTCTAGTCTGTAACCTAGAGCTATTGTGGAGACCACCCATCTGTCTCGAAATTCTTCCTGCCAGACCCTTGAGAACTGCAGAAGTCTTTCCCCCACTCGAACGAGCAGGGACACCCCTTCATAAAGATGCTTTAGCATTCTGTCTTGTAGGTTTCCTCCCCAGGACTTCTTTTGTTCCTGGGGTTGACTCTGAGGTTTACCTCTTGAACCTGACAGTGGAGGCTGTTGTGACTGCCTGGAGGCTGATGCCCCTAGCACTGGAGAAAGAGCCTGTTTAAATGAGGGACATTTACTCCTTTTCTTAACTGGCAAAAGGGTACTTTTCCCACTTGATATCCTTTGGATATATTTGTCCGAATCATCCCCAAACAGCTTTTCACTGCAAAAAGGATTGGCAAATCTCAATTGCCACCACTGCAGGTTGAGCTACTGAACCTGCCAAAGAAAAAATGTTTTTTTTAAGAGGAATTCCATTTTTTATCAGTTGTATTCCTAAGCATTTGTGCATTGTCAACCAGACAAGTCAAACCTATATTTACAGAGGATATAGCAGTGTCAATTGCTGGTATACTTTTCCTCATAGTAATTTTTTTCCTCCATAGGATAAAGTGTTAAAAAAAATGAATGGACAGGAAATGCACGCAAGCTTGAGGAGGCTTTTAGTGACCTAAACTTTAAATGTGGAGCGGACCATTTCAGTAAGAGATTACATCGGCAATTTCTCAGCTTGTGAAGCTGAAGAAGGCCCTTCCCCACCTTGATCCCTCAGAAGAGGAGTCATCAGTCTCATCACAGTCCCCTGAGGGGGATTCATCTTCCCCCTCCCACTGTTCCTCTGTTTGAGGGTCCTGGTGGTAGAAGGGGACCTAATGCATTTTCTTCCACACTGTGTAGATTCAAATAAACCTTTCCTTTTATCCAGAAAACCTCCTCAGTAAAATAGACAGGGGCTGTAATGTCGGAAGCAATTGCAACCCCTGACGACCGACGGCTCACTCTGACCAGCCTTCTTAGGCCCTTCAGGGGGGATGGCGTTGCAGAGGGAGGCCTTAGCGCCTGAGGGCGAACCCTTTGAGCCCTTGTTTTTTGGGGTACTTGTACCTCCCCTTCTGACCATAGTGCTAAGCACAAATGCAGAGGTATTACCAGAAAATGCACCCACCACTGAGCAAATAGTCCAGCAACTGCCGCTGCTATCAAGGCTCAGCCTGATGCTTAAGTAAAAGTGTCCTTGGGATGCCTGTGTCACCAACACTTACATGCCCCCACCTGCTCTGTGTCCCTCCATCAGCTCAATGCACCTGCAAAAAAGCGCACTTATAGTCTGCACAGCCCCACGTTGTGGATGTTGAACCACACCAATGCCATGACCCCCTATGACTTCCCACCGCGCCCCCTTCATTTTTTTCAAAAAAGACTGCTTTCCCGCACAAGTGGGGCTCCGATCTGACAGGATCAGCATACAGGGGCGGCTGGCGTGGAGGAGAGCTGCTGGAAGAAAACCACCGTACTATGGCAGTGGCGGTGGGCCATACCGCCGACTAACCCATGCTGCCTCGGCCTCCTGGAGAAAGAAACACTAGTTCAGGTGGGGAATTCCAAAAGAAAAGCCCCCCTTCCAACTTCTTACCTGAGGCTTGGGCTGGAGGAAGCGTGCAGCTTGTAATGACACAGAGCGAGATCTGACAAGCATGGAATCAGGTACATGCTCTTGACAGCCCCCGGTGGCGACTTTAGGCATGACATTTTACTTAAAGGAGAAAACCCATAAGAATTAGAAAATTCCTGGGGGGGGCGTGTCTAGATGTGCATCGAGGAGGACGTGGGCCAGCTTAGCTCCTAAAAGACAACAGAGAATCCGTTGCCATCCAGGGGCTAATCCACCTCTCTGAGCCTCCATCATGCTTATACAGCCACCTGGACTCCCCTGCTATCTTCCGGGAGGGATCTTTCTTGGCTCCAGCTGCATATTTTGTTCCGGGCCTGCAGATTGTTCTGCGCCGGGGATGCCGGCCGCCATCTTGGGGCCTGTTGCCCGATCTGAGCCTCCGGCCTGCTGTTCCTGTGACCCGGGCGTTGAGCAGACGTTTTCCCCGGGTCGGCGGTCCCCCGTCCTACCGAAGATTACAGGTGATCTGCGGCGGTATTTTTCCCGTGAGCCAGAGCCCTCAACTTTGATTCCCTGAGGCCGGACGCCATCTTGCTGCCTACTGCTCGTTCGGAGCCTCCAGCCTGCAGTATCAAGATTCAGGACACTAACAGGGAGCTGATTTGCCCTCTCTAACAACTGGGACACAGTGAGTAACAGCATTCCCCTTCCACCCACGCACCGCATGGATACTATGCTCCTAATTAGCGGCGGCGCTCACCCGGCCGAGTAGAGCCATCAGGAAAGTCCGCGGCTTCGGCCTACCTCTGGAGGCCGGCGGCCATCTTGGTGCTCCAAGTACTCAATTAACTTTCAGCTTCACTGATCACCTTATCAAAGTTCTTTTACAGTTTTCATCCTACAGCAGGATCCCCCTTACAGAGCTGGGCTATATACCTCCTGTTGTAACTTTGACTTTGGATCTTTATTGAATACTATGAGCCCCATATAATACTGCAGCTCCCGGCCGGCCGCTGCCGCTGGGAAAGTCCGTGGTTCCGGCCTGCATCTGGAGACCAGAGGCCACCTTTGTGCCCCCAACTCTACCTAACTTATTTTCAGCTGACGCATCATCTCCATAGCTGCTGCTCATATTAGTTTCAATCACAATAACCCTCCTTGCTCCTTTCTGCAATCGCTGGAGTACATTTAATGTTGTTTGCATACTGCCTACATGGAAATCTCTCTGTGCTAATAACATCTTGATGAATGCGTGATATTGCTCAGATGTGAGGGGAGGTGCTCTTTACAGCTATCGGCCATATAGCTCCAGTTATGCCCGCCAAAACACCTAAACTCTGGTCTGCCCCAGTTAAACATCCAAACAAGAAATCACTACCCATTCCAGTCTCTACTGGATCCATTCAGCAATACTTAGCCAACGCACGTGGCGACCAAGCCAGAACCTCGAGAACAAGCGCCTCTTCATCATCCCACACCGCCTCTGTGAGAGAGAGCTCTCCGGCATCCTCCTATTGCTCTGACCTTATGGATGATTCTGGATCCCCCGCGGGTTCTGAAATGTCTTCACTTATGAGCGGTCTCAAAAAAGAACTTGCAGGTATGTTTCACAGTTTGGAGAAATCCATTAAAAAAGAAATAACTGCAGTTAGATCTGATATGTCTCATATCTTGGTCAGAGTAGAGGAAACGGAGCAAGCATCAGCTATTAAAGAATTGCAGGACACTGTTACCCAGTTGGCGTATGCCCACCGTGCATCTTTGTATAAGCTTGAAGACCTCGAGAACCGTAACCATAGAAATAATATACGGGTTAGAGGTCTGCCGGAAGCCACTGGAGATACTGATCTCGAACCTTCTATAAGAGGCATTTTTAACACTATCCTGGGTAACCCTGTCACTGCACCGTTACGCTTCGACCGTGTACATCGTGCCCTACGACCCCTTAATGCAAACTCAGATCTGCCCAGGGATGTTATATGTCGCCTGCATTACTTTGAAGATAAAAATGCCATCATGGTAAAGATGCGGGGACTGCCTAATGTTGACTTTGACGGGGCTACTATCACCATCTATCCAGACCTCTCTAAGAATACTTTAGATCGTCATAGAGCTCTAAAACCACTCCTTGACCAACTACGCTCTGACGGGATCACATACAGATGGGGCTTTCCTGCCTGCCTGATTGCCACAAAAAATGGCCGCTCCCATACGCTGAGATTTCCTGAGGAACTTCCAACTTTTTTGCAGGATTTACATCTCTCACCCATGGAACTTCCAGGCTGGCAGGATCCAATCCCCAAATTCTCCTGCTCCATGGACTCTCTTTGGAAAAAACCCCCTTAAAGAAGAGGCGCACTTCTCTTCTGGGTTCTGCACAAAAACATGGTTAAAACTTTTACTTTTTCACCCACGCCTCTATCATTAATGTAAACAATCTCTCTCCTACAAGGGTTTTTTTTTTTTCTTTCCTTTTTTATACTGTCCGACTATGGCCGCTGTGATTTTCTACTTTTATTTGCCTACATATGACCTAAGCGGTCTCGCCATTAAGCTGACCAATGTTTGATCTTCCTTTTTATTTTTAGGGTTTTTTTCTGGTTCATACTATCAGACACCAATAAGGCCAAGGGGGTAGCTATTGTTTTTTGCAGAAACATGTCCTTCAGGTTATCCGATATGCTTGCGGATGATCATGGTCGCTTTCTTTTTCTTAGGGGATTTATTGGAAACACTCAATGCACTCTTGCAAATATCTATTGCCCGAACCATAATCAACCAGCCTTTCTCTCCCAAATACTGACTAAATTGTCATACTTCGCTAAGGAACTTACAATCCTAGCGGGGGATATAAACATGCCATTAGACCCCACTATTCATACGTCACAAAATCGTTCTAATATCTCTTTTAAACGACTGAAATTTGTGAAAAAACGGCTTCTTGATCTTCAGTTAATGGATGCCTGGCGCCTTCTTTATCCTAAGGAGAAGGATTTTTCACATTACTCCTCAACACATCAATCATACTCCAGAATAGACAATATATTCATATATCATTTTCACCTCCCCCTCTTACACTCTACTCACATAGGCACCGCATCTATTTCAGACCATGCACCTGTGTCGATGACATTGACCATGCCTTCCCTACCCCGACGCACCACCAATTGGAAGCTGAACGACTCCCTTCTCTCGGATGAAGTGGAGGTTTCCATGTTGGCCTCTCATCTATCGCAGTACTTTAAGGAAAACAAACCTTCTGATACCTCCCCCTCTATTGTGTGGGAGGCTCACAAGGCTACTATTAGAGGCCGACTCATTGAGCTTGGTGCTCGGAAGAAAAGGGAGCATGGTCAACAAATTGACCAGGTTTTACAACAGATAGCGGCTCTTGACAAGCAACATAAACTTTCTTTACATATTGAACACCTTCAATCCCTCACACTTAAACGAGAAGAATTAAAGTCCCTCTTTAATTTAGAAACCAAGCGAAAGTTCCAACATCTGTCACAGAAATTTTACGAATGGGGGAACAAACCTAGTAGATTGTTAGCCAGATCATTAAAAACGAAACAATCGCAATCATTTATTCCCAAAATCAAACTCCCGTCAGGTGCATTAGCTCATGCAACTCCAGACATCGCTAAAGCCTTCAGAGAGTATTATGCGGATCTGTATAACGTCAAAAACGACTTATCCTCTCTTCCTCATAAGGAGAGACGGAATTGCATGCTTTCCTACTTGAAAGAAGCTAACCTTCCTAAATTGCCCATATCTGTCCTTAAAGACTTAGAGGAAGACTTCTCGGTTGAGGAATTTCAAGTAGCATTAAAGTCTTCACCTTCTGGTAAAGCCCCCGGACGGGTTCACTATTATTTATTATAAAACATTCAGTGACATCCTGCTTCCTCGCCTCTCCGCATATGCAAACTCTATCTCCCACTCCTCGTGTTTACGCCCGGAATCACTCTCAACTCATATTACTGTTATTCCCAAATCAGATAAGGACCCTACCCTTTGTAACAGTTACAGACCGATATCATTAATAAATGTTGACATTAAATTATTCGCCAAAGTAATGGCAAACCGCTTACTTCCCCTTATACCCAAATGGATCTCGGCAGACCAATCAGGTTTCATACCCACTAGAGAAGCAAAAGATAATTCCCTTCGAGCAATCTCCCTAATTCAATATGTTCAGCGATGCTTCCAGCCCACCCTACTCCTTTCTACTGATGCAGAAAAAGCTTTTGATAGGGTGGACTGGGAGTACCTTAAGTTGACCCTACGCCACTGTGGTCTGGGACCCAAAATGTTCCATCGCATCTCATCCCTTTATTCTGATCCCTCAGCACAAGTTAGAATTAATGGGACGCTAAGTGAACCCTTTGTTCTACATAATGGAACCAGGCAAGGATGTCCTCTCTCCCCTCTCCTTTTTGCTATTACCTTAGAACCCTTCTTAGCTACAATTAGGAATAATGCTAATATCAAAGGCATACAAATAGGTAACAGATCCCATAAATACGCAGCTTATGCAGATGATGTTCTATTTTTCATTCAACAACCACGTATTTCGATTCCCAATTTGATGTCTGCATTCTCCACGTTTCATTCAATTTTTAACTTCAAAAATCCGAAATTTTAAACATTAACACCCCCAAGTCCGAGGCTCTCTCTCTCAAACCCCTCTTTCCCTTTAAATAGGAACCAATATGTATGAAATACTTAGGTATTTATCTTACCTCTAATCTCCAATCCCTTTTTCGATACAATTATATTCCCATGTTAAACAAGATCAGAACTGATTTACGAAATTGGTCTAACTTGTCCCACACCTGGTTAGGGAAAGTAAATATAATTAAAATGAATATTTTACCTCGCATCCTCTTTCTCTTTCAAATGCTACTATTGAGTGTCCCAGTGGGGTTTTTTACTATTTTACAATCCATGATCTCTCGCTTCATCTGGAAGGACAGACATCCTAGAAAATCCAGAGAGTTATTGTTTCGTTCCAAATGTTCAGGTGGTCTGGCACTTCCCAATTTCAAAGCATATTACCAAGCAACTGTTTTGGCCAGACTTGCTGATTGGAAATATGCTCTTAACTCGAAGTTATGGGTACAAATTGGTGGCATGGATCTTTCAATGGCTCCCTGGATACCCCGCTCCCACAGAAACCTTGCTCGTACTACCTCGGCTCTCACCATATCCTCTTTAGATGTATGGGATGCCTTACATAAAAAACTTTGTTGGACTTATGACTCCCCCCTATTACCTCTCCTCAATCATACATACTTTTTGCCAGGTCTTCTGGACCCAGGCTTTAAATCATGGAGGCCGGAAAAGCCTCTCTTGCTCCATCATATCCTAAATGGCAATGTACTAAAACCATTACCTGCGATCCTCGCCCCTAAACCTGTCACGTTTCTAGATAAGTGGAGATACCACCAAATACAACACTTCTTAAGCTCTTTTCTTACTCCACTTAGGGGCATCAGCGATTTAAACGATATAGAAGTTATATTTCATCCAAAAGACCCTCCTCTACATAGCATTTCGTTATTTTATAAAGCCCTTATCACTCTTCAAAATCCCGGCTTCCCACCTTACTTGACTAAATGGGAAGAAGACCTTGATCTCTCCCTAACTGACAACCAAAAGGATAGGATCCTTCAATTAGCCCACACCTCATCACTAGCCTCAAAAATGTCAGAGGTTAACTATAAATTGCTCACCAGATGGCATTACACCCCAGTTAGATTGCACCAAATGTTCCCCGCCAGTTCCCCATTGTGCTGGAGGAACTGTGGGAACAAAGCTACTCATGCACACATATGGTGGTTTTGTCCACTTATCCGCCAATATTGGGATGTCATTCGTGATCTGATTGTTCAGATCGCTGATGTTCACATACCAAATGACCCGTGGGCTATCCTTTTTCATATTACGAAAACTCCCATAAGGTTGTACAAACGCTCAATCATTCCTCATCTATTGAATACTGCCAAGGCCTTAATTCCCACTTTATGGGGTCAACCGGTAATTCCTTCTATAAAAAATTGGCTACAAATGATTGACAACATACACCTCATGGAGAGTATCACCCACAATATCAGAGGGACCTCTCAGAAACATTCTCTAATTTGGGATCCTTGGAAAAAATTTCAGACCACTTCCTCATATAAAAAAATCTTATTACATAAACCCCTTAAACCTATCACTCACACTTAGCCACCTAGCATTGCATTTAATTTCGCTAATGCACCTCTCTTTTCAATACATGGCCCTGCATGCCGGCAACCCTCCACCTTCCTTCCCCTCCCTCTTAACCTTTTTCTTTCAATTCTTCCTCTTATATTCTTTCCCATTTTTTCTTTCTTCTATTCTCTTTCTTTCTACACTTTTCTCCCACTACTCTTTCTTAGTGTTTATTTTTAATAAACTAATGCAATATGTTTATATTCAACTACGTTCGGTTCATAGTGCTCACATAGTTTTTATCCTTTGCCCAATCAGCTAGTGCGCTGACTTTATGTGTCTCCCTAGAGGCAATTATAGAATTATTCTAATCGGTATGATATGTGAGTACTGTTTCTTGTGTTATTGTAAAAATGGAAATATTCTCTATTTTGAGTTTTACTTGTATCCTTGTTATATTTTTCTTTAATAAAAATTTAATAAACAAAAAAAAAAAAAAAAGAATTAGAAATTTTCTTAGGAATCTCCACTTACCATATCCAGCTGCAGGGTTCTGTGGTAAACCAGACAGACCCAATCTTCACCACTCACGTGGGCTCCGTTTACAAAACCTTCAGGGACCGGGGCCCCTTTTCATTGGGGGATCCACACCCCTGGACCCATACAGCACCCCGCCAGGAAATATTGCTATACAAAACAAGCACTGGATCCTTGGGTCCAGCTCTCTAAAAAGAGAAGCGTAACAGGCAAAACTTTGTTTCTTCCACCACGAGGCCCGGGTACCATTCAATCCGGCCTGAAAAGACACTTTGAATGGATCCAGTTGCATGGCTATCACCAGCAAAGATTTCTCCAGCGGAGCTCAGCACAGCACATCTTTACTTGTGATCAACACCTTAGACACTGGCAAAAAAACTGAGGTACCCCCTGTAAGGGGAGGGCTTATATAGGGAGTTGAACTTCCTGTTTAGGGTGTGCCAGTGTCCATCACCTAAACGTGGTCTATAACCCATACAGTAATTACTGTGGCTTTGTGTCCCATGATGTACGATAAAGAAATCCTTTTATCTCTAGACAAAAAGAGTGTCCCCTTGTCCTTTGTGCTGACCTTCAAGTGAATAACTCACCACCAAGTTCACTATATGGACCACTTATGTATTTATACATGTTGATCATACCCCCCCTTAATCTCCTCTTCTCAAGAGAGAATAAATTCAGTTCCTCTAATCCTTCCTTATAGATGAGCTCCCCCATGCCTCTTATCAGTTTGGTTGCCCTTCTCTGCACTTTCTCCAGTTCCCCAATATCCTTTTTAAGTACTGGTGCCCAAAACTGAACTGCGTATTCCAGATGAGGTCTTACTAATGATTTGTACAGGGGCAAAATGATATCTCTCTCTCTGGGGTCCATACCTCTCATAATACAAGAAAGGACTTTGCTTACTTCGGAAACTGCAGCCTGGCATTGCATGCTATTAAGCTTATGATCTACCAAAACTCCCAGATCCTTCTCCACCAATGATTCCCCCAGTTTTACTCCCCTAGTATGTATGATGCATGCATATTCTTAGCCCCCAAGTGCAGAACTTTATATTTATCAGCATTAAACCTCATTTTCCACATAGTCACCCAATTAGACAGAGCATTGAGGTCAGCTAGTAAATTGAAGACATCCTGTAAGGACGTTTTTTAACTGCAAAGCTTGGTGTCATCTGCAAAGACAGAAATTGTACTTTTATTCCCAGACCCTATGTCATTTAAAGATATTAAAAAGTAAGGGTCCCAAGCTGATCCTTAGATGGTGGAAGGCGGTTGAACATCCAACGTTGAAGGAATGGATTGCTCAGATGGGAGACACCATACGGTTAGAGAAATACATCTTCCAACATAGGGGACGCCTGGGACAGTTTGACAAACTTTGGACACCCTGGCTGGATACCCTGGGCCTCTCCACTGTAGATCTCATACTGGATAGACTGTTGAATTAAACAGTATTGTCAGATGGATGGGGTGCCCTTGAAGGGGGTGAACACCCCTGCTTAGTAGAGTACAGGATATTAAGATGATGTGCATATCATTGACATCAGGAGAGGAAATGTCTGAATTACACAATGTGAGGTGGAATTTGCAATCTTTGTAATTGGAATGTATGAGAGACACTGATGTTTAATTGTGAGCTGTAAAGTTTTTCTTTCTTTCTGATTTGTTTTCTAATAAACTTCTTTGAGAAAAAAAAGTAAGGGTCCCAACACTGAACCTTGGGGTACACCACTGATAACCTTAGACCATTCAGAGTAAGAGTCATTAACCACTACTCTCTGAATTCTGTCTTCTATCCAGTTTTCTATCCGTTTACAAACTGATCTTTTCAAACTGATCTTTTCCAAGCCTATAGACTTTACCTTAGACATTAGCTGAGTGGGGAATAGGGATGAGCTTCGTGTTCGAGTCAAACCCATGTTCGTGTGTTCGGTCGTTCGCCGAATTACGAAAGATATGGGCCGTTCACGCCAAATTCGAGTGGCGCATCACGGCCCATAATTCACTGCGGCATCACAGTGCATTGCTGGCTGATGATTGGCCAAGCATGCACTATGACCCGCATTTTTGGCCAATCACAGCACTGTGCTTACAGAGAGCCGTAATTGGCCAAAGCCAAGGAGGCTTTGGCCAATTATGGCTCAGGGGGTTTAGTACACGCCCCACACTATATAGAGCCACCGGCACGTTGGCCCTGTGTAGTGTGTTCCGGCGTTGAGAAAGAGATAGAGAGAGAGAGAAACAGTGTCATTTGATTTAAGTTAGATAGAGTAGGCAGGTTGAGTCAGTTAGCTGCAGTTACAGCATATTGTGTATATATATATATATATATATATATATATATATATATATATACATACATACATACATATATACACACACACACTGTATTCAGTTTAGCTAGATCCTGTTCTTCTCTTCCTAATATACTGACAGGCAGGCATTTTTACAGTATTTCCAGTTACTGTACTGTGTACCCTGCACAGTTTCACCTACAGTATAGCTACCTGCAGTCAGGTGATTGTGTAGGCTCTGTGGCAGAGCGTTGCCCTGCCAGGGTCTAGAAGGAGGATGTGACCCAGAATTCTCAACCAGACGGGTTGAAGGGCTCCAGGGAGCATGTAACAAGAAGAAGAAACTGGCCTTTCAGTTTCCTCAGTATTTTGTAAAGTCCACTTTGGGACCTGGAGCCCGGGGATTTCTGAGAGATCCCGGTGGGATGAAATCCCTAGTCCTGGGTCCTGATTTTGAGAACAGCCAGCATTCTGATTGGTCAGGTGTGTGCTGGGCGTTTAGTAGTAACCTGGCCATGGTTCTGGGCTCCACTTGGCAGATAGGAAGTCTGAGTACCAGGAGTCAGGAGGGCTCCACGGGGGAGCCAGTGCAGCAAGAGGCTGTTAGCTGTGTGCACCAAGGTGGTCAGTGAAATAGTCTGTATGCGACAGACAAGGGCCTGGAGTGTAAGGCCAGAGCTGCAGTGCTACAAGTGAGAGTCATCTAGGCTGAATGTAGTTTTGTTGATGAAAAGGAATGCTGAAACCCCTGCGAGGGAAACATATCTTTATTGAACTCTCTTTTAATAAAAATGGGCAAACAAAGCCCTTAAAAAGAAGAACCAGTGAGTGGCGGTGTCCTTCAAGCTCTACATTTGATGCTAATCCTTTACAGCTCACAGCCAAGTACTTGTGGGCAATCTGCTATCGGTACACCGACGTCAGATTGTACCAGGCAAATTTCCCTGCCCAAGCTGCTGCACCGCAGAAAGAAATTTTCTCCCAGCCATCCACATGCCCAGCGGTTGAATGCTAGCTTGGCAAATTTGCTAGCACTTCAACTGCTACTTTTTCAGTTGGTAGAATCTGTGCCCTTCCGTGAGTTTGTGGAATGTGCGGTTTCTCAGTGGCAGGTTCCCAAATGCCACTTTTTCTCACGGAAGGCGATTCTGGCTCTCTACCGGCATGTGGAAGGCAATGTCTTGGCCTCGCTGGACAGGGCGGTCAGTGGTAAGGTGCATATTACTTCTGACTCATGGTCCAGCAGACATGGAAGGGACGTTACCTAAGTTCCATGGCACATTGGGTGACTCTGCTGGCAGCTGGGAAGGATGCAGGACAAGGTGCAGTAGTGTTGGAGGTTGTTCCGCCACCACACCTCCAAAATGCCACTACTGGTGATTCTGACACACCTCTCTCCACCCCCTCCTCTTCTTCCTCCATGGCCTCTTCCTGTGCTTTGTCCTCGGAACCAACAGTGCTCCGTAGTCGTTCAAGGGGCTATGCAAGTACGCAGGCCAAAAAATACCATGCGGTGCTTGAGCTGGTGTGCTTGGGGGACAGGAGCCACATTGGGGCAGAGATTCTGTCAGCTCTGCAGGGGCAGGTTCAGAGGTGGTTGACGCCATGCCAACTTAAGGCAAGAATGGTGGTTTGCGACAATGGCACCAACCTCCTCTCTGCCCTCCGACAGGGACAACTGACTCATGTGCCCTGTTTGGCTCACATCCTTAACTTGGTGGTGCAGCAGTTCTTGGGCAGGTACCCGGGCTTACAGGATGTCCTGAGGTAGGCCAGGAGAGTCTGTGTGCATTTCCGCCGGTCATATAATGCCAGTGCTCGGTTGGCAGACCTCCAAAAGGAATTTAACCTGCCCAAGAACTGCCTAATCTGTGACATGCCCACCAGGTGGAACTCAACATTGGCCATGCTGCAGCGGCTGCACACGCAGCGACTATGGCACCAGGACAGGGTCAGGGGAGCTTGGTTTTTCTTCCCCACGCCAGTGGGCCATGATCCGGGATGCATGCACTGTCCTGTCACCATTTGAGGAGGCCACGAGGATGGTGAGCAGTGACAGTGCATGCATCAGTGACACTGTCCCCCTTGTCCACCTGTTGGAGCACATGCAGCGTGGAATAATGGACAGGGCACTTGAGGCAGAACAGAGGCAGGAAGAGGAGGACTTCCTTAGCTCTCAAGGCCCCCTTTATCCAGACAGTGTTCCTGCGTGCCCACCGATCACACAGGAAGAGGATGAGGAGGAGGAGGATTGTGTTAGCATGGAGGTGGAGCCTGGCACTCAGCATCAGCAGCAGTCTTTAAGGCACTGGTTCTCAACCCTTCTAGTGCCGTGACCCCTTGATAAAATTTTCCAAGTTGTGGGGACCCCTAACAATAAAATTATTTTCAT
The DNA here is from genome assembly GCF_042186555.1 of Aquarana catesbeiana. NCBI lineage: Eukaryota > Metazoa > Chordata > Amphibia > Anura > Ranidae > Aquarana > Aquarana catesbeiana. The sequence continues at coordinate 210,328,042 of NC_133336.1, forward strand.
AGCGCGGGTTGTCAGCACCCAAGGCAAGACAAGTAATTTGTGCCCCTAACCCACAGACATTTAGCGCTCCCTGAGTCCCTTCCACTCGTACACTATTAAAACCCCTTAATGGTACATTTTAGGATGTACCACTCCTTTCTTTTTCATCTCCTTTCTTTCCCTTTTATCCCTCTCTATCCTAATTTCTTGTTTTTTTTCCCCCCATCCCTCTCTCTAGCTGTCTTGTTCTTTCTCTTATTCTTTCTCTCCCTTTTTCTTTGTTCCTCCCCCTCTTTTCCTCTCCCTTTGTTCCTACCTCTCTATTTTTATTACTTCGCTTACTCCTTGGTTGGGGTAATGGGATGAGCGGCAGTGCTCGGGGAAGTTCTGATCAGCCAACTTAGGTGCTCTTGATCAAGGTCATCTGCTGATCTAAGAAATGTAGTGGGGACCTTTAATGGCAACTATAATCACAGGTAGTGCTACTCACTGTGTCTCCGACTTTGTGGTGTCTCGTAGCAGTGACACCCACAGTAGGTGACCGCGATATTGTGTCAATCTCGCCGCATTTCTCTGTGAGATTTGACACCTGCGAGCCCCGTCACGGGAGCCAGCGACGAGATGGCTCACTCATTTTCCTTTCCCGATGAGTGACAGGCAGTGCTGACAGCTGTCTGGTATGAATCCTGAGGGGGAACGCCGCACCAAATATTAAATGAAAAAAACGGTGTGGGTTCCCCCCAGGGGCATACTAGGCCCTTAGGTCTGGTATGGTTTGTAAGGGGAACGCCCTATGCCGAAAAATTGGCATGGGGGTCCCCCCAAAATGCATACCAGACCCTTATCAGACCAACCCTGGCCGTTGGTTGTCGGGGTCTGCGGGCGGGGGGCTTATCGGAATCCGGGAGCCCCCTGTAATAAGGGGACCCCCAGATCCCAGGCCCCACCCTGTGTGAATGAGTATGGGGTACATGGTACCCCTACCCATTCACCTAGGGAAAAGTGTCAATAAAAAAAACACAGTACACAGGTTTTAAGAGTAATTTATTAGGCAGCTCCGGGGTCTTCTTCCGACTTTGGGGGTGGGGGGGTCTCTTCCGACTTCTCCCGGTGTTCCGCCTCTTCTCCTTGGCCCCTCCGCTATCTTCTTCCAGCTCTTTTGCCAGTGAGGGGCCCGGTCTGCTGCCGCTGTCTTGTCGGCACTGTCTCGTCACTTCTTCTCTTCTTCCGATGTTGACACAACGCTCTCTCCGGCTGGAATGCTTTGTGTGAGCTGTGGAGCCATTTATATAGGCGGTGACCCCGTCCCCTTGTGACGTCACGGTCCCAGCATGCACAGGGACTCTGGCATCATAAGGGGGCGTGACCCCAGAGTCCCTGTGCATGCTGGGACCGTGATGTCACTAGGGGGTGGGGTCACTGCCTATATAAATGGCTCCGCAGCTCGCACAAAGCATTCCAGCCGGAGAGAGCGTTGTGTCAACATCAGAAGAAGAGAAGAAGCGATGAGACAGCGACGACGAGACAGCGGCAGCAGACCGGGCCCCTCGCTGGCAAAAGAGCTGGAATAAGATAGCGGAGGGGCCCGTGAGTAGAGGCGGAACACTGGGAGAAGTTGGAAGAAACCCCCCCACCCCCAAAGTCGGAAGAAGTCCCCAGAGCTGCCTAATAAATTACTCTTAAAACCTGTGTACTGTTTTTTTTTTTTTTAATTGACACTTTTCCCTAGGTGAATGGGTAGGGGTACCATGTACCCCATACTCATTCACACAGGGTGGGAGGCCGGGATCTGGGGGTACCCTTATGAAAGGGGGCTCCCGGATTCCGATAAGCCCCCCACCCGCAGACCCCGACAACCAACGGCCAGTGTTGTCAGGAAGAGGCCCTTGTCCTCATCAACATGGGGACAAAGAGCTTTGGGGTGGGGGGGCCCGCAGGGTGCCCCCCTCCCCCAAGGCACCCACCCCCCCATGTTGAGGACATGAGGCCTGGTAAGGCTCAGGAGGGGGGGCGCTCACTCATCCCCACCCCTTTCCTGGCCGGCTGGGCTGAGTGCTCCGACAAGGGTCTGGTTTGGATTTTGGGGGGACCCCATGCCGATTTTTCAGCATAGGGGGTTCCCCTTACAATCCATACCAGACTTAAGGGCCTGGTATGCTCCTGGGGGAACCCACGCCGTTTTTTTTTCATTTAGAATTTGGCATGGCGTTCCCCCTCAGGATTCATACCAGACAGCTGTCAGCACTGCCTGTCACTCATCGGGAAAGGAAAACAAAGTTTTAATTTCCCGATGAGTGAGCCAGCGCGACATGCACAGTACCCTGTCGCCGAGAACCGAAACACAATCTCGCGATCAGGTACTGTATGCCAAAATCAGTTGATAGGGTCTCCTCCAGCCCCTCCCACTTCACATTCCTCACCAGTCAGCTGACCTCTAGTCTCTGCCCCCATGCCATGAACTGAATGGACAGCTGTGAAGAGGCTGAGTGGGCGGCCCCAGGCTCCAGGAACAGCCCAGTGGCCCCTTGCAAATCATCATTCGACCCCTGAGGGGGTCCCGACCCCTAGGTTGAGAACCACTGCTTTAAGGGATAATTTACAGTCCCAAGAAACCCATGGACTTGTACGTGGCTGGGAGGAGGTGGCTGCGGATCATGTCGTCCTTAGTGACCCAGAGGACTCCGGACCGATTGCCTCAGCAAACCTACGCTGCATGCCTCCCTGATCATGCAAAGCCTGCGGAAGGATCCTCTTATTCGTGGTATCAAGGAGAGGGATCAATACTGGCTGGCAACCCTCCTTGACCACGTTACAAGGATAAGGTTGCAGACCTTATCTTGCCATTGCAGAGGGAGCAGAAGATGAAACATCTTCGGGAGGCCTTGCAGAAAGGTCTGTGCAACACGTTCCCAGAGACTGGGAGGTTACAAACTCCTGTTCCTGGACAACGTGTTGCTGAGGCTTCGGTCAGTCTAAGAAGGAGCCGTGGAGAAGGTGGCTGTCTGACCGATGCCTTCAGACAATTTTTTAGTCCGCAGCCCCAAGGTATGATCAGTTCCAGCAACCATTGCCAGCTTCTCTTTTACAAGCTGCAGGAATACCTAGGGTCAAGATCAGACTTGGACACCTTTCCCACTGAAAATCCTCTGGGTTACTGGGTCTTGAGGATGGATCACTGGCCAGAGCTTGCACAGTATGCAATTGAGCTACTGGCCTGTCCTGCATCCAGCGTTTTTTCGGAACGCACATTCAGTGCTGCTGGAGGCTTTGTAACCGATCACAGGGTGCATCTGTCCATTGACTCAGTCGATCAACTGACCTTCATAAAAATGAATCAGTCTTGGATCACAACCAGCTACCAAGCACCTGATGCTGATGTAACCGAATATTTTTTTGAAATGTCAGATCCCTTCAAGACTGCCTATGCTGATGCTGAGTGACTATCCCATTACGCTGAATGATTATCCTCTTCCTCTTCAATGATCATGCTGATAGCTTATAAGAACATTTTTGGTTCTGGGCGCCACCACCAGTGGCTAAGCCCCAATTTTTCAGCCCCTGCGGCGTGTAATTACAATTTTTGATGCAATACTTTGCAGCAGGGCTCGTTCCTGCGCTCCAACTAGAGTATCTGTGTGGGGTTGCAGTGTTGTGGCACCAGCACCAGTGCCTAAGGCCCAATTTTTCAGCCCCTGTTCAACTGGGACATGTAATTACAATTCTTGATCTAATATTTCACAGCAGGGCCCATTCCAGCGCCCACCAAGAGTAACTGTGAGGACTTACAGCGTTGTGGCACCAGCACCACCAAAGGCCCAATTTTTTTGCCCCCGTTCAACAGGTGCATGTAATTACAATTCTTGATCTAATATTTCACAGCAGGGCCCTGTGAGGGCTTACAGTGTTGTGGCAACACCAACACCTAAGGCCCAAATTTCTGAGTATATAGGGCAGGACCCTACTTTCAAACATCCAACTTACAAACGACTCCTACTTGCAAACGCAAGGAGACAACAGGAAGTGAGATGAAATCTACCCCTAGGAAGGGAAATCCTCTCCTGTAAGAGTTAATATGGGAAAAATGTTTCTCCATTCCACTGATGCTTTATCACCAATCCTTGTTTCACTAAAACCCCCAAATTTTCAAAAAACATTTGTCATTGGGACAGAAAGTGAGGTGAAATCTTCTGAAGAGGCGCTCAGACAGCAAAACAAATGTCACAGGGGTAATAACCCTTCCTTATGTTTTCCAAAAAGCTTAAAATAGATTTTTTGGCTGGAGCTAAACACGTTAAAAATGTACCAGTTCAAAATTACAAACAGATTCTACTTAACAACAAACCTACAGTCCCTGTCTTGTTTGCACCGCCTGTATACTGCTGTTCAGAGTATATAGGGCCTGGTGGCCCCACGCCTTTCCTTTTTTAATTTGAGTGTGGGGTTCCCCTTAATATCCATACAAGACCCAAAGGGCCTGGTAATGGACTGGGGGGTACCCATGCCGTTTGTCTCACTGATTTTCATTCAAATTGCCAGGACCCCACATTACATTAAAGCCGCAAGCAGTTTTAAATGACTTTTATTCCTTTAAAAATGTCATTTGGTGCAGGGACTGTTCTAAGCACGGGAAACACGCTCCACTTTACAGGCATACTATAGACACCCCCCCAGGTACGATATTTAAAGGAATATTCCACTTTTCTTTGTTTTACTTTAAGCATCATTAAAATCACTGCTCCCGGAAAAACGTGAGTTTTTAAAACTTTTTTTGCATTGATATATGTCCCCTGGGGCAGGACCCAGGTCCCCAAACCATTTTTAGGACAATACCATGCAAATTAGCCTTTAAAATTAGCACTTTTGATTTTGAACGTTCAAGTCCCATAGACGTCAATAGGGTTCTAACGTTCGTGCAAATTTTCAGTCCGTTCGCAGGTTCTGGTGCGAACCGAACCGGGGGGTGTTCTGCTCATCCCTAGTGGGGAACTGTGTCAAATGCTTTCGCAAAATCCAAGTTTACCACAGCTACCCCTCTGTCCAAGTATGCCATGCCCACAGCCACTAATAATAGTAACATAAAATGTATGTAAGTGTCAGCATTCCATAAAGGAAAAAACAGGTAACACCGCTCCAGGTGATGGTAATGTTCTCCTTAACCACTTGCCGACCGTCTCACGTCTATATACGTGAGCAGAATGGCACGGGCAGGCAAAATCACGTACCTGATACGTGATGCCTTCCCGCGGGCGGGAGAGGTCGAGAGGGCGATGAGAGGTCAGGGGGAGGCCATCCATTGATGGCCACCCCCTCCCGATCGCTCCCAGCGAATCAAATGCTTCCTCTCCCTCTGTAATGTAAACAGAGGGAGAGGAAGTGATGTCATCTCTCCTCGAGCCGGTCTTTTTGATCCGGCACCGAGGAGAGAAGACATCCAAGTAAGTTGCACCAACACTACACTTCCAGTAGAACACGCAGGCACACTTTTCGCCCCCCGATCACCCCCCTGTACCCCCTGTCACACTGACACCAATAGCAGTTTTTTTTTTTGCATTGGTGTCAGTTTGTGACAGTTATACGTGTTAGGGCAGTTAGGTTAGCCCCCTTTAGGTCTGGGGTACCCCCCTTTAGGTCCAGGGTACCCCCCTAATAAAGGTTAACCCCGTGATCACCCCCGTCACCAGTGTCGCTAAGCGATCGTTTTTCTGAACGCTGTATTAGTGACACAGGTGACGCTAGTTAGGGAGGTAAGTATATAGGTTCGCTGTCAGTGTTTTAGAGCGACAGGGACCCCCATATACTACCTGCTAAAGGTTTTAACCCCCTGATTGCCCCCTAGTTAACCCTTTCACCAGTTAACCCAATCACCGTATAACTGTTACGGGTGACGCTGGTTAGTTAGTTTATTTTTTTATAGTTTATTATAGTTTATTATAGTTTTAGGGCACCCGCCGTTTATTACCTTATAAAGGTTTAACCCCCTAATTGCCCGGCGGTGATATAAGTTACGTTTTTAGGGTCAGATAAGGTCTGCGTCGCCCCAGGCAGCGTCTGGTTAGCGCCAGTACCGCTAAAACCCATGCACGTAGCATACACCTCCCTTAGTGCTATAGTATCTGAGCGGATCGATATCTGATTTGATCAGATCTATACTCCCCAGCAGTTTAGGGTTCCCTGAAAGGCAGTGTTAGCGGGATCAGCCCAGATACCTGCTAGCACCTGCATTTTGCTCCTCGGCCCAGCTCAGCCCACCCAAGTGCAGTATTGATCGATAACTGTCACTTACAAAACACTAAGCACACATAACTGCAGCGTTCACAGAGTCAGGCCTGATCCCTGCAATCGATAACAGTTTTTTGGTAACGTTTGAATCAGTCGCTTACAGTCAGGAGCTTTTTTGCCTGTGAGTCTCACTAGTGTACCCCTAAATTTGGAGCCCAAAATGGCAAATCGAAGGTACACTAGTGAAGAGGCCTACACGTTTCTGAGCATGACAGATAGTGAAGAGGAAGTCACTCATCTGTCAGATTCAGGCTCAGAATACGATCCTGTAGAGGACAGCGGCTCCATGACAGATAGCTCTGACAACGGAGTTGTGGTCCCTGCTAAGGTCAGGTGTACCAGACCCCGAACTTCTTCTGCCCTTGAAGTGCAAGAACCGCAGGGCTCTTGTATGGAGCAGAGAAGTACTAGTGCCGCTATTCCTTCTGGTGAACTGGCAAGCACCAGCGGCCTAGTACACCCTGGTCGTACATCCAGCACTGCAGTAACACTTGGTGACGTGGCGAGTCCCATAAGTGCAGTTCAAGCTGGCGAGGTGGCAAGCACAAGTAGTGTCCCGCTGCCACCAAGAAGATGAACACAGGCCCGTCGTGCCCATAGTGCCCTTCCTGCTGCATTCGCCAATCCGAATTGGGAACCCACCACTTCTGCAGCACCCGTACTTCCCCCTTTCACTGGCCAACCCAGAATTCAGGTGGAAACAGCTGACTTTATGCCACTGGATTTTTATTCGCTGTTTTTCACCGAAGATCTCTATAGATCTATTGTGGACCAAAGCAATTTATACGCTGGTCAACACATCGCCACTAATCCCCAGTCCTCCCTTGCCAGAGATTGGAAACCAATTATGGTTTCTGAATTTAAGATCTTTCTGGGCCTTTCTGTCATGAAGATCCTGCCAATAATCAGCGATCCAGACGCAGGGGGACACGGCCACGGGTTCCACTGCGCATGCGCGCGCATTCACGGGTGCTGTCATGCACGGGCACGCGCGCGCGCACTTCCGCTAGTGCCAGGCGGGCTATTTAAACCGGCCTGTCACACTCCATCCCCGCTGTCTGCTCTACAGCGTTCCGTGTGCCTTAACCTGATCTGACCTGTGTACTCTGCTATCTGACCCGGCTTCCTGTTAGACCATCCTGCTATCCGCCTGCACCAGACCCTCTTGGCTTGCCTGACCATCCCTCTGTGTTGTCCCTGGTACCTCTGCTGATCGACCGATACCGACCTCTGGCTTGTTTGACCACCCCTCAGTCTGACACCTGTATCCAGCGTTCCAGTCTACTACCTGCTGCCTTGTTCCTGGTTCCAGTCCAGCATTCCAGTCTACTACCTGCTGCCTTGTTCCTGGTTCCAGTCCAGCGTTCCAGTCTACTACCTGCTGCCTTGTTCCTGGTTCCAGTCCAGCGTTCCAGGCTACTACCTGCTGCCTTGTTCCTGGTTCCAGTCCAGCATTCCAGTCTACTACCTGCTGCCTTGTTCCTGGTTCCAGTCCAGCGTTCCAGTCTACTACCTGCTGCCTTGTTCCTGGTTCCAGTCCAGCGTTCCAGGCTACTACTTGCTGCCTTGTTCCAGGTTCCAGTCCAGTGTTCCTGGCTACTACTTGCTGCTTTGTTCCAGGTTCCAGTCCAGCGTTTCCAGGCACCCATACCACTCCTCACTTCTGGCCTTCTGTCTCCATTCCAGAGGAACAGGAGTGGGAGCTGTAAGGGAGGTCCTTCTCTGCACTTCAGGCTCACAACCTACCAGGTATGTGACAGTAGCAGACAGCCATGTCTGAGCCTGAGCAGGGAACGTCTCCCATGGAGGAACTCTGTGCACACCTGGCAGGATTGACTGAAGCAGTCAAGAATCTGCAGCAAGGATACACCAGGCTGGAGGAACGAGTGTTAACCTTGTCTAATCCCATTGGGGCTCAGGGAGTTCCTTCCGCTTCTGCTCCTTCAGTCGGGCCTTCCTCAACAGTGGTAATGCTCCCTCCAGAACCCAAGGTCCCGACGCCTGAACGTTTTTCCGGAAATCACCTCAAATTCAGGGCTTTCCGCAACTCCTGTGAACTGTTCTTTGCTCTTCAGCCACGTACCTTTTCCCTTGAGGCTACTAAGGTGGGCTACGTAATCTCTCTGCTTTCTGGTGACCCCCAAACCTGGGCCCACGGCCTCTTGGAGCAAAAGGACGTATCCTTGACTAATCTTTCCGCCTTCTTTGACGCATTAGGTCAGCTGTATGATGACCCCCAGCTGTCCGTGACTGCAGAAGCGGCTTTGCACACCCTTCAGCAGGGCCGCAGGGCTGCAGAAGACTATGTGGCGGAATTCAGAAAGTGGAGCGTAGACACAAATTGGAATGATGCGGCTCTCCGCTATCAATTTCGAATGGGACTTTCTGACTCTCTGAAAGATGAATTGGCCAGGGTGGGTACCCCACAGACTTTGAACGCATTGATCGATCTAACCATCCAGATCGATCGACGTCTAAGAGAACGAAGGACTGAGAGAGCGATGGGAACCTCTCGCCCAACTTGGGTTACCCCTAAAGTTCCCCATCATACATCACCAGCACCACCAACGTCTACATTTAACCCACCTGAGCCAATGCAATTAGGGGTTCTGCGGCCTTCTCTTACTCAGGAGGAACGACAACGTCGTCGAGTGAATAATCTGTGCCTGTATTGTGGGGAACCTGGGCACTATGTCAGGAACTGTCCCCTTAAACTCCGTAAGTGCCTATCTCTGTCCTCTGACTATGTTGCACCTCCGGTTAAGAACACTACTCACCTTGCTCTCTCTCTCCTGTTACAGCTTCCAGGAGAGACCCTGCAAATAGCCGTTTCATGGACTCTCTGTTTGCTACCCAACACCGGATACCTCTGTTGCCTAAAACCCATGGACTTTCCATTCATCTAGCTGATGGAACAGCCATTAAGTCAGGGCCTGTTACCCAAGAGACTGTTCCAATACCCGTTTCCATCTCCAATTCTCATCAAGAACTGTTACGCCTAGATATCATCGCTTCACCTATGTTCCCCATAATCCTCGGCATGCCATGGTTACAGGCCCACAATCCTGACATTAATTGGATCACAGGTGAGGTTACCTTTTCCTCCCCATATTGCCAACAGTCTTGTAGACTTCAGGACACTCAGAAGAATCCTACCTTGCTCTGTTTAAACACAGATCCTAGTCTGCACCTTTCCATCCCTTCTGCATATCATGATTTCTTAGATGTATTCAGCAAGCAGGGGGCAGAGGTCTTACCCCCTCACCGGGCCTATGACTGTCCTATCGAATTACTCCCCGGTGCCGAGATACCTTTTGGAAGAATTTTTCCTTTAACGGAAGTGGAACAAGGGGCTTTAAAAGAGTATATCGATGAGAATCTAAAGAAAGGCTTCATTCGTCCATCCACGTCTCCAGCAGGTGCAGGCATCTTCTTCGTACAAAAGAAAGACAAGACCCTCAGACCATGTGTAGATTACCGTGAGCTGAACAAAATCACTGTAAAGAACCGTTACCCTCTTCCTCTGGTACCAGAGCTGTTCCAAAGACTTGGGACAGCTACCATATTCACTAAGCTTGACCTCCGCGGAGCCTACAATTTGGTTCGTATTAGGGACGGAGACGAATGGAAGACCGCCTTTTGTACCCGTTATGGACATTTTGAATACCTTGTAATGCCGTTTGGGCTGTGCAATGCTCCTGCTACATTCCAGTACTTCATCAATGATGTTTTACGAGACTTTCTAGATCTGTTTGTTATCGTCTATTTAGACGACATACTAATTTTTTCTTGTTCCCTTGAATTCCATCGCAGGCATGTCAGAAGTGTATTGGCCCGGCTTCGACAACACGGTCTATATGCAAAAGCTGAAAAATGTGAATTTGAACAGGAAAGTATTCCATTTTTGGGGTTAATCATTTCCAGCAAGGGCATTAAGATGGACCCCCAAAAGGTCACTGCAGTACTAGACTGGCCAGTCCCAACAGATAAGAAGGGCATTCAGCGATTCGTTGGATTCGCTAATTTCTACTGCAAATTTATTAAGGGGTTTTCACCCATCATCACACCCATCACACAGCTAACTAAACAGGGTACACGTTTCCACTGGTCTGCTGAGGCTCAAAAGGCTTTCGAGACTCTCAAGGGCTTTTTTACCTCTGCTTCTGTGCTAAAACATCCAGATTCCTCTCTGCCATTTGTACTAGAGGTGGACGCATCCGAAATTGCGGTAGGGGCAGTGTTGTCCCAAAGACAGGGAACTAAGGCCCTGTTATATCCTGTGGCCTTCTTCTCTCGTAAATTGTCCACGGCAGAGAGAAATTATGATGTAGGTGACAGAGAATTATTGGCTATCAAATCCGCGTTGGAGGAGTGGCGCTATCTGCTAGAGGGTGCCGCTCATCCAGTCTTAATTTTTACAGATCATAAGAACCTGGAGTATTTGAGGTCTGCAAAAAGGTTGAAGCCACGCCAAGCCAGGTGGGCCCTCTTTTTCTCCAGGTTCTCTTTTCATGTCACTTATCGCCCTGGTTCCAAGAATACCAAGCCTGATGCCCTATCCAGGATGTTTCAAAAGCCCCAAGAGGTTTCCCCTCCGGACACCATTCTGTCCCCGGGGAATTTTCTTTTGCTTCAGGGAGATCTGCTTTCCCGGATTAAGCAGGCTTCCACAGAATTGGGGTCTTCCATTAGGCCAGAACTCCAAGTTAAGGATGGGTTATTATGGCACGAGAATAGGATTTTTATACCTGAAGAACTACGAGTTTCAGTACTAGAACTCTGTCATGACCATGCTTTTGCTGGGCATTTTGGAGTGGCTAAAACTACTGATCTGGTACAGCGTACCTTTTGGTGGCCTCAGTTACGTGATGATTGTAGAAGATTTGTTGAATCCTGTACCACCTGTATCAGAAACAAGGGGCACAGGACCAAGGCATGGGGTTTGCTAAAGCCATTACCTGTCCCAGATAGGCCTTGGAAGATGCTTTCTATAGATTTTATTGTGGAATTACCTCCGGCTGGGGGTTTCACCTCAATTTTTGTCATAGTAGACCGGTTGTCCAAGATGGCCCACTTTGTCCCAATGAAGGGCACTCCCTCAGGTATAGAAACGGCACAGGCATTCATTAGAGAAGTCATCAGGCTCCATGGGGTACCAGTTAATATCGTTTCAGATCGGGGGGTACAGTTTACCTCCCGATTCTGGAGGTCTCTATGCAAAACATTGAAGATTGAACTCTCATTTTCATCTGCTTACCACCCCCAGACTAATGGGCAAACAGAGAGAACAAACCAGACTCTTGAACAATATTTACGCTGTTTTTCTTCATTTGCCCAGGATGATTGGATTTCTGTTCTTCCATTGGCTGAGTTTGCCTACAACAACTCTATCCATTCCGCTATCAAACAAACCCCATTTTTTGCAAATTATGGTTACCACCCTTCTTTTCTGCCTAATTCTCTTCCAGAGTGCACAGTACCCGCAGTTCAGGAGAGGTTGGACTTCTTCACTTCCAACAATCAAGTTTTGCAGGAGACCATGACCAGGACCCAGGAGTATAATAAAGCAACTTTTGATAAGAAGAGACGAGGTGAGCTGTTACTTACACCCGGGGACCAGGTATGGTTATCTACAGTAAATCTCAGGATGGCTTGCCCATCAAAGAAATTGGGTCCCAAGTTTCTTGGCCCATTTCCTGTTAAGCGAAGGATTAACGAGGTGGCATACGAACTTGAACTTCCGGATTCATTAAAAGTGCATCCAGTATTTCATGTGTCTCTACTCAAACCCTCTGTTTCTAACCCATTTCCAGGCCAAAGTACGGATCCTCCTGATCCAATTTTGGTGGATGGAGAGGAAGAATTCGAGGTGGAGGCTATCATGGACCATAGGAGAAGAGGCAACCAAAATCAATTTTTGATAAAATGGAGGGGGTTCGGCCCAGAAGAAAATTCTTGGGAACCCGAGGATAATATTCATGCTGAAAATCTTTTACAATCTTTTAAAAGAGCCCATCCGGAGAAATTCCTTCAAAGGGGCATCCGGAGGCTGCCCCTTGGGGGGGGGCAATGTCATGAAGATCCTGCCAATAATCAGCGATCCAGACGCAGGGGGACACGGCCGCGGGTTCCACTGCGCGCGCGCACTCCCGCTAGTGCCAGGCGGGCTATTTAAACCGGCCTGTCACACTCCATCCCCGCTGTCTGCTCTACAGCGTTCCGTGTGCCTTAACCTGATCTGACCTGTGTACTCTGCTATCTGACTCAGCTTCCTGTTAGACCATCCTGCTATCCGCCGGCACCAGACCCTCTTGGCTTGCCTGACCATCCCTCTGTGTTGTCCCTGGTACCTCTGCTGATCGACCGATACCGACCTCTGGCTTGTTTGACCACCCCTCAGTCTGACACCTGTATCCAGCGTTCCAGTCTACTACCTGCTGCCTTGTTCCTGGTTCCAGTCCAGCATTCCAGTCTACTACCTGCTGCCTTGTTCCTGGTTCCAGTCCAGCGTTCCAGTCTACTACCTGCTGCCTTGTTCCTGGTTCCAGTCCAGCGTTCCAGGCTACTACCTGCTGCCTTGTTCCTGGTTCCAGTCCAGCATTCCAGTCTACTACCTGCTGCCTTGTTCCTGGTTCCAGTCCAGCGTTCCAGGCTACTACTTGCTGCCTTGTTCCAGGTTCCAGTCCAGTGTTCCTGGCTACTACTTGCTGCTTGTTCCAGGTTCCAGTCCAGCGTTTCCAGGCACCCATACCACTCCTCACTTCTGGCCTTCTGTCTCCATTCCAGAGGAACAGGAGCGGGAGCTGTAAGGGAGGTCCTTCTCTGCACTTCAGGCTCACAACCTACCAGGTACGTGACACTTTCCCTCCTCATGGGCTTGAATAAAAAGGAGTGAGTTGCGGTCATATTGGTCCACTGACCCAATTTACCATTCGCCCTTGTTCTCTGCTTCCATGGCCAGGGCATGATACGAGCAGATTTTGCGGTTCATGCACTTCAACGACAATGAACTCTGTCGTCCTCATGGAGACCCTGGATATGATCGGCACTACAAAATTCGGCCCCTCGTAAACCACTTCAACCAAGGTTTTGCAGACTTGTTTACTCCCCATCAAGTTGTCTGCCTTGATGAGTCCCTGGTTAAGTTTTATGGCCGCTTGTCATTCAAACAGTACCTTCCCAGCAAGCGTGCCAGCTACGGGGTCAAGATGTATAAGCTCTGTGACAGGGCCATGGTTTACGAGGGCAAAGATAGTCACGTAGAGCCGACAAACTGCCCTGACTACATAGGAAGCGCTGGCAAGATAGTGTGGGACTTGGTGTCACCCTTATTCTGAAAGGGATACCACTTGTACGTGGACAATTATTACACCAGCGTGCCACTTTTTAGCCACCTTTTTGATCATCAGATTGGAGCATGTGGCACCGTGCGACCTAATCGCCGGGGCTTTCCCCAGCGGCTTGTAGATTCCCGTCTTAGGCTGGGGGAGAGAGCCTGCTTGCAGTGTAATAACTTGCTCGCTATGAAGTGGAGGGACAATAAGAATGTTTTCGTTCTTACCTCCCTTCATGCAGACACGACGGTCCAAATTCCTACGGCGACTGGTGTTGTGGAGAAACCCCTCTGTGTCCACGAATATAACCTTAATATGGGAGGGGTGGACCTCAACGACCAGTTGTTGGCGCCGTACCTAGTTGCCCGTAAGGCCAGACGCTGGTACAAAAAAGTGTCTATTTATTTCAATTGGCTTTGCTGAACGCTCATGTGCTATACAGAGCTTCAGGACAGACTGGATCCTTCCTTAAATTCCAGGAAGAGATCGTCAGAGCCCTTTTGTTTCCAGACGGTGCTCCACCTCACCTTCCCCAACCAAATGCAGTAAGCCGGCTGCATGAGAGGCATTTTCTTTATGCCCTCCCGAGTACCCCTACCCAACGAACCCCCCAAAAAAGATGTGTCTGCAGCAAGCGTGGATTTAGGTGTGACACCCGGTATTATTGTCCCCTCTGTCCTGGCAATCCTGGTCTTTGCATTGGTGAATGTTTTGAACGCTACCATACATTAGTGGAGTATTAGCGTACGGTACAGCACTGCACAGACTAGGACACACTTTCACAGGGTCTCCCAAGATGCTGTCGCATTTTGAGAGACCCAAACCTGGTACCAGTTAAAAAAGTTAAAGTTACAAAAAAAAGTGTAAAAAAAACAAAAAAAAGTAAAAAAAAAGAAAAAACAAAAAAAATATAAAATAAAAAAAACAAAAATAGTTGTAGTTTTATTGTTCTCTCTATTCTCTCTCTATTGTTCTGCATTCTATACTGCAATGTTTTATTGTTATTTTTTTATCATGTTTGCTTTATAGGTATGCAATTTTTTTATACTTTGTTTTTTTATTGTTAACCACTTTTTCGTTTTCAGGTATGCCATTCAGCTGCAGAGCGGATTTATTTATCTTGACAGCAACAGTGTTTGCTTCCACGATACATAAAGCCGTGACTCCAGCGCTGTCGGAGGTGATTTTACCACCACAGTTACATACTTCAGCATATATGCCGAAGCGTGGGGGCAGCAGTGGGTGGAGGAGCGATTTGCTCCTGCCTTTTGCGGGAGGATGCCCCCATGCTTCGGCATATATATACGGTGCATGTATGCCCATCATTAGAAGTGGGTGGATGAAGGGGGGTATTCTAATGATGGGCATACCCACCGATCAATATCTTTTTTTCGTTCAGCCCACAGGCTGCATGAAAAAACAGTTTACAATGTATGCCCAACAAGAACCAGCAACGTACTGGTATGTTGCTGGACTTTGAGTGGTTATACCAGAATGATGCCTGCAGGTTTAGCTATCATCTTGGTATCATTCTTTTCAGCCAGCGGTCGGCTTTCATGTAAAAGCATTACTAGTGGCTAATTAGCCTCTAGACTGCTTTTACAAGCAGTGGGAGGGAATGCTCCCCCACCGTCTTCCATGTTTTTCTCTGGCTCTCCTGTCCCAACAGGGAACCTGAGAATGCAGCCGGTGATTCAGCCAGCTGACCATAGAGCTGATCAGAAACCACAATGGCTCCAAACATCTCTATGGCCTAAGAAACTGGAAGCTACGAGCATTTCATGACTTAGATTTTGCCGGATGTAAACAGCGCCATTGGGAAATTGGGAAAGCATTTTATCACACCGATCTTGGTGTGGTCAGATGCTTTGAGGGCAGAGGAGAGATCTAGGGTCTAATAGACCCCAATTTTTTCTAAAAAGAGTATCTGTCACTACCTATTGCTATCATAGGGGATATTTACATTCCCTGAGATAACAATAAAAATTATTAAAAAAAAAAAATAAAAATGAAAGGAACAGTTTAAAAATAAGATAAAAAAGCAAAAAATAATAAAGAAAAAAAAAAAAAAAAAAGCACCCCTGTCCCCCCCTGCTCTCGCACAAAGGCGAACGCAAGCGTCGGTCTGGCGTCAAATGTAAACAGCAATTGCACCATGCATATCACCACGAAGGTCAGATCGAGGGCAGTAATTTTAGCAGTAGACCTCCTCTGTAAATCTAAAGTGGTAACCTGTAAAGGCTTTTAAAGGCTTTTAAAAATGTATTTAGTTTGTCGCCACTGCACGTTTGTGCGCAATTTTAAAGCATGTTTGGTGTCCATGTACACGGCCTAAGATCATCTTTTTTATTTCATCAAACATTTGGGCAATATAGTGTGTTTTAGTGTATTAAAATTTAAAAAAGTGTATTTTTTCCCCAAAAAAATGCGTTTGAAAAATCGCTGCGCAAATACTGTGTGAAAAAAAAATGAAACACCCACCATTTTAATCTGTAGGGCATTTGCTTTAAAAAAATATATAATGTTTGTTGGTTCAAAGTAATTTTTTTGCAAAAAAAAAAAATTTTTCATGTACACAAAAAGTGTCAGAAAGGGCTTTGTCTTCAAGTGGTTAGAAGAGTGGGTGATGTGTGACATAAGCTTCTAAATGTTGTGCATAAAATGCCAGGACAGTTCAAAACCCCCCCAAATTACCCCATTTTGGAAAGTAGACACCCCAAGCTATTTGCTGAGAGGCATGTTAAGTCCATTTGGGGGGTTTTGTGCCATCTTGGCATTTTATGGCCTTCAAAACTGTGATAGGTAGTGAG
The DNA here is from genome assembly GCF_042186555.1 of Aquarana catesbeiana. Classification (NCBI taxonomy): domain Eukaryota; kingdom Metazoa; phylum Chordata; class Amphibia; order Anura; family Ranidae; genus Aquarana; species Aquarana catesbeiana. The sequence continues at coordinate 210,344,444 of NC_133336.1, forward strand.
GAGTGAAATCAAAAATGTATGCCCTTAGAAATCCTGAAGGCGGTGATTGGTTTTCGGGGCTCCGTACGCGGCTAGGCTCCCAAAAAGTCCCACACATGTGGTATCCCCGTACTCAGGAGAAGCAGCAGAATGTATTTTGGGGTGTAATTCCACATATGCCCATGGCATGTTTGAGCAATATATCATTTAGTGACAACTTTGTGCAAAAAACAAATAAAAAATAAAAAAATTGTCACTTTCCCGCAACTTGTTTCAAAATATAAAATATTCCATGGACTCAACATGCCTCTCAGCAAATAGCTTGGGGTGTCTACTTTCCAAAATGGGGTCATTTGGGGGGGTTTTGTTCCATCTTGGCATTTTATGCCTTCAAAACTGTGATAGGTAGTGAGGAGTGAAATCAAAAATGTATGCCCTTAGAAATCCTGAAGGCGGTGCTTGGTTTTCGGGGCCCCGTGGGCGGCTAGGCTCCCAAAAAGTCACACACATGTGGTATCCCCGTACTCAAGAGAAGCAGCTGAATGTATTTTGGGGTGCAATTCCACATATTCCCATGGCCTGTGTGAGCAATATATCATTTAGTGACAACTTTTTGTAAATTTTTTTCTTTTTTTCTATTTTTTTGTCATTATTCAATCACTTGGGACAAAAAAAATAAATATTCAATGGGTTCAACATGCCTCTCAGCAATTTCCTTGGGGTGTCTACTTTCCAAAATGGGGTCATTTGGGGGGGTTTTGTACCGCCCTTCCATTTTAGCACCTCAAGAAATGACATAGGCAGTCATAAACTAAAAGCTGTGTAAATTCCAGAAAATGTACCCTAGTTTGTAGACGCTATAACTTTTGCGCAAACCAATAAATATACGCTTATTGACATTTTTTTTACCAAAGACATGTGGCCGAATACATTTTGGCCTAAATGTATGACTAAAATTGAGTTTATTGGATTTTTTTTATAACAAAAAGTAGAAAATATCATTTTTTTTCAAAAAAAATAAACGGTCTTTTTCGGTTTATAGCGCAAAAAATAAAAATGGCAGAGGTGATCAAATACCATCAAAAGAAAGCTCTATTTGTGGGAAGAAAAGGACGCAAATTTTGTTTGGGTACAGCATTGCATGACTGCACAATTAGCAGTTAAAGCGACGCAGTGCCAAATTGTAAAAAGTGCTCTGGTCAGGAAGGGGGTAAATCCTTCCGGGGCTGAAGTGGTTAATAATCAGGTGCTGGTCCAGTCTGTGATCTGGTTGAATGATTCAAAAGGCAAAAGTGAATGACTGCACTCCAAGAATAAGGAAGACATTTTATTGTAATAAAGAGAAAAAAACCGCGCTTAACTTTTTACATGTGAATGCCGCTAAGGTATAATAAAGATATTAAACAGTCCAATATAATGCATAAAAGTCCACAAATATATTCAAATCTTCAGTGACGAAAAAAATTGATGAATAACCAAAAGGATCAAAAAGAACGGCAAATAGTAAGTAGAATGCTTACCAGATGGCAAGCCAATTCAAACAGGTGGCTAAAACCCAGCCTGGGCCTTTAAGGAACCAGTCCCGGTGTAATGGGTAAAACCTTCCACTCGTGAAGGGTAAAGGTGGATTCATGCGAATGCATACCGAAAAAAATTTATGAAAAACATAGTGTAATATTGTCAACAAATATAAAGAAAATATATTAAAAAGTAGGGATGAGCTTCGAGTTCGAGTCGAACTCATGTTCTACTCGAACATTGGCTGTTCGCAAGTTCGCCGAACAGCGAACAATTTGGGGTGTTCGCGGCAAATTCGAATGCCGCGGAACACCCTTTAAAAGTCTATGGGAGAAATCAAAAGTGCTAATTTTAAAGGCTTATATGCAAGTTATTGTCATAAAAAGTGTTTGGGGACCCGGGTCCTGCCCCAGGGGACATGGATCAATGCAAAAAAATTTTTTAAAAACGGACGTTTTTTCAGGAGCAGTGATTTTATTAATGCTTAAAGTCAAACAATAAAAGTGTAATATCCCTTTAAATTTCGTACCTGGGGGGTGTCTATAGTATGCCTGTAAAGGGGCGCATGTTTCCTGTGTTTAGAACAGTCTGACAGCAAAATGACATTTGGAAGGAAAAAACTCATTTAAAACTACCCGCGGCTATTGCATTGCCGACAATACACATAGAAGTTCATTGATAAAAACGGCATGGGAATTCCCCACAGGGCAACCCCGAACCAAAATAAAAAAAAAAAAAAAATGATGTGGGGGTCCCCCTAAATTCCATACCAGGCCCTTAAGGTCTGGTATGGATATTAAGGGGAACCCCAGCCAAAATTTAAAAAAAAAATTGACGTGGGGTTCCCCCTAAATTCCGTACCAGACCCTTCAGGTCTGGTATGGATTTTAAGGGGAACCCCACGCCAAAAAAAAAAAAAAAAAACCGCGTGGGGTCCCCCCAAAAATCCATACCAGACCCTTATCCGAGCACGCAACCTGGCAGGCCGCAGGAAAAGAGGGGGGGACGAGAGTGCGGCCCCCCCCTCCTGAACCGTACCAGGCCACATGCCCTCAACATTGGGAGGGTGCTTTGGGGTAGCCCCCCAAAACACCTTGTCCCCATGTTGATGAAGACAAGGGCCTCATCCCCACAACCCTGGCCGGTGGTTGTGGGGGTCTGCGGGCGGGGGGCTTATCGGAATCTGGAAGCCCCCTTTAACAAGGGGACCCCCAGATCCCGGCCCCCCCCTGTGTGAAATGGTAAGGGGGTACTTACCCCTACCATTTCACTAAAAAACTGTCAAAAATGTTAAAAATGACAAGAGACAGTTTTTGACAATTCCTTTATTTAAATGCTTCTTCTTTCTTCCTTCATCTTCTTCTTCTTCTGGTTCTTCTGGTTCTTCCTCCGGCGTTCTCGTCCAGCATCTTCTCCGCGGCGTCTTCTATCCTCTTCTCCTCGGGCCACTCCGCACCCATGGCATGGGGGGGGAGGCTCCCGCTCTTCTCTTCATCTTCTTCTCTTCTTCATCTTCTTCTTCATCTTCTTCTTCTTCTTCTCTTCTTCCTTCTTCTCTTCTTCATTTCTTCTCCGGGCCGCTCCGCAGCCATGCTGTGGCATGGAGGGAGGCTCCCGCTGTGTGACGGCGTCTCTTCGTCTGACGGTTCTTAAATAACGGGGGGCGGGGCCACCCGGTGACCCCGCCCCCCTCTGACGCACGGTGACATGACGGGACTTCCCTGTGGCATTCCCCGTGACGTCACAGGGAAGTCCCGTCAAGTCACCGTGCGTCAGAGGGGGGCGGGGTCACCGGATGGCCCCGCCCCCCGTTATTTAAGAACCGTCAGATGAAGAGACGCCGTCACACAGCGGGAGCCTCTCTCCATGCCACAGCATGGCTGCGGAGCGGCCCGGAGAAGAAATGAAGAAGAGAAGAAGGAAGAAGAGAAGAAGAAGAAGAAGATGAAGAAGAATATGAAGAAGAGAAGAAGATGAAGAGAAGAGCGGGAGCCTCCCCCCCCATGCCATGGGTGCGGAGCGGCCCGAGGAAAAGAAGATAGAAGACGCCGCGGAGAAGATGCTGGATGAGAACGCCGGAGGAAGAACCAGAAGAGCCAGAAGAACCAGAAGAAGAAGATGAAGGAAGAAAGAAGAAGCATTTAAATAAAGGAATTGTCAAAAACTGTCTCTTGTCATTTTTAACATTTTTGACAGTTTTTTAGTGAAATGGTAGGGGTAAGTACCCCCTTACCATTTCACACAGGGGGGGGCCGGGATCTGGGGGTCCCCTTGTTAAAGGGGGCTTCCAGATTCCGATAAGCCCCCCACCCGCAGACCCCCACAACCACCGGCCAGGGTTGTGGGGATGAGGCCCTTGTCTTCATCAACATGGGGACAAGGTGTTTTGGGGGGCTACCCCAAAGCACCCTCCCAATGTTGAGGGCATGTGGCCTGGTACGGTTCAGGAGGGGGGGGCCGCACTCTCGTCCCCCCCTCTTTTCCTGCGGCCTGCCAGGTTGCGTGCTCGGATAAGGGTCTGGTATGGATTTTTGGGGGGACCCCACGCCGTTTTTTTTTTTTTTTTTGGCGCGGGGTTCCCCTTAAAATCCATACCAGACCTGAAGGGTCTGGTATGGAATTTAGGGGGAACCCCACGTCAATTTTTTTTTCAAATTTTGGCTGGGGTTCCCCTTAATATCCATACCAGACCTGAAGGGCCTTGTATGGAATTTAGGGGGACTCCCACATCATTTTTTTTTTTTAATTTTGGTTCGGGGTTGCCCTGTGGGGAATTCCCATGCCGTTTTTATCAATGAACTTCTATGTGTATTGTCGGCAATGCAATAGCCGCGGTAGTTTTAAATGTGTTTTTTCCTTCAAAATGTCATTTTGCTGTCAGACTGTTCTAAACACGGGAAACATGCGCCCCTTTACAGGCATACTATAGACACCCCCCAGGTATGAAATTTAAAGGGATATTACACTTTTATTGTTTGACTTTAAGCATTATTAAAATCACTGCTCCTGAAAAAACGGCCGTTTTTAAAACTTTTTTTTGCATTGATTCATGTCCCCTGGGGCAGGACCCGGGTCCCCAAACACTTTTATTGACAATAACTTGCATATTAGCCTTTAAAATTAGCACTTTTGATTATTCATGTTCGTGTCCCATAGACTTTAACGGCGTTCGCGTGTTCGAACAAATTTTTTTCCTGTTCGCATGTTCTGGTGCAAACCGAACAGGGGGGTGTTCGGCTCATCCCTATTAAAAAGAGAGAGGAGCCCTTACACAGTGATAAATCATATATGATCATACAAAAACACCCAGTGCCCCTGGACACACACAGGGTCTCTGTGCAAGTGACATATGCAATAATGAATGAGTGAAAATGAACCCAAAAGTGAGTGAACCCAAAAAAACTAGCAGGGTTACTGCTTACCAAGCTGTGTCAGTGTGTCTATCTAAGGCTTCCATCTGGTAAGCTGGAAATTGGTTTGTTTTGCGGCACGGTGTGTTATTCCTGCCATCCAACTATCCGGTGTTTGTTCTATATTCACCTATATTCACTAAACATCTGGTAAGCAGTAACCCTGCTAGTTTTTTTGGGTTCACTCACTTTTGGGTTCATTTTCACTCATTCATTATTGCATATGTCACTTGCACAGAGACCCTGTGTGTGTCCAGGGGCACTGGGTGTTTTTGTATGATCATATATGATTTATCACTGTGTAAGGGCTCCTCTCTCTTTTTAATATATTTTCTTTATATTTGTTGACAATATTACACTATGTTTTTCATTAATTTTTTTCGGTATGCATTCGCATGAATCCACCTTTACCAGTGGAAGGTTTTACCCATTACACCGGGACTGGTTCCTTAAAGGCCCAGGCTTGGTTTTAGCCACCTGTTTGAATTGGCTTGCCATCTGGTAAGCATTCTACTTACTATTTGCCGTTCTTTTTGATGCTTTTGGTTATTCATCAATTTTTTTCGTCACTGAAGATTTGAATATATTTGTGGACTTTTATGCATTATATTGGACTGTTTAATATCTTTATTATACCTTAGCGGTATTCACATGTAAAAAGTTAAGCGCGGTTTTTTTCTCTTTATTACTATTTGGTGTACCCCACTTATTACTGCAGCATTTCTACTTATTTTCAGCGCAGTTTTTTTCTTTTTTCTATATTTCTGTTTTTTTGGTATATTACTGCAGCTGTTTTATTTTTGTTTTTAGTTTGATTTCCAATTGATATGGATATCTTTGACTTTCGGGCCCAGAAAGTAGTCATTACCGAAGGGGTTTTTGAGATATACAAGGAGGATGAAAATGATTTGGGGGGGCTGTTCACGAGGTTGAAAAACCTCATGATTTCTGAAACCCATACCCAATGGGACATAGCTTATTTGGAAACTTATATAAAAAATTCAATGGTCCCCAGAAGTTTGAGGTGGGAAATTTCTCCCCAGAAAGGTGAATCGGAATTGGAGGAGTGGTTTAAGTATTTCAATCAAGCAGGCTTATCACTCCTACAGTTTTTGATCGATAGGAAGACTGCCAAGTTGATCAAGATCGATACTGAAATTAAGACTATTAAGGACAAACTCAGTGCTAGCAAAGAGAGTGATGAATATAGGGAGAGGTCACAAAATTTGTTAAAAGTCCTTGAAAAGGAGGATAAAGATCAAAAGTACAAAAAAAATAAAAAATATAATCGCGATTTGAGCGACTATTGTAACAACGTTGTTTTTGATTGGCAAAAAAAATTGTTGGATGACATGGCTAATCAGACCCATGTTACCATGGAGGTTTCTACTCAGGACCATGGTGTTAATTCTAAAGGTCCTGTTAGACAATCTCAACCATTTAAGAACAATACAAAAAAAGGTCCCTCCAATAAATCGCATAATAATTTGGGCCCCCAGAATTATCAATCCCCACAGAGGTCATTAGGGAATATAAAATCTAACATTGCCCCTCCCAATCATTCCTACAATTTGGGTCCACCAAGACCCAACTATGTTCAGGGAGGAGGTGGGCCTTGTTATACCCAGCCCCCTCCTTGGAGAGGGGGTCATTATTTTGGGGGTAGAGGACGTGGTCAACACAATCCTAATAGGGGTCAAGGTCAACAAGCAGAATACCCTGAGTGGTGGAGACCTAATCATAATTACGATTCATTTCAAAAACCACCATACCATGATCCCTATGATGTAAGTTGGGAATATAACTTACCCACGCAGAATAGATTTTTTCCATTGGGTGATGTTAACCCTTGTGACGGTACTTCTGATCCTTTTGGAACTTATGGGCAACAGAACGCCCATGCCCCCCCGCATCCCAGTTCAATCGGGATGTGGGCACGCCCAGTTATACGATCTCGGCCCCTAGGGGTTCTGGGACTTGGGGTTTTTCCAAACTCGGCCAAGGCCTAAAAAGGCCGATAGAAAAAAACGAGGAACTAGAGGGGGGAGGCGCCTGCGAGCAAAAAAAAGCCAGAACTTAATAGGTCAGGGTATTTTCAATCTGAGTACCAAGGAATTGTCCCAATCAGAAAAGTTAGTTTTGGATAAGGGCCTTAAGTATGTCCCCCCTAGAAGCCTTGATAGGTTCCAAACATATATGGATGTTCACCGGTTCGTTCGAAGGTTAAATATTAAAAGATATATGATTGGCAATCCCATCACTAGGAATTGTCCCTCTACTGATCAATTTGTACACTCAGGGTTGGCCAATGCATCCCTTTTCAACCCCCCTGGTGTTCTCGCCCCTACATTGAAAGTGTTTAGAGATGTCATTCTAAGGGATCTTGACCAGATGGACGTTAAGAAAGCAAAAAATTCCAAGGTTATTCAGGAAGGGTTAGATTCTTTGTGTAAGAACAAGGATCTAGTTATACGTCCCGCCGACAAGGGGGGGAGGTATAGTGGTACTTGATCGTAAAGACTATATGGCAGAAATGGGCAGGATTCTCAGTGACACTGACACCTATACCCCCCTCCCCTCGGACCCTAAGAATGGTTATTTAAAGGAATTGAGGAAAATTGTATCCAAGGGCACCTCTATTGGTATCTTGAAAGACAAAGAGAGCTTATTCCTAATCCCTAGGGCTCCCAAGACACCAACTATATACTATTTACCCAAGGTCCACAAGGACCCTATCTGCCCCCCGGGACGTCCCATTGTGAGTGGGATCGACTCCATCACTTCCCGGGTGGGCAGATATATAGATTTTTATTTGCAACCCTTAGTTCAAAAGATGCCCTCTTATATAAAGGATACACGGCAGATATTGAACCTTCTCTCAGGGATTGATATCAGACCTGGCTTATGGATGGTGACCGCTGATGTCACCTCCTTATATACTATTATTCCACATCACCTTGGTCTGGAAGCCGTTGAGGGTGCCCTGATGAGGGACTCAGGACTCCCTGTGCGCCAGATTTCTTTATTATGGAGCTTCTTGAATACGCGGCCTCCCACAATTATTTTTGGTTTTCCAATAAATTCTATCGCCAAAGTCGAGGTGTGGCTATGGGGGCCAAATATGCCCCCAGCTTGGCGAATCTTTTTATGGCCAAGTGGGAGGAGGATGTCATCTATGCCCACAGAAGTTCCCATCTTATTCTGTGGGCCAGATATATAGATGACATCCTCCTCCTATGGGACGGAGATGGTCATGAGCTTCAACAGTTTATGGCCTCCCTTAATGAAAATGATAGGGGTATCCATCTCAATTTTGAGATGAGTCAGACCCAGATTCATTTTCTAGACCTCACTTTGACCATTGAGGGTGGTGTTTTGTCCACATCCACCTTTTTTAAGGATACCGATCGCAATTCCTACATCTCATTAGACAGCTGCCATTATAGGCCCTGGCTTAATTCAATCCCTAAAAGTCAGTATATGAGATTGCGTAGGAATTGCTCGGATCCTCAAAAGTTTATAACCCAGGGCAAGGTTCTCACTGGTAGATTCCTGGAAAAAGGTTATGCCAGTGGGTCTTTGTCGTCAGTTTTTAAAGAAGTACAGGAGATGGATAGGGGACTATTGTTGCGTGAGAAACCTCAGGCTGACAATCTAGGCCAAGAATTTGGGGTACCTTTTGTCACCACTTATTCTCTCCAGCATCGGAAGGTTAAGCAGCTGATTTCTAAGCATTGGCACATTGTCACCAATGATAGGGTTTTGAATACTGTTTTACCATCCAAACCCAAGGTAGTCTTTAGAGGGGCTCCGTCTTTCAGGAATAGATTGGCCCCCAATGTATTAGATCCCCCAGTGAATAAGTCCACTTTTTTTGATCAGTTAACCGGTTTCTATAAATGTCGTAAATGTCGTGTCTGTTCCCTCAATAGCTGCCATGATAGGAGAACTCAGTCCTTTATTTCCACTAGCACAGGACAGACCCACACTATTGCCCCATTCGTTACTTGCTCCACTTTTGGAGTGGTTTATTTGTTGCAATGCCCATGTGGCTTGCAATACATTGGGCGGACTAAACGCCCCCTTTCAGTCAGACTGAGCGAACACATCACCAATATCCTTACAGGATTTAGGAACCATTCGGTCTCCAAACACTACAGGTTAGTGCACAACAGAGACCCCTCCAACACCCTGTTTTTGGGGATCGATAGGTACAAACCACATTGGTGTGGGAGCTCTATGGTACGGGAGATTTCCAGACTAGAGATGGCCTGGATACACAGGGTCAGGACTTATACCCCTCATGGGTTAAATATTGAGGTGGATGTTAACGCTTTCATCGATAATTCCTGATTCCCATTAGCCTTGGATTCCAGCAGAGGTTGTGTTCTAGCTGAGTTGTACATTACATATCATGTCCCTTAGCATATTTCAATTTTTTGATTATTTTTTGATTATCATTCCTATTAACGATGCATTGAGATCCCGTATGGAATGAGTTCTTTTTACTATTTTAGCATATTGGTCTGGGTCTCTCTTTTGTTCGGTGTTATTTTTTAATTAAATTTTTTTTGGGTCACCGAATCCTATTGTTTTGACTCACTGAGGGCCCATCCAACTGTCGGAGCCGATTTTAGCTTCTTCTACTAATATTGATCTCAGTTTATTGTCCTTATTTGCCCCATGGGGGGCTATTATATTATACTTTCTAATTCACGCTTCTTTACTCATATTGTCATTTTTTGTAAGGACTAGTACATTTGGTTACACCCACGGCTATGAGGGTCTCCCTATTTTTCTCTGCTGGCACCCAGGTTATAAATCTGAATTATATTCAACCTCTATTGATCTTTATTTTTAATTCTTTTATTTTATCATAAATTATTCCTTTTTATTTCTATTTTCAATTATTATTTTTTATATATTTCATTTTTCATTTCTTATTTTTCCTATATTTTTATATATATCTTGATTTTTATACATTATATTTTTTATAATTTTTTAATAACATTTTTTCATTTTGACTATTATTATTTATATTTGATCCACATATCCTTGATTGGTGTGTAATATATTTATTTTAAGGATCATTAGGTTTAATTGGGCCTGAATGTCATATATATATTTTAATTAATTAGTTGGTCATCCTATTGGGTGTTGTATGATTTTGTGCCCCGTTCTATTTAGGCCATCTGTATGAGTTCACAAGCCTTCCTTCTTTAATGTTGGTAGAAGTGCTGGCTGTGCCCTTATTCAAGATGGCGCCTCGGCATCCTCGTAATAGAACTCAATGCGAGGCTTGGTACATGTATATTAGGCGGTGGTTCAGCACGCTGTCCGTTCCCCATTGAAGACGTCATCCTATGACGAAACGCGTCTGGGAGTTACGTGCTGACGTCACCGCGTCGCCCCTTTGAGGACGGGAGTTCGTTTGTTTGCCGGCCGGCATTGCTGTAATCTTTTATTCGTTTTGTAAGTGCATCTCTTTTTATAATAAAGCTGTATAAAAGGTATTACACTATCTTGCCATATCTTTACTATATGGGTACCATGGAGCTTTGGTAAGACGGACGTGATTGGCGTACATTGTCCGGTGGAAGGAGGCTGATTCCCAAGCTGTGTCAGTGTGTCTATCTAAGGCTTCCATCTGGTAAGCAGGAAATTGGTGTGTTTTGCGGCACGGTGTGTTATTCCTGCCATCCAACTATCCGGTGTTTGTTCTATATTCACCTATATTCACTAAACATCTGGTAAGCAGTAACCCTGCTAGTTTTTTTGGGTTCACTCACTTTTGGGTTCATTTTCACTCATTCATTATTGCATATGTCACTTGCACAGAGACCCTGTGTGTGTCCAGGGGCACTGGGTGTTTTTGTATGATCATATATGATTTATCACTGTGTAAGGGCTCCTCTCTCTTTTTAATATATTTTCTTTATATTTGTTGACAATATTACACTATGTTTTTCATTAATTTTTTTCGGTATGCATTCGCATGAATCCACCTTTACCCTTCACGAGTGGAAGGTTTTACCCATTACACCGGGACTGGTTCCTTAAAGGCCCAGGCTGGGTTTTAGCCACCTGTTTGAATTGGCTTGCCATCTGGTAAGCATTCTACTTACTATTTGCCGTTCTTTTTGATCCTTTTGGTTATTCATCAATTTTTTTCATCACTGAAGATTTGAATATATTTGTGGACTTTTATGCATTATATTGGACTGTTTAATATCTTTATTATACCTTAGCGGTATTCACATGTAAAAAGTTAAGCGCGGTTTTTTTCTCTTTATTACTATTTGGTGTACCCCACTTATTACTGCAGCATTTCTACTTATTTTCAGCGCAGTTTTTTTCTTTTTATATAGACATTTTATTGTATTAAAAGCATCCAACATCGAAAATGTTTACAGAGGGGAGCATGGTTGATACTTTTTTGATTCTTCGTTGATATTTCTTTGCTTAGTCATAACCCTTAAGCACTAGCGAACAACACCTTATATATTCTTAATAGGGATGAGCTTAGTGTTCGAGTCGAACGCTGTCGTTCGCCGAATTACGAACGTTATGGGCCATTTGCACCAAATTTGAGTGGTGCGTCACGGCCCATAATTCACTGCGGCATCGCAGTGCATTGCTGGCTGATGATTTGCCAAGCATGCACTATGACCCACATGCTTGGCCAATCACAGCGCTGTGTGTACAGAGAGCCATAATTGGCCAAAGCCAAGGAGGTTTTGACCAATTATGGCTCAGGGGGTTTAGTACACACCCCACACTATATAAGGCCGCCTGCACGTCGGCCCTGTGTAGTGTGTTGCGGCGAAAACTGGAGAGAGATAGACAGAGAGACAGTGTCATTTGATTTAAGTTAGATAGAGTAGGCAGGTCGAGTCAGTTAGCTGCACTTACATTGTGTGTATTGTGTGTATGTGATTATACTAAATATATATATATATATATATATATATATATATATATATATATATATATATATATGCATCCCAGGTGGTGTGTGTGTGTATGTGTATGTAAGTATGTGTATATGTATATATATATATATATATATATATATATATATATATATATATATATATATATATATATATATACACACACACACACACACACTTGTGTAGGCTCTTGACGTATTTCCAGTTACTGTACTGTGTAACCTGCACAGTTGCACCTACAGAATAGCTACCCAAAGCCAGGTGCTTGTGTAGGCGATTGACATATTTCCAGTTACTGTACTGTGTACCCTGCACAGTTACATCTACAGTATGGCTACCTGAAGCCAGGTGCTTTTGTAGGCTCTTGATGTATTTCCAGTTACTGTACTGTGTACCCTGCGCAGTTGCACCTACAGTATAACTACCTGAAGCCAGGTGCTTGTGTAGGCGCTTGACATATTTCCAGTTACTGTACTGTGTACCCTGCACAGTCTCACCTACAGTATAGCTACCTGAAGACAAGAACAGGTGTTTTCATACTAATACTACAGGCAGGTAGTTAATTCTGCTAGCTGCAGTATATATATACAGTATATACCAGCTTAGTGCAGCTACATCTCACTGCAGGCCAATAGTATGTCTGGAAGGCCAACAAGGAGAGGCAGACAGTCACAAGCCACTAAAAGAGGGCAAGCAGGCTCTGTGTCTAGAGGAAACAGTGCTGGTCATGGACACGGTGCATCCTCATCAGCACGTGGCCATGGGACGCGCTTGGCTTTTTTTTCGGCAGCTGGCCGTGTTAAGCCGCAACATGCCAAAGACTTGGCCGAGTGGATGACCAAGCCGTCCTCATCCTCCTCATCCTCTCTCACCCAGGCTCATGGTATTTTGTCTGGCAAAGCAGCTGCCAACGCTGCCTCTTCCCTCGGCTCAATGTCATCAGTGACTCCTTCCCTAACCCCACCATGTCCTCCTGAGGAGTCCCCCGAACTGTTTGACCACAGTGTTGAGTACATGCTCCAGGAGGATGCCCAGCATTTTGAAGGCTCCGATGATGATACTCAGCTAGAGGAAGGCAGTACCGTGAGCCCAGAGAGAGGGGGTGCCCAAGAAGGACAGCAATCTGGCAGTCATGCTCCCCCTGCTGCAGCATACTGCCAGGTTTGCTCCAGTGATGAGGAGGGAGGGGATGATGAGGTCACTGACTCCATGTGGGTGCCTGATAGGAGAGAGGAGGAGGAGGAGGCACATCACCAACGAGGCAGTATGCCCTCCAGGGGCCAGCCTAAGGGCAGCACACTGACTGCATCACACCGCAGAGCTCCGCATGTGCAGGGCGCTGCTGTCTCTGCGCGTTATTCCAAAAGTTCTTTGGTGTGGGCCTTTTTTGAGACAAGTGCATCAGATTGCACTGCTGCTATTTGCAACATATGTCTCAAGCGTATCTCACGTGGCCAGAACATCTCCCGTTTGGGCACCACATGCTTAACCAGACATATGTTGACCTGCCATGCAGTTCATTGGCAATAGGGATGAGCTTCGAGTTCGAGTCGAACTCGTGTTCGACTCGAACATTGGCTGTTCGCAAGTTTGCCGAACAGCGAACAATTTGGGGTGTTCGCGGCAAATTCGAATGCTGCAGAACACCCTTTAAAAGTCTATGGGAGAAATCAACAGTGCTAATTTTAAAGGCTTATATGCAAGTTATTGTCATAAAAAGTGTTTGGGGACCCGGGTCCTGCCCCAGGGGACATGGATCAATGCAAAAAAAGTTTTAAAAACTGACGTTTTTTCAGGAGCAGTGATTTTAATAATGCTTAAAGTCAAACAATAAAAGTGTAATATCCCTTTAAATTTCGTACCTGGGCGGTGTCTATAGTATGCCTGTAAAGGAGCGCATGTTTCCCGTGTTTAGAACAGTCTGCCAGCAAAATGACATTTCGAAGGAAAAAAAAAAAATTTAAAACTACCCGCGGCTATTGCATTGCCGACAATACACATAGAAGTTCATTGATAAAAACGGCATGGGAATTCCCCACAGGGAAACCCGAACCAAAATTTAAAAAAAACGTGGGAGTCCCCCTAAATTCCATACCAGGCCCTTCAGGTCTGGTATGGGTTTTAAGGGGAACCCCGGCCAAAATTTAAAATAAAAACGACGTGGGGTTCCCCCTAAATTCCATACCAGACCCTTATCTGAGCACGCAACCTGGCAGGCCGCAGGAAAAGAGGGGGGGACGAGAGTGCGGCCCCCCCTCCTGAACCGTACCAGGCCACATGCCCTCAACATTGGGAGGGTGCTTTGGGGTAGCCCCCAAAACACCTTGTCCCCATGTTGATGAGGACAAGGGCCTCATCCCCACAACCCTGGCCGGTGGTTGTGGGGGTCTGTGGGCGGGGGGCTTATCGGAATCTGGAAGCCCCCTTTAACAAGGGGACCCCCAGATCCTGCCCCCTGTGTGAAATGGTAAGAGGGTACTTACCCCTACCATTTCAGTAAAAAACTGTCAAAAATGTTAAAAATGACAAGAGACAGTTTTTGACAATTCCTTTATTTAAATGCTTCTTCTTTCTTCTATCTTCCTTCATCTTCTTCTTCTTCTGGTTCTTCTGGCTCTTCTGGTTCTTCCTCCGGCGTTCTCGTCCAGCATCTCCTCCGTGGCATCTTCTATCTTCTTCTCCTCGGGCCGCTCTGCACCCATGGCATGGGGGGAGGCTCCCGCTCTTCTCTTCATCTTCTTCTTCATCCTCTTCTCTTCTTCCTTCTTCTCTTCTTCATTTTCTTCTCCGGGCCGCTCCGCATCCATGCTGGCATGGAGGGAGGCTCCCGCTGTGTGACGGCGACTCCTCGTCTGACGGTTCTTAAATAATGGGGGGCGGTGCCACCCGGTGACCCCGCCACCTCTGACGCATGGGACATGACGGGACTTCCCTGTGGCATTCCCCGTGATGTCACAGGGAAGTCCCGTCAAGTCACCGTGCGTCAGAGGGGGGGCGGGGTCACCGGGTGGCCCCGCCCCCCGCTATTTAAGAACCATCAGACGAGGAGTCGCCGTCACACAGTGGGAGCCTCCCTCCATGCCAGCATGGGTGCGGAGTGGCCCGAAGAAGAAAATGAAGAAGAGAAGAAGAGAAGGAAGAAGAGAAGAGGATGAAGAAGAAGATGAAGAGAAGAGCGGGAGCCTCCCCCATGCCATGGGTGCGAAGCGGCCCGAGGAGAAGAAGATGCCGCGGAGGAGATGCTGGACGAGAACGCCGGAGGAAGAACCAGAAGAGCCAGAAGAACCAGAAGAAGAAGAAGATGAAGGAAGATAGAAGAAAGAAGAGGCATTTAAATAAAGGAATTGTCAAAAACTGTCTCTTGTCATTTTTAACATTTTTGACAGTTTTTTACTGAAATGGTAGGGGTAAGTACCCTCTTACCATTTCACACAGAGGGGGGGCCGGGATCTGGGGGTCCCCTTGTTAAAGGGGGCTTCCAGATTCTGATAAGCCCCCCGCCTACAGACCCCCACAACCACTGGCCAGGGTTGTGGGGATGAGGCCCTTGTCCTCATCAACATGGGCACAAGGTGTTTTGGGGGGCTACCCCAAAGCACCCTCCTAATGTTGAGGGCATGTGGCCTGGTACGGTTCAGGAGGGGGGGCGCACTCTCGTCCCCCCCTCTTTTCCTGTGGCCTGCCAGGTTGCGTGCTCGGATAAGGGTCTGGTATGGATTTTGGGGGGGACCCCACGCCGTTTTTTTTTTTTTTTGCGCGGGGTTCCTCTTAAAATCCATACCAGACCTAAAGGGTCTGGTATGGAATTTAGGGGGAACCCGACGTCATTTTTTTTTAAATTTTGGCCGGGGTTCCCCTTAATATCCATACCAGACCTGAAGGGCCTGGTATGGAATTTAGGTGGACTCCCACGTCATTTTTTTTTTAAATTTTGGTTCGGGGTTTCCCTGTGGGGAATTCCCATGCCGTTTTTATCAATGAACTTCTATGTGTATTGTCGGCAGTGCAATAGCTGCGGGTAGTTTTAAATGGGTTTTTTCCTTCAAAATGTAATTTTGCTGTCAGACTGTTCTAAACACGGGAAACATGCACCCCTTTACAGGCATACTATAGACACCCCCCAGATACGAAATTTAAAGGGATATTACACTTTTATTGTTTGACCTTAAGCATTATTAAAATCACTGCTTCTGAAAAAACGGCCTTTTTTAAAACTTTTTTTTGCATTGATCCATGTCCCCTGGGGCAGGACCCGGGTCCACAAACACTTTTTATGACAATAACTTGCATATAAGCCTTTAAAATTAGCACTTTTGATTATTCATGTTCGTGTCCCATAGACTTTAACGGTGTTCGCGCAAACTTTTTTCCTGTTCGCATGTTCTGGTGCGAACCGAACAGGAGGGTGTTCGGCTCATCCCTAATTGGCAAGCGTACCTAAAAGACCCACACCAAAGAACAAAGAGGACCTCTCATTGCTCCTCATCAGCTGGGATCTCCAACCCCACTATAGAATTGTAGAATTAGGTGTGTCACAGCCAAGTATTTGTGGGCAATCTGCTATCGGTACACCAACATCAGATTGTACCAGGCAAATTTCCCTGCCCCAGCTGCTGTACCGCAGAAAGAAGTTCGCTCCCAGCCATCCACATGCCCAGCAGTTGAATGCTAGCCTGGCAAAATTGCTAGCACTTCAACTGCTACCTTTTCAGTTGGTAGACTCTGCCCCCTTCCGTGAGTTTGTGGAATGTGAATACAAAGTTGCTTATGAATGGCTGAGAACCCCTTAGCACTCATTCTGACTCAATTTTGTCCAATGTGTGAAACATGGTGTCCATATCTCACAGACAGACTGAACTGCTGTTTATTGTATGTACCTTGTTTATATAGTGCTTCCAGCGGGTGCATCTGTTAGTGTATGAAATGGTTTGATTGGACCAGCTTGGCCCAAATCAGCTAGTTAAGGTGAAAGAAAAGCTAGAGATCAGCTTTAAAAGGTTAAAGTGGAGTTCCACCCAAAAGTGGAACTTCCACTCATTGTACTCCTCCCCCCTCCAGTGCCACATTTGGCACCTTTCGGGGGGAGGGGGGACAGCATACCTATCTTTCACAGGTATGGTTTCCCCACTTCCAGGACCCTTAGCATGGATATTGATGTCACGGCTGGGGCTCCCTCCTCCTCCCACGGCGACCGGGCCAGTAGGAGAAAGGAGTGGAGCCTTGAGCATGCGCAGTAGGGTTCCCAGCGTGAAGCCAAAAGACTACACTGCCGTGTTCCCTAACTCGCAATGGAGGCGGATTTAACCCAACAGCTGATGGAAACATCAACTGCGGTGCCGACATCGCTGGACTCCAGGACAGGCAAATGTCCAATTATTAAAAGTCAGCAGCTGCAGTATGTGTGCAGTATGTGTGTAGTATGTGTGCAGTATGTGTACAGTATGTGTGTAGTATGTGTGTAGTATGTGTGCAGTATGTGTGCAGTATGTGTGCAGTATGTGTGATGTATGTATTTTGTGTGCAGTATGTGTACAGTATGTGTGCAGTATGTGTACAGTATGTGTGTAGTATGTGTGTATGTGTACAGTATGTGTGCAGTATGTGTACAGTATGTGTGTAGTATGTGTGCAGTATGTGAGCAGTATGTGTGTAGTATGTGCGCAGTATGTGTGCAGTATGTGTGTAGTATGTGTGCAGTATGTGTGCAGTATGTGTGCAGTATGTGTGCAGTATGTGTGTAGTATGTGTGTAGTATGTGTGCAGTATGTGTATAGTATGTGCACAGTATGTGCAGCTGCTGGCTTTTAATTTTTGCAGCCAAAAAAGCAAGCCAAGCAGGCTTGTAAAGAGGCTTCAATATGGAACTCACAGAGGCATAGATACAAAGTTTATTCATAGAAAAGAGACACAATTCTAATAATGTATGGCTATTAGCCACAATAACACTTTTATTGTGACAACGTTGTCATGATTTTTTAATATTGGTGAAGGTTTTACTGTTATTGTGGCTAATAGCCATACATTATTGGAATTGTGTCTCCTTTCTATGAATAAACTTTGTATCTATGCCGCTGTGAGTTCCATATTGAAGCCTCTTTACAAGCCTGCTTGACTTGTTTTCTTTTCTTTGCATATTCTATTTGGCTTTGGGAACCCCAAACTACTAAGTTGAGTCGGTAAAATAAATCCCATCTAAACTTTCAGTGTTGATATTTTCCCTATTTTATCATGGAATTTTAATGGTTAAGTTCACCTTTTCTAGAGAATAGTCTATGCTGTCATGGGCTCCAGTACATATTAAAAGGCCTTGCAGCTTTGTAAAACATTTATTATAATTATTGTCCTTCCTGTAGGCCATTTGGATCCCTCCAGAAACCGGGCTGAATACCTTCCAGTTAGCAAACCCCACGTCTTGGCTTGTTGCTGTGATGCAAAAACTGTTGGATTTGCTCCTGTAATGCTATTATGCTAATAATTTTCACATCCTAACATAGCAGAATGTGGGGGTTACTAACGGAGTTTTTCAGTGAAACCTCTGGGGGGACCCCAATGGCTTATAGACATGACAATAAAGCTCATGAACATTTTATAAAGGTGCACAGTTTTATAATAACTACTGGGATCCCATGACTGCATAAACTATTTTCTGGAAAAGGGGAACTTAGCCTACTACAGAGAAATGGGGGGGGGGGGGGTAATGTGGTCACATGGTTTACAGTCCACAAAAAAGCCATTAGTAGAAATGACATTCCAAACTGATAAGGAGGATTTGTATGGTAATGTATACAAGAGCAAATCTACCAAAGAGAAAGAGAGATCAATAATAGTGGAGAGGAGTGCTATAAATATGTACTGTGTTTATCACTGATAATGGAGTTACATTTGGGATAATTAGTATCAATCATTATTTTATCACATTGTCTGTAAACACAAAGTCATGTTACCTGTCTGTGTGATCTCATCCAGAACGGCCAATAAATTAGGATGAGGATGAGGATGAGGATGACCTTTCCGTAGTGCATAGAGACATTTCCAGAGTCCAATCACAGCTTCTCTTCCCTGATCCCGAATATCTTGTAACAAGGTGTGAGAGAAGGAAGACGGGTCTTTTTCCATTGATCGGTATTTCTGGAAAATAGATCTTATTATTGTTCCATATCTGCAGGTAAAATGTAACTTCAATTTTTTTTAGTTAAATACATAAAAATCATTCTAGGTGCTTTGAACACTCCATTCAGAAAAGAAAACATTGTCACCAGGAAGTTATACTGAGTGCTGCTGACACAAGCCTGAACTCTGCCTGACTTGTGTGTGCTTTTGCTTTTAGTAATAGGACACTACCAGAGCTGCAGGCAAGAGAAAGACAACAGATCTGATTTGTACTATTAACCATGGCTTCAATCTTTACAACTTTGGCATCCAGTGCAGACACTCCCACTGTCAGCCTGATCTAAAATATCAGTTGGTGTGCAGGGGATGATAGGAATTTAAAATAAAAGAGATTTGTGGAATTTCACACAAGACATTTAAAAAAAATGACTGATTGTTTTTCAATAAGTGGTCTAATGAGAACTTTTACGGTTTATCTGTTTAGTGCTCTTCTTGAAGAATATTACTTTGAAGTACAGACTATGAAGCACATGATTAGTTTCCTCCAGTGGTTCTTCAGATGTCTAATTATTTCACTTTTATACTGAAACTCTAATTCATGTTACTGCTGTTCACTTCTCTGAGACCCCCCTGTACATCAGAACTTTACCTCTCCAATCTGTAGGGAGGGTGAGCTTTGTTGACTGGAGAGTTCTAGATATGACTCAGCATAGGCTATGCCTGACCTCTGCGGACATACCACTGCTTCCACACAGATTGCAGGGGTACTTGTCTGCAAAGAACAGTTGTTGTAGAGGGGCTACATCTGTAGTATAAAAAAATATGAACAGTAAGGCTGTGCATACTTATTTTATTTATTTACAGCATTTAATAGGATGGTCCATCTCTAAAGACAAAGGCATAATGAAATACTTACCTTAGAACGAGGCATCGGCAGCTAATCCCAGTCACCCAGTCACAGTGCTGCTGCGAACCTCGGCGTGTCTTCTGGGTTCGCAGCTCCAGCGCTGTGAGTGCCCGGAGCCACAATGTCGTCACTCACACACATCCACGTGAGAGACTTCTTTTTGGCAAGGTATGGCAGCGTCCGCTGGACCTTCACAGCACATGCTGACGCCAGCGGCTACATTCAAAGTGAATGTCTCCTAAACCGTACAGATATTATTTTTTTAACAATCAAAAGGTGCTTTATTGTTGTCTTATCGGGTAAACAAAACATACAGATTGACATAAAACAAAACAGAGATTGTTGATCATAGACAGTAGCAGAAAAAACAAAAGGGTATTTCCAGTAACATATATGTAGCGCACTACCCCCTTGGGGGCTACTAAGTTTTAGTTCTTTACCTTTGCCAATCGCTCCACTTCCAATCTCCCATGAACCCACATAACACCAAATAGTCAAAGTTACACTATAAGTTTCTTTATTTGGGATTAAATACATGGGATCTCCAATGAAGTATATGAGATGTCCCATGAGGCCTCGTATCGTTGCCGGGCAGTTGTTTTAATACTTTCTTGGTTCCTTTCCTTTTTTATGTAATGCAGCACTCCCTGAATCCCACAGGTGAACATCACTCTGAATATTGTCTCCTGTAATGATTTCCCACTGCAGCTTATTGCTTTTTCTTTAAGATATCTGTCTGAGGATTTAGTACTCTGAATAGCTCCTCCGCTTAACTCAATATGCTTCCTTTGGGGTATTGGTTCTTTAAGGTCAACACCTACACCACTTTCCTTATGACCCGCATACCAACATCCTTTAGGTACTTGAACATATTAGAAATTGTGGTCCTTGAATTTGCAATATAAAAGTTACTCTCTCGGCTCCTCTGGGTTTGCACTCCCTTTGCTCTCTCTGCCAATCAACAGTCCATGTTCTACTTACAGAAAGTCGATCACCCAGGTTTTCATATGCCACTTTGCTCCTACTTCTTCCTTTTCTTGACTGACAACTCCCCGCATGGGAGCATCCGGTGGTTCCTTGTTGACTACATACTGACTCCTTATCCAGGGCCTAGGCTCTCGGCCCCCCTGGATCCTCTTCCGGCACCAGGGCTCCAGGATCTCTGAACTCCGGGGCTGCTGGGCCTAACTTGTGGACTCTGAATCCTGAACTGAATCTGCGAACCCCTCCCAGAGCATGTGACCCTCTTTTATGTGAGACCTCCCCTTGACCAAAGAGATTAACCATTGGTCAATCCTCTCACATGGGTTTCCTGCCACTCAGGTCTCAGCCCATTCTCTCTCTCCAGCAAAGTCCACCGTCAAGCAGAGAAGGTTTTTCCTGAGCCCAAATGTAGGCAGCCACACCCCCTTCTATTCGGACACTTCCAACCCTGAATTACCATCCTGGCCTAGCAAGGAACACAGGCCTAGACAATTTTACCTGTCTCTATATCCTACTCTATCAAAAAAACGCAATAAAGCACCTACCTAACGGTAGAGGGCGCTACATATATAACATACAGAATGCACTGTAACAAAAAGTGAACATATGGCTTGGACATGTAAAGGAAAATTGCAGACACAAAGGACAGTGCAAGCATGCGGCTTAAGTAGAGGTCCATGGAGCCCAAACCTTGTCATATTTCCACTGACACCCTATATTTATATATGTAATTCTGTACATATGCAAGGCGGCGTCAATCAGTACTTCCCAGGAGGAGAGTGATAGGGGGAGCTGGTGAGATCCATTTTAGGAGAATCTTTGTTTTGGCATAGAATAGGAGGTAGGAGATCAGTAGCTTTTGGTGATGAGACCGCTGTGCATCATTGTGCACCTCCAGCAGTTCTTATTCTAGGACCACCAGAAGGGACAGCTGTAACCTAAGATTAATTTCACCAAACACTGCTGACCAATAAGATGATGTAACCAGGCAATCCCAGAACATATAGAGAAAAGTCCCCACCCGTGTTTTACATCTAGGGCAGTTGGGGTCAAGGTCTGGAAAGATGTGGTGCAATCTCTGAGGTGTATAATAGATCCTGTGGAGGAATTTTACCTGGATGAGCTTATCCCTAGAAGAGATGACCAATCTAGGACCCTGATCCAGACAGTACTCCCAGTTCTCCTTGTCTAAGTATGATATGTCCCCATGCCAGACATCCCACAACCCATCCATTTTAGGGGTGCCAGTGCCCAGGAGTGCAGCGTATAAAGTCGAGAGAGGCTTGTCTAGTTTACCAGGAGATAGCAGTTCATCAATAGGATCTGCCTGGAGGAGAGGCACCCGAGGAAATTGTGTCCTAGCGGCATGACGCAACTGTATGTATCCAAACCGCATCCACTTGGGTAACTTAAATTTAAGAGAGGAGGTCAGAAATTGAAAGTAAAGCACCATGAGGCATAACATCACCCAAAGTGGCAATGCCATATCTAGCCCACACTTGTGGGTCTGGAAGAGTGCAAAACTGTGGCAGACTGGAGTTTCCCCACAGGGGATGGGCTGGAGACCATTGGTTAGGGTGTATAAACCGCCACCACCCACATAGCCTGTGTTGGACCTGGAACCCCTTGATAAGGCCTCGGGCCTCTGTAGATAGAGTTACATAGATTAGCCAAGGACCCCAACCAACTTGCTTCCAGGCAGGTAGCAGCATTTGATTTGGAGCCCTCAAACCACCACTGGACCATCACCAGCATTGCAGCCCAGTAGTAGATCTGAAAATTGGGCAAGGCTAGCCCCCCAAGATGGGCCAGAAGCCACAGGGTGGAGCGTGCCAGTCGAGGAGTCATTCCATGCCACAGAAAGGACCCCACACATTTATAAAAATCTTTAAATAAGGAAAGAGGGACCCATGTTGGACAATTTCTGAAGTAGTAATTGAACTTAGGCAACATCACCATTTTAAAAGGAGATTTATCTGCCCCAACAGATTAAGGGGAGGTTAGTCCAGGAGGAACATTTCCTCCTCAAGGTGGCCATCAGGGGGAGAAGGTTCTCCTCCAGGGAGTTAGTTGGATTTTTGGTCACAATAACACCAAGGTAATAGAATTTGTCTACCCAGCGTAGAGGGCAGGGGGTGGCAGGTTTGACGGCATTATCATCAATGGAGAACAGAACAGATTTGGACCAATTTTTGGTAACTTCTCAGGCATAAAAATTATCAAAAATCCACAAAGCAGCAAACAGTGAGGGTCCAGCATCATTTAGATATATCAATGCATCATCCGCATACAGGGACATATAAATGATAAAGTGCACACATGTGCAACAATACAAACTGTGAAATATAATCAAATGTGCAAACTCTATAATCCATAAACATATATGTGCAAATGTGCAAAAGATAAAAGTGAACAATACACCGTGGTGTGTGCCGTACACACAGCGCATAAGCCGCAATATAGACGTGCCAGCAAAAACTGTATATATGTCACAAATAAAAGTTCATATCATTCCTTGATGTGCAAAATAATAGTGACTCATTCCAATATTGCAGGTTTTGCAGTGGGGTGCTCAGTTGAAACAAAGGGGGGGTTGGTGGCTTCTTCTTCGTGCATAGAAACACACACTAGTAAGCAGTGGCCCCTTACCTTAAGGTAATGAAGTAACAGCAAAAAATGGGTAATGGTGATGGCTGAAAATAGGGAGTGGCGCTGTGTTCTAAAGAGGGAGTATTGATATACAATTATCCTACTTTCTAAAGTGACAAGTGCATCAGTGCAACGATTCAATCCCCTCACGAGTGTAAATTAGCAGTGTAATAATAAATTAGTAAAACATTGATACAATAGTGTATACTATGAATGTAAAGTGATAAGTGTTAATTGGTGCAGAAAATATTGTAGACTGTATATAAATACGTTGATACAGTCATGATCCCATATATTGGAAAAAAAAGAAAAAAATCATATAATATAGACACTGATTGCTTTGTGGTGATCCGTCGTATATAAAATTAACCCACTGTATAAGAATCCAAAGTGACAAGTGCAAAATTATGCTAAATAAATAATGTCGTGTTCAAACCACTGTACAGTGGTGTGCAAAAATCCTAAACAGACTAAAAATCTATATAATATATTCTTGAAATAAATCCTCAGCTGACTATATATCAAGAAAAAGTCCCATATGATGTGCAACAGAAAATGTTCATAAGATGATATAACGTGTCTTCAAACAGAATTCCTTCTTTGTAATAGAAAAAACATGCAGTAATTCTTAACACTCTCCCCCTGATGTGATTGCACTCACCGGAGCGTTCTCCCCCTGCAGGGGTATGAGCGTGAGATGTTACTTCCCAGATACTGATATCCTTCCGATTCCTCAGGTGCCGATATCCTTCCGATTCCAAATAGCCCAATCTAGGTCATCCGCTCGCAGGGGGGGAGGGAGGTGGGGGCAAGGACTCGCTGTCCCCTATTTCAATCCAGTTCTCTGCTGGACATCCACTTTAGTGTGTTATATAGGAAATAGAAATAATCCACATAGCGTAACTCCGCTTTGATTATTTTATTTGTAAATAGTGATAAAAAGTCCAAGGAGTACGACTAAATAGCCAATAAAACTCAAAAGCTGATATCTAAAAATAGGAGAGGGAGCACACAGGCTCTCTTCCTCTCCACGCAATACGGGGAAGCAGTGCTGCCTAGGACCGCCGCTTGCCTTCCACCGGTCGAGTAACCAAAACCACGATCTCAGGATGTGATGTTGTGCATGCCAAGATAGTCCCGTCTTACGCGTTTCGCCATACGGACGTCATCGGAGGTGCCTCCGATGACGTCCGTATGATGAAACACTTAAGACGGGACTATCTTGGCACGCACAACGTCACATCCTGAGATAACAACACATTATTTATTTAGCACAATTTTGCACTTGTCACTTTGGATTCTTATACAGTGGGTTGATTTTATATAAGACAGATCACCACAAAGCAATCAGTGTCTATATTATATGATTTTTTCTGTTTTTTTCAATATATGGGATCATGAATGTATCAAGGTATTTATATACAGTCTACAATATTTTCTGCACCAATTAACACTTATCACTTTACATTCATAGTATACACTATTGTATCGATGTTTTACTAATTTATTATTACACTACTAATTCACATTAATGAGGGGATTGAATCGTTGCACTGATGCACTTGTCACTTTAGAAAGTAGGATATTTGTATATCGATACTCCCTCTTTAGAACACAGCGCCACTCCCTATTTTCTGTTCTCATTCCCCTGGGGTTACACCGAGGTGTTCCCTACTTGCATAGGGGGGCAGCAGTCATTCAAACACCCTGAAGCGCGGATCTACTGATAATTAAATGGTAATGGCTGTCTCTTCTTATGGTCCTGGGTCAGGATGTATTCTCCAGGGACCCTAGTCCCTCAATAGTTATCAGGGGAATGAGACAAGCAAAGGAAATACCAGATAGTGTAATACTGTTTAAAGTCTCAAAGTTTTATTCAAACATTAAATGGGTACTCACATCAGAAGCAGGATAAAAATAATGTGTCTCCAACGAGCGGCGAGCTCATAAGCCAATGTCAGTAACGAGTGCCTGTCCCGTCCCTACACGTGACATCACACAACACGTGACTTCATCAGGGATTTCTATGGCCGAAGAAGAAGCCACCAACCCCCCCCTTTGTTTGACCTGAGCACCTCACTGCGATACCTGCAATATTGGAATGAGTCACTATTTTGCACATCAAGGAATGATATGAACTTTTATTTGTGACATATATACAGTTTTTGCTGGCACGTCTATATTGCGGCTTATGCGCTGTGTGTACGGCACACACCATGGTGTATTGTTCACTCTTTTATCTTTTGCACATGTATGTTTATGGATTATAGAGTTTGCACATGTGATTATATTTCACAGTTTGTATTGTTGCATATATATTTTGCACATTTTTAATTGCTTGTAATGTTATCCTTGCACTGTGCACTTTATCATTTATATGTATTTATCATGCCATACCACTACCTTTTATGTAATGATTTACGGCCAGTTCTAGGACTGACCCACTTGTAATGTGAGAGCTCCACTTACTTATTTGCAGTCTCTCACTACCCGTAGCAATATATCATTTATTCTGGGACTGTCCGAACTTTACTATTTATCTTTTATTGGGTTAGCGCAGCACCACCTCCCTTACTACACCTTTTTGATTATTTGGGTTGAGGTATACCCTTTCTGGTGCAGGCAGCTTTTCCATTTTGTTCTATTCTCCTTACATGATAGCGCAGGAATAATCATTCATCATTTTCGCATACAGGGACAGCCTCTCTTCCAGCTTTCCCAGCCGAAAGCCCAGGACATCCGGCGCCTCCCTGATCAAAATGGCCAGGGATTCCAGGGCTAGAACAGACAAACTGGGGAGAGAGAAATATATTCCCCCTAGCCCAGGATTTAAAGGAGTCCCACAGCACAGGTGGAGAGGCAGCGTCCTGGTTATCTGTCCAGTAGTTACAAATAGAAGCAATTAGCAGTTCCTGTAGGCGCTCATCATTCGCCCAAAATCTGGATAGTCTCCAAAGTCTGAATTCAGGGGGGTGGTCAGGGCAAGGGAGAGACACAGGGGGGCATGATTAGAGATACCCTTGGGAAGCACAGACATACCCCGGACAAAACCTGGTCTATTCTAGACAGGATCTTATACTGTGCGTGGCAGAGTGGCAAGTGAATTCTCTCAAATTTGGGTACATGTGTCTCCATA